>NC_064039.1:17002085-17366251 GCF_932526225.1 Nematostella vectensis
CTTTTTGAGACTAGGTATACGCACGCTAAGTATGGCTTTTTGAGACTAGGTATACGCACGCTGAGTATGGCTTTTTGAGACTAGGTATACGCACGCTAAGTATGGCTTTTTGAGACTAGGTATACGCACGCTAAGTATGGCTTTTTGAGACTAGGTATACGCACGCTAAGTATGGCTTTTTGAGACTAGGTATACGCACGCTAAGTATGGCTTTTTGAGACTAGGTATACGCACGCTAAGTATGGCTTTTTGAGGCTAGGTATACGCACGCTAAGTATGGCTTTTGAAAACAAGTCCACCGAATGTTTTTTTCCGGGTTTCTATTCAAATTCTTTTCCCTAAAGAGAGTCAATCAAACGAATTCTTAGAACGCTTACATCTTTAATCGATGGCCGCGGGCTCACTAGAATGGGGACCTCTTCCGTCACTGCGCTCAGGCTCATTTAGATGTGTGACGTGTCCAGCAGGTCGATCTCTTACCTTTCCAGCAGTTTTGAATCTTGACCACTTTATCTTCGAAACTCTTCTCCATCTCTTCTTTCATTCTATGGATTTCCTCAAGGCTCTGTTTTTGGGCCTTACTGCTGATTCCGAGCACAATAGAGACCAAGCACCTGACCAACTTTAAGTCGGGGTCACGTGACTCTTGCATTGCCATGCCGAGAAGAGTGGCAGTGATGTCTGTAGCCGTATGTATTGGGGTAAAAACACATTTTTACCTATAGATTTCAAAGAGGGCCAAGCGCATATCACGCTTCCAAACAAACGCGAGGAATGCTACTCTCACATATACCTATTTCAAAAAACGTTGTCAGTGCGAAACGGCAAATGGCAGTTTTAGGACCGAAAGGAACCATGGGTCTCATTAAATTGAAGAATATGGATAAATCAAACAATTATCCATTAAAGATCATCAATGTATTTAACACCTTTAATTTAACGAATGATTTGTACCCAGAAGCACCGTTCGGGCTTAGAATGCCATTTACTATTTGCCATTCGCCATTTGCACTGACAACCTTTTTTGAAATAGGTGTATATATAGCACCTATATTACGACTTCATTCAGAAGTCTTTATTAGGGTGAATTAAGATCAAGCGCTACAATATACGGATACATACAATTAACCGTTGACGCGCACAAGCAAATAACTAAATTGCGCGCACTCTACAAGATATAAGTACAGAATGGGTAACACGCGCTATTCTAAGACACGCGTTCTACATTCTAATTAATTACAAAATTTAGAACTAGTGCCGGACACGTGCTCCTCGATTTTGTGGAAAAGTAGAATAGAAAAGTCGTTAACATTAAAGGCCTTGCTAAACTAAGCGACATGTCGAGCGCGGCATGTAGCGTGCGACATGTCTCTTAGTTTAGCCACCCAGAGAGACGTTGTAGCGCGCGCCAAATCTTGTAGAAGCGACAAAGAAATGTTTTTCAAATAGTTGAGAAACTTTATCGTGTCGCGCTCTAGAAAATTTGTCGCGCGCTATACTAGGAAACATTTAGGAGACATGCTCTCTCTCCCTTCCCCCTCCCTCCCTCCCTCCCTCCCTCCGTCCCTCTCTCTCTCTCTCTCTCTCTCTCTCTCTCTCTCTCTCTCTCTCTCTCTCTCTCTCTCTCTCTCTCTCTCTCTCTCTCTCTCTCTCTCTCTCTCTCTCTCTCTCTTGCCACCAACCCTTCTTATATTCCTTACCTTGTTCCATCTGGCTATAAGCCACTGCTGTCCCCGGCATTTGGTTGGATTTTGACGTGTAGATGAGTTCACCAGTCTTGACGGGGCCTATCACTTTGACGTCGACTTCACCGATGATACACACTAAGTCAGCGTCTGTGATAATAAAACAGTCGTTAATTGGACGCTGGTTAGCTGATTGACTAGTTTGGATTTTCTGGATTTGTATTGAAGCCATTTGGATTGAGATCGTGTTTCCACGGTAGTAAAATTTAGATATGGTACTTTTTTTTTTCGATTCCACCTATATCAGAAGAGTCTGTTCTTACCGGTCTTTTTCTACTCGTTTCAGATAAGGCTTCTGGTCATGATGAAATGAGCGGTTTTTTTCTTAAAGCTGCAGCTTCGAAAACATTCCGTCCTCTTAGCAAGATACTCAATTTGAGTATCTCTTCTGGACTTTTTCCTGATCTCTGAAAAATTGGCAAAGTATCACCCCTCTTCAAAGAGGGCTCTCTCCTTTGATCGTTCCAATTTCCGTCCGATTTCTGTGCATTGTATTTTATTTAAAGTACTTAAGCGGCATACTTATTCCAGTTTTTATCATTTTTGGTGTCCCACCATCATGCCTATAGACTAGACTCCCAATTTGGTTTTCGGTTATCCCGCTCTTGTGAGCTGGCTACGCTAAATCTAGACTAAATCTGCCTCGATTCTCAAATCTTCACAAATTCTACTACCAATGCCACTCTTTCACTCACTCTCTTTTTCGGGGTCACATATCGCTTTTCTTCCTCTGAGAAACGCACTCCTGCTGATAACGCCCGCCACGCATGCTCTCTTGCTATTCTCCGCTGTCAGGTAGTCGATGCTCGTTTCGCCGCCTTCATCAGCTGCGGCGAAAAACCCGACTACGTCGCCACGTTCGAGATCCGTAGGGAGGCGTTTGGAACCGTCTTCGGATTGCCGAATGCTCATGTAGTAATACGCAATGTCATGCTGCTTTGTCTCGAGGATCTCGTAGTCGATCTTTTTTATCTCGGCAATGTTGGCTTTGAGGAAGTCGCATACAACGTTTGTTTGTCTATTTGCTAACAAAAAAAAAAGGAATACATGGATGGTCCTAGTGGTATTTCTTATCTATTCAACAGTTAATCATGTAAATAAAAAATGTTATTATTTTTTTCATTTACATTGACTTACTTGTTGCCAAGATGGAATCGGAAGCTAGTCTTGAGCTGTCTTTAAAATGCGAAAAACAGAATCGAATAAGAGTGGGGAAAGCATTTTGTAGTCTCTCAACTTCTTCATATTGTAGAATAGAAAACAATCATATATAAGAATTATGGTACTGCTGTTACGGAACTTGCATCAATGAGAATGTTTAAGGCTAAGTACACATTTTGGAAAAGTGGGCTCTAAACATTTCATATATGCTTATAAAAGGAATAATCTAAAAGCATAGCAAAAATAACGTAGCATAAATAATTACTAATTTGGTAAGACACTGCAAGATTCCCCTCTCCTATGGCTTACTTTGTCCCATCCCTCTCGCACGCTGACCCAGTCCTCCTCCTATCGCTTACTTTGTCCCACCGTTCTCGCACTCTTACCCAGTCCCCCTCCTATCGCTTACTTTGTCCCATTGTTCTCGCACTCTTACCCAGTCCCCCCTCCTATCGCTTACTTTGTCCCATCGTTCTCGAACTCTTACCCAGTCCCCCCTCATCGCTTACTTTGTCCCACTGTTCTCGCGCTCTTTAGGACAAACTCATACGGGGTGAGCTTCTCGCGGTGACCGTCTTGGTATTGTAGCACCGTGATGAGCTGAAAGCGGTTGTACAGCGGTCCCTTGGCCTTGACGAGCCTATAGACTTCCTTGCCCTCGGTAGACAGGTAGACCGAGTCGAGGTTCACACTGCACTTGTAGTGGAACGGCGCGCAAAGACTGGGCTCTAATAAAGATACTTGTTTTTTTCAGTACTTCATGTAGGGTTAGTGTTAGTGCTAGTTCATTGGGTTTTACCAAGAGAGCATATGATAAGAGAGGGACACTTTGGTATTACCCGCGCGCCATGTCGAGTCCGAATCTGGCTATTTTTAGTAACCACCACCCCACCACTGCGCGTGAGCATTTTTACTCACCCTACCCCAGCGCTTCGGCATTTACATCTTGTTGTTTGCCGCTGTTTTGTGACTTGAAACCGAAATAAACACCCTATTTGCACAAATACCATCGAAAATTTCAATCTAGGATACATCAAGGATACGGGCAGTTGCGGTTTATTAAGGGGATGTAGTACTTCGAGGATTGCAAGATATCGAAAACGAGAATTCATTCAAAATCAAGAGCGGAAAACCTCGTACTTCAAACACCGTTTTCGCTCTAACTTGCTGCTTCTTCGTGGTTTCTCAACATTTATTCTCTTCCTAATGGTCAAACAAAATCTGTAAGTTAGACCTTAGATATGATATTGATTTTTGTGAATATTCCGGTGAATTGAGAAGGAATCCAAGAACATTTTATAAAACTATCCTTGAAGCGAGGGAATGCATTTTTGTGATGATCCAAGCCAGAAAGCTGAAGTATCTGAGCTTTTGTAAAAGTGAGGAAATAAAGAGAGAGATATTACTGTACTTTTTTGATGTTGTTATTATTATATATTATATTATTATGTTGTTATTATACAAGCTGGAGTCGGGATTTGAATCAAACGCGGTATCACAGCCATTTTATCGCTCGTCGGTTTTTTTCTTTCTTCTTCAATTGACTCGCCGCTCAGACAAACTAAACAGTCAAACTATTCAGATATTTAGCTTTCTGTGAGTATATTTGCCAATCTTACTTACTTAAGTTAAACTTATTTTCTTTTTCCGAGTTATTTTAAATGATCTCTTTTCATTCCTATCAAGTTGGCAAAATAACCTCAACCCGCGGGGGAGTAGGACAGAATAAAAGGAGCAAATCCTCACGCGCAGTGGTGGGGTGGTGGTTACTAAATATAGCCAGATTCGGAATCGACATGGCGCGCGGGTAATACCAAAGTGTCCCTCTCTTATCTTATGCTCTCTTGGTTTTACAAACTAACCAATGTTTGGTTCAATAGCCGAATAGGGAGGGAGAAGCTGGAATGATACAAGGCGGCAATGGCCTGGGAAATGACACTGCACCCCCTCTCGACAAAGCCAATAGCATGTAAAAGTCAAATGACTTTCAAGTAAAGCACAAGAAAAAAGCTGTGTACCTCACTACTCTATGGACAAACGAACGAGCTATATCCCCTTCCCTGCGTTTTATCTTACCTCCCATTCCTTCTCTACCCCTTCTTACCTTCCCTCTTCTTCCCTTCTCATCCCCTACTTCCCCTCCCTTCTCTTCCTTCCCTTTTCCTACTTCCACTACATTCTTTCTTCTATACCCCCAATTCCCCTCCCCTGTTCTCTACTCTTACTTCCCCGCTCCCCATACCCCTTTCTTCTCCGCCAACTCTTTGACCCTACATTACCATCCTTTACTCCTTTCAATCTATTTTCCTTCCCTCCCCACCTTTCCCTCACTTCACTATTCCCTCCCTCCAATCTCCCCTTTAATTCACTCCCTTCCTCCCACCCATGTAGTAAAGCCCTTACCTCGCATCCAATTAACGTGGACTTCCTTTAGCTCTGTGTATTCATTTTCTCTCATAAACAAGTCTGGTCGTTCTTTAAATACCTTCCGGGCTGCCTGTGGTTCGCGCCGTATGAACACACTGACAGGGTGCTCGATGCTAAGCGGAAATTTGTGACTCGTTATCTTTAACTGAACCTGAGAATACGAAAATGCTAATAATAAATCTATAAATTAATTAATAAATCAATTTTTGTGACACTGGAGTGTAATTGCACTTTGCATTTGCCAACGCGCCAATAGAAAAGACGCTTATATAGTTGAATAAAAGAGTAAGCAACATGAAAAAAAGCAATAATATGTTTAGGTGTCGTCTGGGAGAGGCTCCTGGCGCCTTTAATACTAATAGAAATAAGGCTCACATGTCCACTGGCCATGGTCATAGTATTTATAGATTATAAGGTAAGAATGTCCAGTGGCCGTGGTCATAGTATTTATAGATTAGAAGGTAAGAATGTCCAGTGGCCGTGGTCATAGTATTTATAGATTAGAAGGTAAGAATGTCCAGTGACCATGGACATAGTATTTATAGATTAGAAGGTTAAGAATGTCCAGTGGCCATAGTCATAGTATTTTTAGAATAGAAGGGTGAGAATGTCCAGTGGCCATGGTCATAGTATTTATAGAATAGAAGGCAAGAATGTCCAGTGACCATGGTCATAGTATTTATAGATTAGAAGGTAAGATTGTCCAGTGGCCATGGTCATAGTATTTATAGATTAGAAGGGTAAGAATGTCCAGTGACCATGGTCATAGTATTTATAGATTAGAAGGGTAAGAATGTCCAGTGGCCATGGTCATAGTATTTATAGATTAGAAGGTAAGAATGTCCAGCGGCCATGGTCATAGTAGTTATAGATTATAAGGTAAGAATGTCCAGTGACCATGGATATAGTATTTATAGATTAGAAGGTAAGAATGTCCAGTGACCATGGTCATAGTATTTATAGGTTTGAAGGGTAAGAATGTCCAGTGACCATGGTCATAGTATTTATAGATTATAAGGTAAGAATATCCAGTGACCATGGTCATAGTATTTATAGATTAGAAGGGTAAGAATGTCCAGTGGCCATGGTCATATTATTTATAGATTAGAAGGTAAGAATGTCCAGTGAACATGGTCATAGTATTTATAGAATAGAAGGCAAGAATGTCCAGTGACCATGGTCATAGTATTTATAGATTAGAAGGTAAGATTGTCCAGTGGCCATGGTCATAGTATTTATAGATTAGAAGGGTAAGAATGTCCAGTGACCATGGTCATAGTATTTATAGATTAGAAGGGTAAGAATGTCCAGTGGCCATGGTCATAGTATTTATAGATTAGAAGGTAAGAATGTCCAGCGGCCATGGTCATAGTAGTTATAGATTATAAGGTAAGAATGTCCAGCGGCCATGGTCATAGTAGTTATAGATTATAAGGTAAGAATGTCCAGTGACCATGGATATAGTATTTATAGATTAGAAGGTAAGAATGTCCAGTGACCATGGTCATAGTATTTATAGGTTTGAAGGGTAAGAATGTCCAGTGACCATGGTCATAGTATTTATAGATTATAAGGTAAGAATATCCAGTGACCATGGTCATAGTATTTATAGATTAGAAGGGTAAGAATGTCCAGTGGCCATGGTCATATTATTTATAGATTAGAAGGTAAGAATGTCCAGTGAACATGGTCATAGTATTTATAGATTAGAAGGGTAAGAATGCCCAGTGGCTATGGTCATAGTATTTATAGATTAGAAGGTAAGAATGTCCAGTGACCATGGTCATAGTATTTATAGGTTAGAAGGATAAGAATGTCCAGTGACCATGGTCATAGTATTTATAGATTAGAAGGGTGAGAATGTCCAGTGGCCATGGTCATAGTATTTATAGAATAGAAGGTAAAAATGTCCAGTGACCATGGTCATAGTATTTATAGATTAGAAGGGTAAGAATGTCCAGTGACCATGGTCATAGTATTTATAGATTAGAAGGTAAGATTGTCCAGTGGCCATGGTCATAGCATTTATAGATTAGAAGGGTAAGAATGTCCAGTGACCATGGTCATAGTACTTATAGATTAGAAGGTAAGAATGTCCAGTGACCATGGTCATAGTATTTATAGATTAGAAGGTAAAAATATCCAGTGGCCATGGTCATAGTATTTATAGATTAGAAGGTAAGAGTGGCCATGGTCATAGTATTTATAGATTAGAAGGGTAAGAATGCCCAGTGGCCATGGTCATAGTATTTATAGATTATAAGGGTAAGAATGTCCCGTGACCATGGTCATAGTATTTATAGATTAGAAGGTAAGAATGTCCAGTAGCCATGGTCATAGTATTTATAGATTAGAAGGGTAAGAATGTCCAGTGGCCATGGTCATAGTATTTATAGATTATAAGGTAAGAATATCCAGTGACCATGGTCATAGTATTTATAGATTAGAAGGGTAAGAATGTCCCGTGACCATGGTCATAGTATTTATAGATTAGAAGGTAAGAATGTCCAGTAGTCATGGTCATAGTATTTATAGATTAGAAGGGTAAGAATGTCCAGTGGCCATGGTCATAGTATTTATAGATTAGAAGGGTGAGAATGTCTAGTGACCATGGATATAGTATTTATAGGTTTGAAGGGTAAGAATGTCCAGTGACCATGGTCATAGTATTTATAGATTATAAGGTAAGAATATCCAGTGACCATGGTCATAGTATTTATAGATTAGAAGGGTAAGAATGTCCAGTGAACATGGTCATAGTATTTATAGATTAGAAGGGTAAGAATGCCCAGTGGCCATGGTCATAGTATTTATAGATTAGAAGGTAAGAATGTCCAGTAGCCATGGTCATAGTATTTATAGATTAGAAGGGTAAGAATGTCCAGTGGCCATGGTCATAGTATTTATAGATTAGAAGGGTGAGAATGTCTAGTGACCATGGATATAGTATTTATAGGTTTGAAGGGTAAGAATGTCCAGTGACCATGGTCATAGTATTTATAGATTATAAGGTAAGAATATCCAGTGACCATGGTCATAGTATTTATAGATTAGAAGGGTAAGAATGTCCAGTGAACATGGTCATAGTATTTATAGATTAGAAGGGTAAGAATGCCCAGTGGCCATGGTCATAGTATTTATAGATTAGAAGGTAAGAATGTCCAGTGACCATGGTCATAGTATTTATAGATTATAAGGTAAGAATATCCAGTGACCATGGTCATAGTATTTATAGATTAGAAGGGTAAGAATGTCCAGTGAACATGGTCATAGTATTTATAGATTAGAAGGGTAAGAATGCCAAGTGGCCATGGTCATAGTATTTATAGATTAGAAGGTAAGAATGTCCAGTGACCATGGTCATAGTATTTATAGGTTAGAAGGGTAAGAATGTCCAGTGACCATGGTCATAGTATTTATAGATTAGAAGGGTAAGAATGTCCCGTGACCATGGTCATAGTATTTATAGATTAGAAAGTAAGAATGTCCAGTAGCCATGGTCATAGTATTTATAGATTAGAAGGTAAGAATGTCCAGTGACCATGGTCATAGTATTTATAGATTAGAAGGGTAAGAATGTCCAGTGGCCATGGTCATAGTATTTATAGATTAGAAGGTAAGAATGCCCAGTGGCCATGGTCATAGTATTTATAGATTATAAGGTAAGAATGTCCAGTGACCATGGACATAGTATTTATAAATTAGAAGATAAGAATGTCCAGTGACCATGGTCATAGTATTTATAGGTTTGAAGGGTAAGAATGTCCAGTGACCATGGTCATAGTATTTATAGATTAGAAGGGTAAGAATGCCCAGTGGCCATGGTCATAGTATTTATAGATTAGAAGGTAAGAATGTCCAGTGACCATGGTCATAGTATTTATAGGTTAGAAGGGTAAGAATGTCCAGTGACCATGGTCATAGTATTTATAGATTAGAAGGGTGAGAATGTCTAGTGGCCATGGTCATAGTATTTATAGAATAGAAGGGTAAGAATGTCCAGTGACCATGGTCATAGTATTTATAGATTAGAAGGGTAAGAATGTCCAGTGACCATGGTCATAGTATTTATAGATTAGAAGGGTAAGAATGTCCAGTGACCATGGTCATAGTATTTATAGATTAGAAGGTAAGAATGTCCAGTGGCCATGGTCATAGTATTTATAGATTAGAAGGTAAGAATGTCCAGTGACCATGGTCATAGTATTTATAGATTAGAAGGTAAGAATGTCCAGTGGCCATGGTCATAGTATTTATAAATTAGAAGGGTAAGAATGTCCAGTGGCCATGGCCATAGTATTTATAGATTATAAGGTAAGAATGTCCAGTGACTATGGACATAGTATTTATAGATTAGAAGGTAAGAATGTCCAGTGACCATGGTCATAGTATTTATAGGTTAGAAGGGTAAGAATGTCCAGTGGCCATGGTCATAGTATTTATAGATTAGAAGGTAAGAATGTCCAGTGACCATGGTCATAGTATTTATAGATTATAAGATAAGAATGTCCAGCGACCATGGTCATAGTATTTATAGATTAGAAGGTAAAAATATCCAGTGGCCATGGTCATAGTGTTTATAGATTAGAAGGTGAGAATGTCCAGTGGCCATGGTCATAGTATTTATAGGTTAGAAGGGTAAGAATGTCCAGTAGCCATGGTCATAGTATTTATAGGTTAGAAGGGTAAGAATGTCCAGTGACCATGGTCATAGTATTTATAGATTATAAGGTAAGAATGTCCAGTGACCATGGACATAGTATTTATAGATTAGAAGGTAAGAATGTCCAGTGACCATGGTCATAGTATTTATAGATTAGAAGGTAAGAATGTCCAGTGACCATGGTCATAGTATTTATAGATTATAAGGTAAGAATGTCCAGTGATCATGGACATAGTATTTATAGATTAGAAGGTAGGAATGTCCAGTGACCATGGTCATAGTATTTATGATCAGATGTTTTGGAGCCTGGCTTTTTCTTCTCACCTTCCCATCCTGAACTCGCTGTTCCGATGGACGCCGGTTCTTATCAGTGTATTTCTTTTGATACTTATCGTACTCCGGCTTAGGATTACTCACTACGATCTCTGCATATGAAGAATTTGCTGAGATGATCTGCTCTTTCGATGCTTTTACTCTTGAAGTACTAGCCGGCGAGTAAGTATTGTTGAGGGTTTGGCATGTCCCATCTGTCTGGTTAGCCGACGAGTAAGTATTGCTGAGGGTTTGATATGTCCCATTTGTCTGGTTAGCCGACGAGTAAGTATTGCTGAGGGTTTGGTATGTCCCATCTGTCTGGTTAGCCGGCGAGTAAGTATTGCGGAGGGTTTGGTATGTCCCATCTGTCTGGTTAGCCGACGAGTAAGTATTGCTGAGGGTTTGGTATGTCCCATTTGTCTGGTTAGCCGGCGAGTAAGTATTGCGGAGGGTTTGGCATGTCCCATCTGTCTGGTTAGCCGACGAGTAAGTATTGCTGAGGGTTTGGTATGTCCCATCTGTCTGGTTAGCCGGCGAGTAAGTATTGCTGTGGGTTTGGTATGTCCCATTTGTCTGGTTAGCCGGCGAGTAAGTATTGCTGAGGGTTTGGTATGTCCCATTTGTCTGGTTAGCCGGCGAGTAAGAATTGCTGAGGGTTTGGTATGTCCCATCTGTCTGGTCTGGTTGTGATTGGACATTTAGGCCTTTTCCAAGCTTGTTTAGGACTGGGGCGTTAGAGTGCTGAGGAAATCCCATTCCAGGAATTCCCAGATGATTAGATATCTCTTCAAATATACCGGGACTGTTTGACATTTGATCCCCTCTAAGGTGTGCTGTTCTAGACGCGTAGTTCAAGGTGGACGCATCAAACTCTGGAACTGCGTGCATATGGGGGCTCAGGATTTGCGTGGATCTAGACTGATTTTGGCCTGTAGTTGTTTGTGTTGAAAGCGTGCGTGATAGGTGCATCTGAGGAGCCCCTAAACCTCCTTGATGAGAGGTTTGCCCGTCTTTTGGAGGCGGGCGAGAGTGATGAGCAACAGCGGTCGAAAAGGCGAACTGTTGATTCGGGTTCTGATGCTCAATTTCGGAAGTCTTCGTTGTTTTGTAAGAACCACTGGGGCTAGTTGCTATGGTTGCTGTTATAACATTCAATGGCGTTGGCTGTGAACTTGAATTCGCTACCAGACTGTATAACTCTGTGATGTGAAAGAATAAAAATAACGATTTATGAAACATTTTTGTTGCCGTCATTTTTTACAATCTGTCGGTCCCTTATTGGGGGTGCATGTGAAACATCAACAGTGTGCAGCCACATTCGATATATTTTAAGGTAAAGGGAAATGTACAAAACAAACATACAAAGGGGATTGGGCACTGTGCGAAGAAGAAAAATATATGCTTTATATTTTGTTTACTTGAATATGGCCTGAATGTCGCTGTTTCACTATCAGACAGATACCCCCCCCCCCGAGCCCATTTTCAGGGAGTAAATACTATTGTAACGGGGGTCTGGGGGCATGCTCTCCCAATAGCATCATTAGCTCCTTCCCAACTGAAATCTTGTTTACATATATTTTATACCATCAATCAAAGAAGTTAGTAGGGGGGACTTTGTTATGAATAGAAACTCGCAGATTCATCAATGAAAGGTAATAAACCAAAAGGACAAAAGTAGAAGCCACTCTTTAGGGGATAATGGTTTTCAACGCCAGCGAAACGCAAGTTATAAAAGTTCAAGCAGAACCCTATATCAATATTTTGAGGCCCTCCCCCAAATCGACGTTAAAAAAATCGCAATCCTCCCACCAAACATAGCAGCCCTCCACCCCCGCCTCTCCGTTAAAGAAGGATAAAAAATAAAATGAGAGAGTGTGGGTACCCTGTGGTACCCCAAAACCCTTCCCAGGCTCTTTTTAGCAGATTTTTCACTAAATAAAATAAAATAGACCTTTAGATGTAAGGTTTACTTTTTTTAAATATTGGTTCAGTTAAACAATTATTTTAAAAAAAAATTCCGACGTGGGTACCCTGTGTTTTTAACAGGAATAAACAATCACGCCGTGCTGCCACACCCAGAGCTTTTTGAAGTGTAAACATATATTTTTGGAATCACTATGGAAAGGGCTTTCAGGTGATATATGTCTCCCTAAATCTCCGAGGGGTGGTAGGGTTCCACTTTTTGGCCCACGGACTATTATTGTACCACATGTCTGCCAAATTATACGTCAATCGGACGAATTTTAGTCCATTTTAATTTAATTTTCTACTCCTAATAACATCTAGCGCGTCAGTCAAATCCAGTTTATATGTTTTAGTACCCTAGATAATGACCTTTGACTCGCTTTTGTATATAAACATTTTTCGACATTTAAGTTAGGGTGAACGTGAACCGTAACCTTAAGAAACCATTTATTTCAATGGTTGATTTGGTTGACCAAATCCTTGATTCGTGTAAAAGCGCATCATGGTGACGTCATTGATGACGATAACCAAGTGGCGATCCCGTTACACACCCTTGGTGCCTAGATGAACTTTGTTAAGTTGTGTGACGATACACCACGTGACCTTCACGCTGAATACCCTTGACACCTAGATGAACTGTTTGGTTGTGTGACGATACACCACGTGACTATCACTCTGAACACCCTTGACACCTAGATCTATGTTTATGTTTGTGTGACGATACACCACGTGACCTTCACGCTGAACACCCTTGACACCTAGATGATCTATGTTTATGGTTGTGTGACGACGTTTGTTTCATCAGGCCCGTATTTTTCTTGGGGGGAGTGCGAAATCCGAAAAAGTTGACCTAATTTTTCCGGGTTTGGTGGTGGTGGTGGTGGTGGTGGTGGTGGTGGTGGTGGTGGTGGGGGGGGGGGGGGGGGGGGTGGAGGGAGGGATGGAATGAGTTCTTTGATAAAAATCTGACTATCCCCGAAAGAACAAAAAATGTTTTTTTATGTCTTCGCATTCTCTCCACGGGACGTTTATTGTCGGATTTGGCTGCATACCAGATTGAGCTAGCTTATGCTTTATAGTTTTGTCTACAAATAGCACGTCCATTGTGAACCAACAGTGAACCTTCGGCCGTTGTGTGTGTGTGTGTGGGGGGGGGGGGAGGGGGTGCGCACCCCCTGCACCCCCCTGGGTACGGGCCTGTTCATAATTCCCTGCTTTCGTTGATGTCATTCTAAATCGCTGCACCCCCTTCCTACCATGAAAAACAAGATGTAACAATCCACTTACAACAAACCGAGAGACCTAAACAGACATAAAACTGAGAGAGTGTGGCGAATTCCACACCACAGTGCTGGACCCCTTCTGTATGGGGGCTATATGAATCTGCCTCACTCCATATCTATTATATATTGGTCCCCATTCCTCTGTGGTCCCTGAGTCTCGCAAATTACCTCTACGTTTTGTGGTGTTTCGTGTGCGGCTACCAGCGTAATAGCGATTATAGTGGTAATACGTGGTAAGTGAACACAAATAACACGAGAGTGCCGAGAGACTTGGGACCAGCATCGTTTGACACTTTACTTTACTTACGATTTGATCCGGGTGGATCTGGGTCGTTGGGGTCGAAAATAGCATCCATTTTTCTTTTCTTGATCATTTCCTTGGTAAGAAAAAAAAAGGAAGCAGACTAGAATTGTATAGAAATTGACTTCCAACTATCGAAAGTATCTCGTGAGTATCACATTCGAAACTAAATTGTTGATATTTCGGCACGTCTATCTTATTCAGTGTTGCCATTCTTAGTTTATAAGCAAAGCTTATTATAAATATAATAGTAATTTATTACATTTATATTGTTATTTTACTTCTGACAAAATGCAAAGCAACACCAACTAACATAGTTCTAATGATAGAAAAATGGCTTCCGCCTTGAAGTGGACTACTACATCGTAGTAAGGTAAGAATACATTCTTACTACGAGCGAGTTACACTAATAAAAAAACTTTCTTCAAACCACCAAGGACTCACCTTTAGTGCCCTCCTGCACGTGTTTTTACAAGTGTAAAGAGCTTGAGCCAAGACAAACCTATAACTTCCGTGCTTAATATTATGATCGAGTGAATTTTTTCCTCATTGGTTAAGATCGACCAAATGAATAAGAAGAACCAATGGAATCTTTGTTGGTTTATCTCCGCAAAGGCCGGAGGATTATAGATAAATGGTAATCGAAACTTGATTTGTTAGGGAGTTTCCCGAACTTTCTTATGATCGAAAGCTTTAGGTACTTCCTGTGTGATCGGATGTTTAAAAGTCATTATATTAACCAATATAGAAATATTTCCATACTTCTTGTTTTGTTCTTAGTAAGAAACTGTAAAAGGTGTATTGGTTCATGATAAATTGCTAAACTTTTAAAAGCACACAATAATTATGCTTTCGTAACGGGACTTTTTCCTCTTGGTTTCACAAAGTAAATAGCTTTGGACCATGTTTGTTTATTTTATGCCAGAATTACCAGTATTTTTGTCTAAATTTCAAAATTATAAAGCAGTGTGTCTAAAGAAAGTTTCTTCGAGGTTGCGACTGATAAAAAGTTATAGAAATATGGTATAACTAAACGACTCAACTCTTATCAGCTTGCACTAGCTTTCACAAAGACTTGGAGCCAGAAATCTAAAACTAACATAAAATAGATCATAAGAATTTTACAAGATTTTTAAACGTTTAACACAAACAAAGTCGTTAAACACAAAGATCGCTTGTACAAGGAGAAATTGCACAAGAAAAGACGTATGATTGCTTATTAATAATATACATGCAGAAGCCAACTTCTTGAAGTTGTTGTCGTAATTACTACGAGTGATGACGAGGTGAACCGAGATAAGGGAGGAAAAAGCCTAAACGGTTATGAATCACGGCTAAAACGGACCCGGAACAACAGCGATATGCCAATTTTAAATTAAAATAGGAAATACAAGCAACAGCAAATCCATTTGTACGAACTGTTTTGTGCAGCCTCGCAAGAGCCTGGCTATACCTTTGTGTGCAACCCTCGCAAGTGCATATTTGTGGAGTTAACCTAAACGTAATTGTGATATTTTTGTATTTATTTTGTAATATTGTTAAGATACATTGGGATGAAGTCGGGTCAAAGATTGCTTCAGTTCCAGGTATCGCCATTCTTACAAACAAAGAGATATCGAAAATAAGAAAGAGATCTCGAAAACAACTAAATGCTCAAATACCTTAATACCAAAAATCTTAATATTTTCATGGCACAAGACGTCCAGGGCAATTTATTACGTGCCCCAGCTAAAACAGAAGCTGACTTTAAGCTAGATCAAATGATAAGCTTCGCAGGGTCCGGGATGATGCACCTAAGCGGCGAAACATGCTCCCTATACATGGATTATGTCAGCAAGTGACGGCGTAGATTTCTTGATTTCGCGCCTTCTGAGGCCTAGATGGTCACGGGAAGCAGTGAGAGCCTCGATCGCACGTTGTCTTTGAAGTTTTCGCTTCCACTGAAACGCCAGTTCCGCAGCTTCGGTATGGTCAGCCGTCATTCCCGACTGATAAGGTACCAGGCCCTAAGAGCAATAGCAATGAATAAATGAGCAGGTGCAGGATTTGACGAAAGGGCCTGGGGCCACCACTGACTGAGAAACATCGCGAGGACTGGAATACCCTGCAAGTAGAGGTTTTATGCTCTCGTGTACGTAATCACGTAAACAAAACTTAACTCGGCAGTGCGTACAAGAGATGATGAAACCTCCGCTTGCCAATCTCGTTCCCAGACCCCACGTACCTTTGTGCCAGCGGCGAGGCTCTGGGATAATCAATTTTTCAAGTGATTCTTATTGGCTATCGAGCTTGCTACATAGAGCATGCGCAAAGGAAGTGAATAGAACAGCACCACGACGCCTGTTATACATTCTAGTAAATTTTCTGTTTTGAAACTAAAATGGCTGAGAAAACTTCCACAAAGCCAGCGAACACATTGAAAACCAAAGTTGATCGTTGCTGCTACAAACTTTTAGTACAACACGATAATTATTTGTGGCTTTTTAGGTCTTACAACAGAAAGGGAGGCCTTGTGGAAAGCCTGTGGGAAATTACGAATGTAATGGCAAAGCGTGCGACGTCGCAACATATCTCTTTCTTCATCTCGGCAGATTAACTCGTTGAAAGAGTTCTGCGGTATGTGTCGGTTCTCCGACAAAAAACAACGCGAAGGCAATAAAATCAAAAGGCCCGTCCGTTGGCGTTAACGACTACTTCCAGGAAGGCAAACACGGAGTCCCAACATGCTTGGGCACAGAAATCAATGCGTGAGTGAATATTCCTGATTTTCAATCGAATCAATCGAAAGTTGGATCGATCAGTTTAACAGATCAACTCCGTTCATTCCGGTCGGAACCAACAGACTCTGTGAAAAAAATTATCCCAGAGCCGTGTACCAGGACGCTGGCATAAAGGTACGTGGGCTCAGGGGGCGAGATTGTCCGCAATATAATATTTATATAACAATCATTAACTTTATTATCTTGCCGTTTTTAGTGGTTTTGTAATTCTATGTGATGTAAAAGATAAACAATAGAAAGGTTAAAAATAGATTGTCCGCTTGCAGGTGACCGGTGCTGCGCATGCGCAGTACTTGCCTTGACACAAGCGGCCTCCGCTGCCTTGAGGGTTTTCACGACAGCCTGCATGAGGTTCTCCGCATTGCGCACCAGCACGGCGTCCGCCTAGGCAAGGAGCGAACAATCATTAATCATCTGCAATATCACTGTTATCGTTATCTTCACTGTCATCCACATTTTCATCATCACCACCATTATATTCATCGTCACAACAATCATCTGTGGTTATTGTCCCCTTAGCGATATATCTGTGGTTATTAGCGATATATCTGTGGGTATTGTCCCCTTAGCGATATATCTGTGGGTGTGGTCCCCTTAGCGATATATCTGTGGGTGTGGTCCCCTCACCAATATATCTGTGGGTGTGGTCCCCTTACCGATATATCTGTGGGTGTGGTCCCCTTATCTTATCGGTATAAGTCTGCATGCGTAAATGTTAGATTTGCTTGAAACAATGTATAAAGTAGTATTAATTATTTATTTCTATATGTAAGTTGTTTTCTCTTTCCTTTTATTTAGCGCTTAAGAATATGAACACATAGTTTTAGCGCTTTATAAATAAATATTATTAATATTAGTATAATTAATATTGTCCCCTTAGCTATATATCTGTGGGTGTTGTCCCCTTATGCCTAGTGCACACTAGTGACATAACGACATAACAACATAGGCGCGCGCACTCTTTTAACCCGACAAAACGGATGTGGTCCCCTTAGCGATATATCTGCGGGTTTGGTCCCTTACTAATACGTGGCCTAGATAAGTCTGTGGGTGTGGTCTCCTTACCGATAAGTCTGTGGGTGTGGTCTCCTTACCGATAAGTCTGTGGGTGTGGTCTCCTTACCGATAAGTCTGTGGGTGTGGTCTCCTTACCGATAAGTATGTGGGTGTGGTCTCCTTACCGATAAGTCTGTGGGTGTGGTCTCCATACCGATAAGTCTGTGGGTGTGGTCTCCTTACCGATAAGTCTGTGGGTGTGGTCTCCTTACCGATAAGTCTGTGGGTGTGGTCTCCTTACCGATAAGTCTGTGGGTGTGGTCCCCTTACCGATAGGTCTGTGGGTGTGGTCCCCTTACCGATAGGTCTGTGGGTGTGGTCTCCTTACCGATAGGTCTGTGGGTGTAGTCTCCTTACCGATAAGTCTGTGGGTGTGGTCTCCTTACCGATAAGTCTGTGGGTGTGGTCTCCTTACCGATAAGTTTGTGGGTGTGGTCCCCTTACCGATAAGTCTGTGGGTGTGGTCTCCTTACCGATAAGTCTGTGGGTGTGGTCTCCTTACCGATAAGTCTGTGGGTGTGGTCTCCTTACCGATAGGTCTGTGGGTGTGGTCCCCTTACCGATAAGTCTGTGGGTGTGGTCTCCTTACCGATAAGTCGGTGGGTGTGGCTGCCTTGACTGATGATATGATCTTCAGTTGCGTGCTCATGGTTGGGATGTACTCTGCATAGTACAGCAAATCATTGCGGCTCCTTTGACAATGAAAAGTTTTCAAATGCAAAAGCTGTATTTGCCTACCACAAAGTCTTGACGGTTTGGTACGGTTTAGCGTCAATTGTGATAGTATTCGATACAAACTACTTTACGGAGTAAACAATTGTTAGTGTGAGTGTGGCAAAAACATACATTGTTAATGAAGTGGTTTAATTGACGTGAGGAAAAATGTGTACCTCTCATCGACGCACTGGTTTGCCAAGACATGAGCGAACTTCAGGATCACTTTGCCGTTCTCTGCGATTGCTTTGGACGTGTTGATCATGCCCATCTTGTTCTGTAATCAAACAATTGCTATAGAGAGCTCGCCATAACTAATATAGTTCAAAAGGCTAGTTGTTAAAAACATTTGTGAAAAGTTTAAAAATAAATCCACTGAGATTCCCGCATTCGAAAAAGCGGATACCCGTGTAGTCACGATGGCAAATAGTCCGTCTACAGTACTGGCGTTCTATCACGAGAGAGTAATTTGAATCAATAGTTTGATTTTTGGTCGCTTTAAAGAGGTAATAAAGACACTTAATATGGGATACACGGGTTTGTTACTCTCGCCAACGACTTGGTCTTACCTCCCGTCAATAAATCGGTCCTTACTTCCGTCAATAAACCGCTCCTTACCTCCGTTAATAAACCGCTCCTTAATTCGTCAATAAAGCGGTCCTTACTTCCGTCAATAAACCGGTCCTTACTTCCGTCAATAAACCGCTCCTTACTTTCGTCAATAAACCGGTCCTTACTTCCGTCAATAAATCTGTCCTTACCTCCGTCAATAAACCGCTCCTTACTTCCGTTAATAAACCGCTCCTTACTTTCGTTAATAAACCGGTCCTTACTTCCGTCAATAAACCGGTTCTTACTTCCGTCAATAAATCGGTCCTTACTTCCGTCAATAAACCGGTCCTTACTTCCGTTAATAAACCGGTCATTACTTCCGTCAATAAATCGGTCCTTACTTCCGTCAATAAATGGGTCCTTACTTCAGTCAATAAACCGGTCCTTACTTCCGTTAATAAACCGGTCCTTACTTCCGTTAATAAACCGGTCCTTACTTCCGTCAATAAATCGGTCCTTACTTCCGTCAATAAATCGGTCCTTACTTCCGTCAATAAACAGGTCCTTACTTCCGTTAATAAACCGGTCCTTACTTCCGTCAATAAATCGGTCCTTACTTCCGCCAATAAACCGCTCCTTACTTCCGTTAATAAACCGGTCCTTACTTCCGTTAATAGACCGGTCCTTCCTTTTTTAATCAATTAACCGGCCCTTCCGTCAATCAATATTTGAATTTTAACGGAACACGTTCTATACCATCTGATTGGTCTGCACACTGCGCTGAGATGGCTCGTTTGAAAGCAACCAAAGTATGGGCCAACAGAAACAGTTTAATGGCTTTGAATGGTGGGATGAGTCAAAATATATTTTATTGCTTGGTATTATTGAAGGTAAGTTCGCCGATTCCTCGAAATCATAGTAGATGGAACCCAGTCCTACACAGACCCACTAGACTGACCTGAAGTCTCCCACGCTGCCTTGCGAGCCGTGCAATTTGTAGCATCTGCTGCGCCATCATCTTAGCGACTTGCACAATCGAGTTGTTCTCCTCGTCCCACTGCTCAGCCTCGTCTTGTAATATATGGGCCGCAAGCTATCAATAAGAACACACTTGGTAATATATGGGCCGCAAGCTATCAATAAGAACACACTTGGTAATATATGGACCGCAAGCTATCAATAAGAACACACTTGGTAATATATGGGCCGCAAGCTATCAATAAGAACACACTTGGTAGTATATGGGCAGCAAGCTATCAATAAGAACACACTTGGTAGTATATGGGCCGCAAGCTATCAATAAGAACACACTTGGTAGTATATGGGCCGCAAGCTATCAATAAGAACACACTTGGTAGTATATGGGCAGCAAGCTATCAATAAGAACACACTTGGTAATATATGGGCCGCAAGCTATCAATAAGAACACACTTGGTAATATATGGGCAGCAAGCTATCAATAAGAACACACTTGGTAGTATATGGGCCGCAAGCTATCAATAAGAACACACTTGGTAGTATATGGGCCGCAAGCTATCAATAAGAACACACTTGGTAGTATATGGGCAGCAAGCTATCAATAAGAACACACTTGGTAGTATATGGGCCGCAAGCTATCAATAAGAACACACTTGGTAATATATGGACCGCAAGCTATCAATAAGAACACACTTGGTAGGATATGGACCGCAAGCTATCAATAAGAACACACTTGGTAGTATATGGGCCGCAAGCTATCAATAAGAACACACTTGGTAGTATACTGTATGGGCCGCAAGCTATCAATAAGAACACACTTGGTAATATATGGGCCGCAAGCTATCAATAAGAACACACTTGGTAATATATGGGCAGCAAGCTATCAATAAGAACACACTTGGTAATATATGGGCCGCAAGCTATCAATAAGAACACACTTGGTAATATATGGACCGCAAGCTATCAATAAGAACACACTTGGTAGTATATGGGCAGCAAGCTATCAATAAGAACACACTTGGTAGTATATGGGCCGCAAGCTATCAATAAGAACACACTTGGTAATATATGGGCAGCAAGCTATCAATAAGAACACACTTGGTAGTATATGGACCGCAAGCTATCAATAAGAACACACTTGGTAATATATGGGCCGCAAGCTATCAATAAGAACACACTTGGTAGTATATGGGTCGCAAGCTATCAATAAGAACACACTTGGTAGTATATGGGCCGCAAGCTATCAATAAGAACACACTTGGTAGTATATGGGCCGCAAGCTATCAATAAGAACACACTTGGTAGTATATGGGCCGCAAGCTATCAATAAGAACACACTTGGTAATATATGGGCCGCAAGCTATCAATAAGAACACACTTGGTAATATATGGGCAGCAAGCTATCAATAAGAACACACTTGGTAGTATATGGGCCGCAAGCTATCAATAAGAACACACTTGGTAGTATATGGGCCGCAAGCTATCAATAAGAACACACTTGGTAGTATATGGGCCGCAAGCTATCAATAAGAACACACTTGGTAGTATATGGGCCGCAAGCTATCAATAAGAACACACTTGGTAGTATATGGGCAGCAAGCTATCAATAAGAACACACTTGGTAGTATATGGGCCGCAAGCTATCAATAAGAACACACTTGGTAGTATATGGGCAGCAAGCTATCAATAAGAACACACTTGGTAATATATGGGCAGCAAGCTATCAATAAGAACACACTTGGTAGTATATGGGCCGCAAGCTATCAATAAGAACACACTTGGTAGTATATGGGCCGCAAGCTATCAATAAGAACACACTTGGTAGTATATGGGCAGCAAGCTATCAATAAGAACACACTTGGTAATATATGGGCAGCAAGCTATCAATAAGAACACACTTGGTAGTATATGGGCCGCAAGCTATCAATAAGAACACACTTGGTAGTATATGGGCCGCAAGCTATCAATAAGAACACACTTGGTAGTATATGGGCCGCAAGCTATCAATAAGAACACACTTGGTAGAATATGGACCGCAAGCTATCAATAAGAACACACTTGGTAGTATATGGGTCGCAAGCTATCAATAAGAACACACTTGGCAGTTTTTTTTATTTATTTATTTATTTTTTTTTGGGGGGGGGGGGGTATAAAAAACATATGGCTTGAGGTAGATTTCTGGGATTCCCGACACCAACAATCTGTTGAGAAGTTGGGGCGAATTCAATTGAGCATACATACATCGCCCGACTATCTACAGGGGTTAATACCAAACATTTTGGCACAATATACATAGTTGTTTGAGTATGTTATATATAACAGTCAATAATAAATAAATAATCCACGCTGAGGCTGCACAAACAAATTCTAAAGGGAATACACGATGGCTGATACAAACCTACCAGTGTCTGTGGAGCTTTTGAATTAGCTACCGAGATTGCTAATATCATCTTGTACGATGGGCGCGCGTGGATCTGCCGTGAGTATCCTGCTGGCGCGAAACAAGCTTTTGCTGGGTGGAACATGACCTCGCCTATAGCCGCCAAGTAACTCGACACTGCCATATGGGCTAGATTTAGCCAAACTCACAAGACCCGCCGTGCGACTTATCTTACAATTCAAGCATGCCGTGCGAGTTCATTCATCTTACACGCTAAGCATGCCGTGCGTCCAGCATATGCTTGGATCTTACAATCCAAGCATATGCCGTTTCATCTTACAATCCAAGCATATGCCGTTTCATTTTACAATCCAAGCATATGCCGTTTCATCTTACAATCCAAGCATATGCCGTTTCATCTTACAATCCAAGCATATGCCGTTTCATCTTACAATCCAAGCATATGCCGTTTCATCTTACAATCCAAGCATATGCCGTTTCATCTTACAATCCAAGCATATGCTGTTTCATCTTACAATCCCGTTAGGACGCGCTAGAATAGTTGTTTGTTTATTTTGTCTCAATCAACTTAACATTCCTAATAGAATGGAAGAGCGAAGAAGTAATGTAGAGAGCTTGAAATATTCACATACCGCAATAGATTTGGAGCTTTTCTGTGCTCGTAAATCTTCGGTAGAGTCCGATTTCCAGTCGGGGGCTGCTCGTCTCAGGTTCGTCATACTGGCGGCTCTTTGGTGCTTTTTTCGTTCCGTCTCAAACTTGGCCCAGTATCGCGCGTCCCACTTGGACCGGTTGAGAGACTCGGACGAGGAGAAGCGTTGATTGAGCTCAGCCACGAGGGCTTTACGGATATCAGTCTCGCTGCTCGAAGCACCAATCGGAACACGTCGATGACTGTCCGGAAGTGCTTCGCTATCTGATACTGAACGCTCCAACTACACAGGGATTTATTAAAAAAAAAAAAGGTTGTCAATGTAACACCCAGCAAAAAAAAAAAAAAAAAAAAAGTTCGAGTATGGCAGAAATGAGTATGGGGTAAAATGGGACAAATCACCACAGGCTCACCCTTCGAATAAGTCAAATGGGTACGGGATAAATGGTTATGGGGTAAAATGGGACAAATCATCACAGGCTCACCTTTCGAATAAGTCAAATGGGTACGGGATAAATGGTTATGGGGTAAAATGGGACAAATCATCACAGGCTCACCTTTCGAATAAGTCAAATGGGTACGGGATAAATGAGTATGGGGTAAAATGGGACAAATCACCACAGGCTCACCCTTCGAATAAGTCAAATGGGTACGGGATAAATGGTTATGGGGTAAAATGGGACAAATCATCACAGGCTCACCTTTCGAATAAGTCAAATGGGTACGGGATAAATGAGTATGGGGTAAAATGGGACAAATCACCACAGGCTCACCTTTCGAATAAGTCAATTGGGTACGGGATAAATGGGTATGGGGTAAAATGGGACAAATCATCGCAGGCTCACCTTTCTTTCGAGGACCATGTCATCCAAGCTGACTCGGGAACTCGCTGAATCCGTAACCGCAGGCTCATTTACGGGTCGCTTTGAAAGTGTCCTTTTTCTAGTGGAAGGGGAAATCTTTGGGTCGGCCGTCCGCGAAGGGACTGGGTTCCACGTTGGAAAAGATGTTCGAACTGGCACTGACTTAGTGAACCGCGTGGGGACTGGGTCCCGTGATGGGGAGGGTGAGCGGATGTGTCTGGTGAATCGCGCGGGGACTTGGTCCCGTGATTGGGAGGGTGAGTGGTTATGTTTTGTTAACCGCGCGGGGACCTGGTCCGGTAAGGGAGAGGGATTGAACAGACGAGTAGAGCCTGTGATAGCTGCTGATTCGTCTTCTGTCAGCGACTCAAAGCTTGCGGCAGTATCCAGCGCTTGCGATCCTAGCAGATCACGAATGACGCCTAAAACGACAAAAATCATGCTAAACCTCTAGAAAGCTAATAAGACGACAATATTACGCCCACCATTACGACCACTTCGATTAGCTAAGCTCTTCATACGCCCACCATTACGACTACTACGATGAGCTAAGCTCTTCATACGACCACCATTACGCCTACTACGATGAGCTAAGCTCTTCATACGACCACCTTTACGACTACTACGATGAGCTAAGCTCTTCATACGCCCACCATTACGCATACTACGATGAGCTAAGCTCTTCATACGCCCACCATTACGACCACTACGATTAGCTAAGCTCTTCATACGCCCACCATTACGACCACTACGATTAGCTAAGCTCTTCATACGCCCACTATTACGACCACAACGATTAGCTAAGCTCTTCATACGCCCACCATTACGACCACTACGATTAGCTAAGCTCTTCATACGCCCACCATTACGACCACTACGATGAGCTAAGCGCTTCATACGCCCACCATTACGACCACTACGATTAGCTAAGCTCTTCATACGCCCACCATTACGCATACTACGATGAGCTAAGCTCTTCATACGCCCACTATTACGACCACTACGATTAGCTAAGCTCTTCATACGCCCACCATTACGACCACTACGATTAGCTAAGCTCTTCATACGCCCACCATTACGACCACTACGATTAGCTAAGCTCTTCATACGCCCACCTTTACGATTACTAGGATGAGCTAAGGTCTTCATACGACCACCTTTACGATTACTAGGATGAGCTAAGCTCTTCATACGACCACCTTTACTATTACTAGGATGAGCTAAGGTCTTCATACGACCACCTTTACGATTACTAGGATGAGCTAAGGTCTTCATACGCCCACCATTACGACTACTACGATGAGCTAAGCTCTTCATACGACCACCTTTACGATTACTAGGATGAGCTAAGGTCTTCATACGACCACCTTTACGATTACTAGGATGAGCTAAGGTCTTCATACGACCACCTTTACGACTACTACGATGAGCTAAGGTCTTCATACGACCACCTTTACGACTACTAGGATGAGCTAAGGTCTTCATACGACCACCTTTACGACTACAACGATGAGCTAAGCTCTTCATACGACCACCATTACGCCTACTAGAATAAGCTAAGCTCTTCATACGACCACCATTACGACTACTACGATGAGCTAAGCTCTTCATACGACCACCTTTACGACTACTAGGATGAGCTAAGGTCTTCATACGACCACCTTTACTACTACTAGGATGAGCTAAGGTCTTCATACGACCACCATTACGCCTACTAGGGTGAGCTAAGGTCTTCATACGACCACCATTACGCCTACTAGGATGAGCTAAGGTCTTCATACGACCACCTTTACGACTACTAGGATGAGCTAAGCTCTTTATACGACCACCATTACGACTACTACGATGAGCTAAGCTCTTCATACGACCACCTTTACGACTACTAGGATGAGCTAAGCTCTTCATACGACCACCATTACGCCTACTAGAATAAGCTAAGCTCTTCATACGACCACCATTACGACTACTACGATGAGCTAAGCTCTTCATACGACCACCTTTACGACTACTAGGATGAGCTAAGGTCTTCATACGACCACCTTTACGACTACTAGGATGAGCTAAGGTCTTCATACGACCACCATTACGCCTACTAGGATGAGCTAAGGTCTTCATACGACCACCATTACGCCTACTAGGATGAGCTAAGGTCTTCATACGACCACCATTACGCCTACTAGGATGAGCTAAGGTCTTCATACGACCACCTTTACGACTACTAGGATGAGCTAAGCTCTTCATACGCCCACCATTACGACTACTACGATGAGCTAAGCTCTTCATACGACCACCATTACGACTACTACGATGAGCTAAGCTCTTCATACGACCACCATTACGACTACTACGATGAGCTAAGCTCTTCATACGCCCACCATTACGATTACTAGGATGAGCTAAGGTCTTCATACGACCACCTTTACGATTACTAGGATGAGCTAAGCTCTTCATACGACCACCTTTACGACCACTACGATTAGCTAAGCTCTTCATACGACCACCTTTACGACTACTAGGATGAGCTAAGGTCTTCATACGACCACCATTACGCCTACTAGGATGAGCTAAGGTCTTCATACGACCACCATTACGACTACTAGGATGAGCTAAGCTCTTCATACGACCACCATTACGCCTACTAGGATGAGCTAAGCTCTTCATACGACCACTATTACGACTACTAGGATGAGCTAAGCTCTTCATACGACCATCATTACGACTACTACGATGAGCTAAGGTCTTCATACGACCACCATTACGCCTACTAGGATGAGCTAAGGTCTTCATACGACCACCATTACGACTACTAGGATGAGCTAAGGTCTTCATACGACCACCATTACGACTACTAGGATGAGCTAAGCTCTTCATACGACCACCATTACGACTACTAGGATGAGCTAAGCTCTTCATACGACCACCATTACGACTACTAGGATGAGCTAAGCTCTTCATACGACCACCATTACGACTACTACGATGAGCTAAGCTCTTCATACGACCACCTTTATGACTACTAGGATGAGCTAAGGTCTTCATACGACCACCTTTACGATTACTAGGATGAGCTAAGGTCTTCATACGACCACCTTTACGATTACTAGGATGAGCTAAGCTCTTCATACGACCACCTTTACTATTACTAGGATGAGCTAAGGTCTTCATACGACCACCTTTACGATTACTAGGATGAGCTAAGGTCTTCATACGCCCACCATTACGACTACTACGATGAGCTAAGCTCTTCATACGACCACCTTTACGATTACTAGGATGAGCTAAGGTCTTCATACGACCACCTTTACGACTACTACGATGAGCTAAGCTCTTCATACGACCACCATTACGACTACAACGATGAGCTAAGGTCTTCATACGACCACCATTACGACTACTACGATGAGCTAAGCTCTTCATACGCCCACCATTACGACCACTACGATTAGCTAAGCTCTTCATACGACCACCTTTACGACTACTAGGATGAGCTAAGGTCTTCATACGCCCACCATTACGACCACTACGATGAGCTAAGCTCTTCATACGACCACCTTTACGACTACTAGGATGAGCTAAGGTCTTCATACGACCACCTTTACGACTACTGCGATGAGCTAAGGTCTTCATACGACCACCTTTACGACTACTAGGATGAGCTAAGCTCTTCATACGACCACCATTACGACTACTAGGATGAGCTAAGCTCTTCATACGACCACCATTACGACTACTAGGATGAGCTAAGGTCTTCATACGACCACCATTACGACTACTACGATGAGCTAAGCTCTTCATACGACCACCTTTACGATTACTAGGATGAGCTAAGCTCTTCATACGACCACAATTACGACATTTAAGGCCAATCATGCCACCATGTAACGCCGTCGTGTCACGCCGACATGTCACGCTTCACACACACCGAGACACAGAGCGGAATCGCCATCGAGTAATTCAAGCAAGTAACAGATAAAGCTTTCTATCGTCAACAAAGTATCTGACTTCTTGGTATATTGTTATTTGAATGTTTTGAAAGGGACCGTTGTTTTTTTAATGTGCTACGC
Organism: Nematostella vectensis; assembly: GCF_932526225.1. Lineage (NCBI taxonomy): Eukaryota > Metazoa > Cnidaria > Anthozoa > Actiniaria > Edwardsiidae > Nematostella > Nematostella vectensis. The sequence goes on from NC_064039.1 coordinate 17,030,006, forward strand.
GGCGAACCAACAACAACAACAAGTCCGAGGGAGTGATCAATTTCGCAATCATTCTTCGATTGTCTGTTGCGGTCCCTCATCCCTTCGAGAATTCCTGGACCACCCCAAATTTACTTACTCTGCACCGCGGCATGGTCAGCGTCTGGCATTTCCTCGAGCGTTGCCATTAGCAACTGAGCCTTGGAAGCCCATTGACGGCGGATCATTTGGAAATGCTCGACTGTCGATTGGTCAGGTTTCACTTTAAATGACAAGAGTCACAAGTTACAACTATGCAATTTAACATTTAAAGAAAGATAGATGTTCACAACCTGTGCAACAAAGACATTGTAGTCTGACACAATTTAAAAAAACTGGTGAATCTGGTAAATCAAGTCTATAGGGTGCTATAAACACGTTTACTATTATTGTTATTACCACGTTACAGTTAATCACAAAACTTTCCAGTCTTCTTCCTTTAAATGTCTGATAACCACCTATAGTTCAACCAGAAATCTAGTCTCGCCACTCGTTCCATCTGGAAAAACTGTGTCGACAGATGATTTTTCAGAGCAGCTCCAAAACCATGGAATGATGGAATGATATTTATAAAGAGAACCGCCCTTGTTAATTTTAAATCTGGTGTGAAAACACATATTTTCAAAGTATCTTTTGATTTATTGATTTTAGTTTTAATCATATACTAAATTTAATTTTTTTTTATTTCATACTACATATCTTAAATCTAGAATTAAGAAGCGCCACAGGCGCAAAATTTAATTTTTTTTATTTCATACTACATATCTTAAACCTAGAATTAGGAAGCGCCACAGGCGGTGTGTGCGGCGCTATATAAATCTGTTAATAATGTTCGGTCCAGTAGTACTGACCTGATAGCGCCACAGGCGGTGTGTACGGCGCTATATAAATCTGTTAATAATGTTCGGTCCAGTGGTACTGACCTAATAGCGCGCGTGCTGCAGCGACGACCTGCGGAGTCAGCCTATCGATGAAATCCCCTGTTACACGCACCGTGCGCACCTTGCTGGCATACCCAGAATGCTGCACGGCCTTACTAGCACTACCGCTCATGCGTACCACGCGGCTCAGCAGCTCTTGCGCCTGCGCATCAAACTCACGCTCCTGGCGCGCATGTGCTGATGGCTCTGCCTTGGATATAGCTAGAGCTGCGCCCGCGAGTCGATCGACCGGCGCTGAGACGTCAGCGGTTAAATCGTCTACAAGCGCGGTAAGGAGATGGACCTGGTGGACAACGGGCGATATTGTTAGAGATGGACTGGGGATTAGAATAGGAGGTCTAGTCAGAGATGGAAGCCGCCATTCAATTTCATCGGTTAATTCAATCGAGGGATACTCATACATTGTTGATAAAAGGATCAGATTTCTATCATAGGTAGTTTGAAGTTTTTGTGCCTTGCATTTGCCAATAATCTACTTCTGCTTTAGGCGACACCACAGGTAGACCGGAGTCTGGTGTAAGACAGTTTAGGTACAGTAGTCACATACCTTTGTTGCCCATTCTCTCTGTGACAGGCTCATCTTCTCCTCGATGCTCATCAAAGCCAGGTCCTGCTCCGTAGTCTTGTGGTCAGGTGTTCTTAAGTTCACCACTACTCGAGCCGTATCATGAAGGTCAGCGGTAATCCGCTCCACAGCTGCTACTGAGTTGGTCACTTGTGTGACCTTAACGTCGTCACGACACCTGGGGAGACAGGTTACAAAGGTCACCACATGACTATGTTATATTTATCACGACACCTGGGGAGACAGGTCACAAAGGTCACCACATGACTATGTTATATTTATTACGACACCTGGGGAGACAGGTCACAAAGGTCACCACGTGACTGATACACCTGGGGAGACAGGTCACAAAGGTCACCACATGGCTATGTTATGTTTATCACGACACCTGGGGAGACAGGTCACAAAGGTCACCACATGACTATGTTATATTTATCACGACACCTGGGGAGACAGGTCACAAAGGTAACGACACTACTGGTATATTTATCACGACACCTGGGGAGACAGGTCACAAAGGTCACCACGTGACTATGTTATATTTAGTGGCTGAATATACTTGTTTCACAACTAATCTCCGTCGCTACTGCCACACCTTACCCCTTGGTTGCAGCACCGCCCATCTCCTTTAAGGTCCGCACGTATGACGTAAGAAGACGGGCCCTTTCCTGCAATGCATGCTGGTCACCTGCTATAGCAGCAAAGGCAAGAGGCTCAACTGGGGCCGAGGTCCCCACGGTTACATCATCCACAGCAAGGATCAGTTTTTTTACTTTGAATGCCCATTTTCTACGGAAAGCTTCTAATCTCTCAATCTTCTCTACATCCGTAGGCTCCAAAACCATTTCCTGAAAAAATAAGACAACGTTTTTTAAATAGGATTCTTTAGAAACAAAATTAGATTTTTGTTTCTTAATCCTCTTACATACCTATCTAGGAATAAAATAAGAAATTTGAAACTTTCTAACGTACAAATTTATATTAATTGAAAAAGGCATCGCTCAGTATATATAACCATATCGTATAGGGGGTATTTGTTTCATTGGCTTATACTCAGAGAGAAGTCTAATTTTGCACGGCCTCGAACATGAAGGTGGATCTTCTAAGCTTATAACAATCGAATTTATAGTGAGACACGCGCTACCGTGGGCACTAAAACAAAATTTATTGTTAAAATTGTTATATAGTCTAGAAGCCAAATCGATTGATTACGAGATCGGCCCAACGGAATATCGTTATATTTCATAAGCGCGATGCTTGAAATCCGAATTATTTATTACAGCCTATGTTGGACATTTTTTCCAAACTTCCGACTTTTGATAAATCTCAACTATATTGCAATTGGTTTGGATTTAATCTGGCATTACAATGAACGATGATAAGGCGTCATATTCCTATCACGTAACCCACCTGTGCAGCGGCGATCAATCGTTCCGTTATCTCCTCCACATCACGTGACGTCAACTGCAGCAGCTCAACGCGCTTAATCGAGGCTGGGTCACGTACAGGAGTGACGTTAAATTCATTCCCGGCATCCACCGCGTAATCCTCGGCGTCAGCAGCAGTTTTGGCGGAGACGGCGAGCTGACGGAGACGAGTGATGTGATCTTTGATATTGGAGATCTGTGAATAAACACACAGTCCCAACTCACCAACAAACTAGCAGTCAATTTAGTGGAAGTTAGAAAACTGTTCTAGCAGATATCACGTGACTCTCCTCCAGTAAGCCAGCGAGTAATCAAGTGATGTACCTGCTTTCTGACTTCTTTGGGATCTCCGGAAGTGGCGGATAGAGCGAGCTTAGAAGCTGAGGCCGACCAAGGAAACACCAAGTCGTCTACAAAACTTTCGAGTATGTGGAGTTTGCAAGCCCACTCTCGGCCTATTGTGTGAAGGCGATCCACCCCCATGACGTCATTGGGGTTTGCTGTGACGTCACGAGCTGCTTGGATGATCATTGGCATGAGTTTTCGAAGTTCGCTTGACGTCACGCGGGCTTGTCTGCGGCATATCGTAAAGTAAAGGCATTCTAATTTTGATAGCCATTTAAAGGAGAACTCGCTATTTGATAAGCGGAGCACACTTGGATCAAGCAATGTTGCAAGGTCCCGTGCAATCAGCATCATCTTGGATTGCTAACAAAACCTCGTGCAATCAGCATCATCTTGGATTGCTAACAAAACCTAGTGCAATCAGCATCATCTTGCCTTGCTAACAAAACCTCGTGCAATCAGCATCATCCTGCATTGCTAACAAAACCTAGTGCAATCAGCATCATCCTGCATTGCTAACAAAACCTAGTGCAATCAGCATCATCTTGGATTGCTAACAAAACCTCGTGCAATCAGCATCATCTTGGATTGCTAACAAAACCTCGTGCAATCAGCATCATCTTGGATTGCTAACAAAACCTCGTGCAATCAGCATCATTTTGCATTGCTAACAAAACCTCCAAGAGTAATGCTGGGCGATGGTAACAGTGCGGGGAGTCGTGTCAGGTGTAGATCCAAAATAAAAAAAGGACAAAGATTGAGGGAGTATAAAACAGGGATTACTTTCTCCGACAAGTATCCTGTTACTTCTTCTCACCTTACTTTCTCTGGGTCGATACATTTCTCCGCTGCCTTTTCGGCCAGGTGTGTCGAACCTTGAACTCGAGTAGCCATCTTGGTTACCCGAGCCTCGACTTGACGCCGGTCTCCAGTTTTCGTCGCGCGAATAAGGCGCGTCACGTGAACCCCCGATCTGCGCGATGGCGTTACGGGGTGACCCCGGATACTTGCTAGTGACGTCATTGACTGGCTGTCTGACGGAACGAGGCCTGGGAAAGTAAAGTGTTTCAATGTATGGCACCTGCTACAATAACAAGAAAAAAAAAACAGTAAAACATAATAGATGGCTCAGAACATAGCTGCTTAAATTCCGGATTCCCGCCATTTCCTTCCCCAACTGGAAAAGCACACCAGTAAGGTAAAAGAAAGTGCGGTATTTAGTGCAGTTACCAATGTAAAAACGCTAGACTAAACTATTTAGATATTAAATGAAAGTGCTCAGTTTTGCCTCACCGAGTAAGGCAGGTTGGTCCATGCCTTCCCCATCCCCCTTGGAATGCAAACTCTCCCATGTGCTGCTCACGTGTTTCCGCTCTAGTTGCTGTAGATAACGTGGTTGCTCAGCTGTACTGGGATTCTGGATAAATGCGAGACTCTGAGATGTATATATTAGTCTGAGGTATAGGCACGTGCTTTGTTCTATTAGTCTGAGGAATAGGCGTGTTCTCCGTTCTAGTGGACCACCGACTTCCGAATTAGTTTTGATAGGCCCCGAGGTTCTTGTTAGAAATAAATGGTTTCGTGCATCTTTACGACATATACCGCAGAAACGTCGTATTACTTCTAGTCGACGGGGCTTATACGAGAGTCCTGGTAAATTTTAACAAATTTTCTAATGCGCTTGAAAGGAATTTTTTTTGTACAAGGTTAAATAAATAAACAGTTAAGGTAAAATCCCTCTAAGCCTTTTATTAGAATGTTTCCAATATTATTTGTTTTGTTTAGCGTATAGCTTTTTTTCCTTTTCCCTTTTGATATGTAAATTTCGAGACTGTTTTTACAGTTTCTGTAAATCAGTGATGGCGCTGATTGGAAAAAGGCGTTCGGTCTAGTCAGGCGACTCATTGGGTTACAAACCCTTTTTGGAAATAGCGTTTACAGACTAGTTGCCCAGGGCGTCCGGTCTCCGCGTCGCCCTAGCTCCAGGCGGATGAATAATGCACGACGTACCTTGAATGGAAGAGAAGAACTCTTGTTCTGGTAAGTGAGCCGGTCAAAAGGGCTGGATGTATCCACACCACTAGTCACCAATCCCTCGTTCCCGTCACTCGATAATTTGTCACTGCCTGCAGGGAGACAGAAAAACATGAAAAACATGCATTCAGGAAAAGATGAAAACATGCAGGCCGAAAGGAAAACAAGTTAGCTCTCTGTACCCGACTTGAATTGTTCCCAAGAAACTTTCATATGCTGAGAAGGCGAAGGTTGGGTGAGATCCTCGGAACCTGAAATGAGAACAAATATATGATAAGCAAACGCTTTTGTATCTGCTAAGACAAGCACAAATATGGCGTTTGCTAAAATAAGCGAAAATACGATCACACAACCGCAATGAAAAAAACTTGTGGATTATTGGCGAGCGATGAGTTTTTCTGAAATCGAGGTTCTCACTGCATTCATGCATTTATATAGTGTTTCTATCACTAGGCTAGTTCAATGTCCATCAGGCACAGTAGAATCTAACACTAGGCTAGTTCAATGTCCATCAGGCACAGTAGAATCTAACACTAGGCTAGTTCAATGTCCATCAGGCACAGTAGAATCTAACACTAGGCTAGTTCAATGTCCATCAGGCACAGTAGAATCTAACACTAGGCTAGTTCAATGTCCATCAGGCACAGTAGAATTTAACACTAGGCTAGTTCAATGTCCATCGGTCACAGTAGAATCTAACACTAGGCTAGTTCAATGTCCATCGGTCACAGTAGAATCTAACACTAGGCTAGTTCAATGTCCATCAGGCACGGTAGAATCTAACACTAGGCTAGTTCAATATCCATCAGGCACAGTAGAATCTAACACTACGCTAGTTCATTGTCCATCGGTCACAGTAGAATCTAACACTAGGCTAGTTCAATGTCCATCGGTCACAGTAGAATCTAACACTAGGCTAGTTCAATGTCCATCGGTCACAGTAGAATCTAACACTAGGCTAGTTCGATGTCCATCAGGCACACTAGAATCTAACACTAGGCTAGTTCAATGTCCATCGGTCACAGTAGAATCTAACACTAGGCTAGTTCAATGTCCATCAGGCACAGTAGAATCTAACACTAGGCTAGTTCAATGTCCATCAGGCACAGTAGAATCTAACACTAGGCTAGTTCAATGTCCATCAGGCACAGTAGAATCTAACACTAGGCTAGTTCAATGTCCATCAGGCACAGTAGAATCTAACACTAGGCTAGTTCAATGTCCATCGGGCAAAGTAGAATCTAACACTAGGCTAGTTCAATGTCCATCAGGCACAGTAGAATCTAACACTAGGCTAGTTCAATGTCCATCAGGCACAGTAGAATCTAACACTAGGCTAGTTCAATGTCCATCAGGCACAGTAGAATCTAACACTAGGCTAGTTCAATGTCCATCGGTCACAGTAGAATCTGACACTAGGCTAGTTCAATGTCCATCGGTCACAGTAGAATCTAACACTAGGCTAGTTCAATGTCCATCAGGCACAGTAGAATCTAACACTAGGCTAGTTCAATGTCCATCAGGCACAGTAGAATCTAACACTAGGCTAGTTTAATGTCCATCAGGCACAGTAGAATCTAACACTAGGCTAGTTTAATGTCCATCAGGCACAGTAGAATCTAACACTAGGCTAGTTCAATGTCCATTTGGCACAGTAGAATCTAACACTAGGCTAGTTCATTGTCCATCTGGCACAGTAGAATCTAACACTATTCTAGTTCAATGTCCATCAGGCACAGTAGAATCTAACACTAGGCTAGTTCAGTGGCCATCAGGCACAGTAGAATCTAACACTAGGATAGTTCAATGTCCATCAGGCAGAGTAGAATCTAACACTAGGCTAGTTCAATGTCCATCGGTCACAGTAGAATCTAACACTAGGCTAGTTCAATGTCCATCGGTCACAGTAGAATCTAACACTAGGCTAGTTCAATGTCCACCAGCCACAGTAGAATCTAACCCTAGGCTAGTTCAACATCAATCAGGCACAGTAGAATCTAACACTAGGCTAGTTCATTGTCCATCAGGCACAGTAGAATCTAACACTAGGCTAGTTCATTGTCCATCAGGCACAGTAGAATCTAACACTAGGCTAGTTCAATGTCCACCAGCCACAGTAGAATCTAACACTAGGCTAGTTCAACATCAATCGGGCACAGTAGAATCTAACACTAGGCTAGTTCATTGTCCATCAGGCACAGTAGAATCTAACACTAGGCTAGTTCATTGTCCATCAGGCACAGTAGAATCTAACACTAGGCTAGTTCAATGTCCATCAGGCACAGTAGAATCTAACACTAGGCTAGTCCAATGTCCATCAGGCACAGTAGAATCTAACACTAGGCTAGTTCATTGTCCATCAGGCACAGTAGAATCTAACACTAGGCTAGTTCAATGTCCATCGGTCACAGTAGAATCTAACACTAGGCTAGTTCAATGTCCATCAGGCACAGTAGAATCTAACACTAGGCTAGTCCAATGTCCATCGGTCACAGTAGAATTTGACCCTAGGCTAATGGGCTAACGGGCAGAATCTAGCTGGATAGTGGGCTAACAGTCAGAATCTCGATAGGCTAGTGGGCTAATGGATAGAGTCTAGCTAGGCACGTGGGCTAACGGGCAGAATCTCACTAGGCTAGTGGGCTAATGGATAGTCTAGCTAGGCACGTGGGCTAACGGGCAGAATCTCGCTAGGTTAGTGGGCTAATGGGCAGAGTCTAGCTAGGCTAGTGGGCTAACAAGCAGACTCTCGCTAGGCTAGTGGGCTAATGGGCAGAATCTCGCTAGGCTAGTGGGCTAACAGGCAGAATCTCGCTAGGCTAGTGGGCTAATGGGCAGACTCTCGCTAGGCTAGTGGGCTAACGGGCAGAATCTCGCTAGGCTAGTGGGCTAATGGGCAGAGTCTAGCTAGGCTAGTGGGCTAATGGGCAGAGTCTAGCTAGGCTAGTGGGCTAACAAGCAGACTCTCGCTAGGCTAGTGGGCTAATGGGCAGAATCTCGCTAGGCAAGTGGGCTAACAGGCAGAATCTCGCTAGGCTAGTGGGCTAATGGGCAGACTCTCGCTAGGCTAGTGGGCTAACGGGCAGAATCTCGCTAGGCTAGTGGGCTAATGGGCAGAAACTTGCTAGGCTAGTGGGCTAACAGGCAGACTCTCGCTAGGCTAGTGGGCTAACAGGCAGACTCTCGCTAGGCTAGTGGGCTAGCGGGCAGAATCTCGCTAGGCTAGTGGGCTAATGGGCAGAGTCTAGCTAGGCTAGTGGGCTAATGGGCAGAGTCTAGCTAGGCTAGTTGGCTAACGGGCAGAATCTCGCTAGGCTAGTGGGCTAACGTGCAGAATCTCGCTAGGCTAGTGGGTTAATGGGCAGAGTCTAGCTAGGCTAGTGGGCTAATGGGCAGAGTCTAGCTAGGCTAGTGGGCTAATGGGCAGAGTCTAGCTAGGCTAGTGGGCTAATGGGCAGAATCTCGCTAGGCTAGTGGGCTAATGGGCAGACTCTCGCTAGGCTAGTGGGCTAACGGGCAGAATCTCGCTAGGCTAGTGGGCTAATGGGCAGAGTCTAGCTAGGCTAGTGGGCTAACGGGCAAAATCTCGCTAGGCTAGTGGGCTAACAGGCACTCTCGCTAGGCTAGTGGGCTAACGGGCAGAATCTCGCTAGGCTAGTGGGCTAATGGGCAGAGTCTAGCTAGGCTAGTGGGCTAATGGGCAGAGTCTAGCTAGGCTAGTGGGCTAATGGGCAGACTCTCGCTAGGCTAGTGGGCTAACGGGCAGAATCTCGCTAGGCTAGTGGGCTAATGGGCAGAGTCTAGCTAGGCTAGTGGGCTAACGGGCAAAATCTCGCTAGGCTAGTGGGCTAACAGGCACTCTCGCTAGGCTAGTGGGCTAACGGGCAGAATCTCGCTAGGCTAGTGGGCTAACGGGCAGAATCTTGCTAGGCTAGTGGGCTAACAGGCAGAATCTAGCTAGGCTAGTGGGCTAATGGGCAGAGTCTAGCTAGGCTAGTGGGCTAACGGGCAAAATCTCGCTAGGCTAGTGGGCTAACAGGCACTCTCGCTAGGCTAGTGGGCTAACGGGCAGAATCTCGCTAGGCTAGTGGGCTAACGGGCAGAATCTTGCTAGGCTAGTGGGCTAACAGGCAGAATCTAGCTAGGCTAGTGGGCTAACGGGCAGAATCTCGCTAGGCTAGTGGGCAGAGCTAGCTAGGCTAGTGGGCTAACGGGCAGAATCCCGCTAGGCTTGTGGGCTAATGGGCAGAGTCTAGCTAGGCTAGTTTGGGCTAGTTCCATGAGATGGCCTCTTACCCTTGAGAGCCGCACTCTTGGTCCCTGACACAGCGGTCTTCATGGCTTGAATCTTCTGCATTGTTATGCGCATTGCTTGTGTTACCTGAGCATGATGGGAACTATCACTGACGTCACAAATCATCTCCTCGACGGTAAGACCAAGACTGGAGAGTGCTGGTATAAAAAAGGGGACATCAAACAGCTTGATGAAGGCGATACGGCAGAACTATGCTAATTAAAAATATTGGAAACTAAAATTAAATAGGAAAATATACTATTATCCATGCATTATTTTATACGCTTGTATAATACCATGAAATTTTTATTTTGATGGATTTGATTTCACAGTAGATTTAGTTTGCTAGCAAAAGGTAACCAGGGTCTTTGACTATACAGACACAAAATCTGATTCATTGTATCACCTTGATCTATGTCTAAACATAGTCTTTCCAGTTGATCCTGTTGATTTGGATCAGAAGTTTTCGCAATCTCACGCTTGCAGACCTGGGAAATACGCTCTACTCGGCCGTGTAAGCCGTGGGAGACCTGGGCCAGCTTTGCTGCATTGCCCTCAGCAAGTGCCTCGTGACACCGGGCCACGTCTCGCTGAACGTGCAACTCTACGAGGAGAAGATAATACGATAAAACATCAAAAGAAATACGATAAAAACATTGCATGTCGTGTCGATGTTATGAAAATGTAAAAACAGCCTCAGACGGCTGGCAATGCTTGGTAATTTTAAAAGCCCCGTGAAAACGACTGTTCCGAATATATACGAGTGTACAAACAGCCCAAAACTGCCTGTAACGTTTGGTTAATACTTTCGCTTGACTCATTAAGATAAAAGTCAATGCAAATGAGGATTCAGCGAACATGGATGTCTCTCATGAGATACTGAAGTGAAGTCTGAGACAAACGTTTGATCTTAAGCACACTTGTCCCTGCACCACCCAGCAGCAAACATGGTGTACAAAAGGTTGTTGGTGTTTACGAGGAATTAAGTAATGGAGGACTATGCTGTATGTATGTGCACTATCTATGCAGGTACTGCAAAGTAGTGAGACAACCTTTATTTGTCGCGTGGTTAACCTGTGCACGCAATGCTGGTGGATATTGGCGTTGTTTGGAGCACAATGAGTGAAACACGCCTCATTTTACACGCTTGCGTAGGCACAGTGAGTGAAACACGCATCATGTTACACGCTTTGCGTAGGCCCAATAAGCGAAACAAGCCTCATTTTACATGCTTTGCGTACACAAAACGAGTTAAACACGCGTCATGTTACACGCTTTACGCAGACACAATAAGTGAAACACGCCTCATGTTACACGCTTTGCCTAGGCACAAATTTCGTTTGGATAATCGTGACGCTATTTCCGATGTCTAAAAAACAAAGTGTTTTTGACGAGGATTTCACAACAAACAATCACCTACATACCCGAGATGTCGATAAAATCTTGTATGTTAGTGACGTCATCTACGGCATCAGTAAGAGTGACCAGTTTCTCGGCCCAGTCCCTCCGCAAGACGCATAATCTATCAACCGTGCCTATATCCCGCGGGTCCCTGCGAACTGATCCGGCTGCTGCCACCAGCTGGGGGATTAGCTTTTCCAGTTCAGAGCAAGTGCACGTGATTATGTGAACCTCTATACAGGAAAATTGAACACAACACATAAAAGGTTGTCTTTCGAAGCCAACATAGCGTTAACATGATATAGAAATTGCCTTGTTTTCTCATTAACTGCTTGGCTTGCAATTTTCAGTAACAACATTTTATCATTTGACGAATCACTAATTGCATAAAAAGGTTTCTCTTTACAATATTGTCCATCGAAACGTGCTTAACAGCATTCTTGCAGTCCTAGAAATCCTATTGGGGGAACATCCCAAAATTTACGAATAAACATCTTCTGTTTCAGCCATTTTGGGTTATACTATTACTAAGGAGTGCCAGTTCATTTGTTCTTTAATATATATTAATGAGTGTGGTGAGAGGCAAGGCCATTGGCTTAAAATGTTCGTATCCTAGAAGACGAGGGATTTACAGCCCCCAATATAAAAGTCAAGTGTTCAAACCTTTGAAAAAATCTGGCTTGCCCCTGGATTGAACCCGGGACCTCTGCCCTGAGATACAAAGGCCGTACCACCGAGCTATGGCTCCCCAGATCTTTCTCCCATGTCGACTTACTAGGCGGATTGCTTGAGATAGACGCAGCATGGCGTGACACTTGGATGAGCTTGTTGGCATGACTCACAAACATGTCAGCTTTGTGCTTGGTCTCTATGGTGGCTTCCTGCTGTCCAATTGCACCTATACCCTACAACAAAAAGGCAAGTATAACTTTATAGAGGACTGAATTAACTTATAAGGCTGTAACCCCTAGAGATTCTTTTTAAAATTGAAGCCATGGAGAAGCTCATTAATAGACATGAACGGCTGAATAAAATGTTTGTCTCTAGATATTGAGATGTTCCGCTATTTTTGCATTCAAACCACAGAAGTTCTGTGCAGGTGGTTTAATTTCCTGTCTAAAAAAGGCATAAGCTGCTCCAATGTCTTACCCTAGGGTGCTTGGTTGCCGTGGTCACAAGATTATGAATAGGAAGTTCTGCACAAGTGAACACACTACTAATTTGGTCCACAATAGCCAAAGTCACGTTATGATCCAGTCTCTTTAGCTCGCTGGTTAATCTGTTCACAGTCGTATCAAGGTTACGTCTAAAGCAAATAACAAAACGATTAAGAGACAACAATATGTGCACCATGTTGTACCAACTGCACTCTGTAAACATGAGGAACTTTGTAATACCCAACGCACTTTGTAAAATTTAAGATTACATTTTGCGTTGAAAGTTATTACATTTTGCGTTAGTTATTACATTTTGCGGCGTAAAAACCAGCTCCGTTAACAACCAGTTTATCAGTTTTCAAGATGGTCCCTCACGAGAGCTTAGTGTACCTTATTACACTTTATTTTCGCGACGTCAAAATTTCGCGATTTTTAAATAGCGATATTCACTACACTTTATTTTTGCGATTTCGCTATTTTGGGACAATAAAATCAAGAAAAATAAGTTGAATCCAAATGTGCTTTAATCATCAAAACTGTAACAAACTATAACAAAACCGGGCGTGTTCTAAATTCAATTCCACAAAAATCTATACATACAGTTCAGAATTGTCCAACTCTACTCCTTACGGTACTATATGTACATTAGAGGGTTAAATAGACAAGGTGTTTCTATAAAGCTTATCAACACGACACATTATTTTAGCGTCACTTTATTGTCGCGAACTTTTAAAAATCGCGAAATTCGCGAAATTAAAGTGACGTGAAAATAAAGTGTTATAAGGTATGCAGAAAAGTCAGCTGTTTTAATAAGAAAAGACTGGGTATTTTCTGGTGGCGGTGGGTCAGGCGCATTCCTACGATTGACCGATGGGGTTACTTGTGCATTCCAACTCCTAGCTACATGCCTGATATGAAACTTGTGCCTTCCAACATCTAGCTACATGCCTGATATGTTACTTGTGCCTTCCAACATCTAGCTACATGCCTGATATGTTACTTGTGCCTTCCAACTCCTAGCTACATGCTTGATATGTTACTTGTGCATTCCAACTTCTAGCTACATGCCTGATATGTTACTTGTGCATTCCAACTTCTAGCTACATGCCTGATATGTTACTTGTGCATTCCAACTTCTAGCTACATGCCTGATATGTTACTTGTGCATTCCAACTTCTAGCTACATGCCTGATATGTTACTTGTGCATTCCAACTCCTAGCTACATACCTGATATGATACTTGTGCCTTCCAACATCTAGCTACATGCCTGATATGTTACTTGTGCCTTCCAACATCTAGCTACATGCCTGATATGTTACTTGTGCATTCCAACTCCTAGCTACATGCCTGATATGATACTTGTGCCTTCCAACTTCTAGCTACATACCTGATATGTTACTTGTGCATTCCAACTCCTAGCTACATGCTTGATATGTTACTTGTGCATTCCAACTCCTAGCTACATGCCTGATATGTTACTTGTGCATTCCAACTTCTAGCTACATGCCTGATATGTTACTTGTGCATTCCAACTTCTAGCTACATGCCTGATATGTTACTTGTGCATTCCAACTTCTAGCTACATGCCTGATATGATACTTGTGCCTTCCAACATCTAGCTACATGCCTGATATGTTACTTGTGCATTCCAACTCCTAGCTACATGCCTGATATGTTACTTGTGCCTTCCAACTCCTAGCTATATGCCTGATATGTTACTTGTGCATTCCAACTCCTAGCTACATGCCTGATATGTTACTTGTGCATTCCAACTCCTAGCTATATGCCTGATATGTTACTTGTGCATTCCAACTCCTAGCTACATGCCTGATATGTTACTTGTGCATTCCAACTCCTAGCTATATGCCTGATATGTTACTTGTGCATTCAACTCCTAGCTACATGCCTGATATGTTACTTGTGCATTCCAACTCCTAGCTACATGCCTGATATGTTACTTGTGCATTCCAACATCTAGCTACATGCCTGATATGTTACTTGTGCATTCCAACATCTAGCTACATGCCTGATATGTTACTTGTGCCTTCCAACATCTAGCTACATGCCTGATATGTTACTTGTGCATTCCAACATCTAGCTACATGCCTGATATGTTACTTGTGCCTTCCAACATCTAGCTACATGCCTGATATGTTACTTGTGCCTTCCAACATCTAGCTACATGCCTGATATGTTACTTGTGCATTCCAACATCTAGCTACATGCCTGATATGATACTTGTGCCTTCCAACATCTAGCTACATGCCTGATATGTTACTTGTGCATTCCAACTCCTAGCTACATGCCTGATATGTTACTTGTGCATTCCAACTCCTAGCTACATGCCTGATATGTTACATATCTTGTTAGTACTACAGTATGTATGTACACTTAAGTCTGTTTGTATTCACATTTTTATTTTCATTTTCATTTATGAACACACACTCTCCAAAATACTTGCAAAACTAACACTCACCTCTCTTTCAAGCCATTTGAATTGCTCATTATGGCTTTCTGTGACTCGCTAAGCTCGTTTCGGGTTTGTAGAACCTTTTAAAAAGAAATTTACATATCTTTTTTAGTTCTTTAAAAAAGACACAGGGAACACATAAAACGCACAGCCAACCCAAACATTAGCATTATTAGACCCATACCCAGCATGCTTCACCCACCAAAGACCGGAACACCAACCGTACAACACACTACCGTACAACACACCACCGTACTACACACCACCGTACTACACACCACCGTACTACACACCACCGTACCAGAATGTGTGTAAAAGACCGGTGTGAACACCACCGTATCAGAATGTGTGTAAAAGACTGGAGTGAACACCACCGTATCAGAATGTGTGTAAAAGACCGGAGTGAACACCACCGTATCAGAATGAGTGTAAAAGACCGGAGTGAACACCACCGTATCAGAATGTGTGTAAAAGACCAGAGAGTGAACACCACCGTATCAGAATGTGTGTATTAGACCGGACTAAACACTGCCGTATCAGAATGTGTGTAAAAGACCGGAGTGAACACCACAGTACCAGAATGTATGTATTAGGCCAGAGTGAACACCACCATATCAGAATGTGTGTAAAAGACCCGAGTGAAGACCACCGTACCAGAATGTGTGTAAAAGACCGGAGTTTAAAACTCAAATTAGGGGGGGAGGTATTTGTTTTCAGTCTGTTTTTTTGTGAATCAATGGGTTAAGATTGGATATTTGTCACAGCCGCACAAACAGTATCAATTCCATATTAATACATATCCAAACAAGGCTACTTTACACTACATATCTTTATAAAAGTATGTACCTTGGAACATTATGTAATTGTTCAACTACAATTTAATTTTCTCTTTATTATTGGTTAACAATAGGAAAAGCTAAATACTGGAATAATAAAAGGTAATTTAATAATAATTATAATAAACAATAATTGAATAATGTGTGGGTGGTAGGTAGTTGTCTCTTACTAGTTGGCTAGCCGTGACAATCTTCTCACGCTTAGCCCCTTCCACAGTGTTTGCAATAGCCATACTGCTACGGATAATGGCATCCAGGTAACAATCTAGCTGGTTAGTAGAGTCTGACCAGGCATGAGGCTGCCGTAGCTCATGATGTGCCTGGAAGCAATCAGGTAACAAATAAAAGTAGTTTGAAAAAATCCCATTTCTGATGAATATTTACACTAGATGGTATCCACTTGTCAGTACGACACATCAAAATACTGTACATATTACTGTACCAATAAATTGAATTTGTGACTTTTTAATTTAGATTATAGAGTATGAAATATTCATCAATCTTTAGTGTTTATAAAAAGCATTTTTTTCCCATTTGTTTTCCTGACAGGCACCTCAATTCAGACTTTGGCTTGTAAAGAGCTGAATAAAGAATTTATTGTTTGATTGAATCCATCGATTGAATCACAGAGTGAGCACATCAGGACAGCTGTTTTGCATGAGAGGAAAACTTTACCTTTTTCAGAGTGTCAGCCAAACAGCCTGAATGCTGATTTATCTCTTCAGTTGCTTCAACTGCTCTAATGATTTCTGTACATGCCAACTTTATCTGTCCCACCACATAATCTCGACTTGCCTGGCAAACAAAGGAAATGATTAACAAGTCAGCTTAGTACTCATCCCTCTTTGCTACATCCATGTCATAATAATTAGAGTTATACCTTGGCTTGGTGGTTGGCTGGTTGCCGGAGGTAAACCTGCATTGTTGATGATAGCAGACCAACTGACTTCTTTAGGATTGCCATAGCAGACAAGATCCTGTCTCTTTGCCAAGTATTGCTAAGCTCCTATGTACAAGCATGCAAAGATTGAAAAATGGTTATGGAACCAGTTGTGGATGCAAGTGTGTGTGTGTGGGGGGGGGGGGGGGGGAGGAGGTGGCCCAATTGAACTGAACTTTTAGAACAAATACTGTACAAGAGAGTTTAAATCTGCACATTTACCTCTTGTTTTAGTCATTGTTTTAGTGCTCTCCCCCTCTCCCCTCTCAAGGAAAAGCAGGATCTGCCCTTGGTAGCTGAAGAGGGATTGTTGGGCAAAGTTTATTTATAGTTATTTTATATTTGTCAAACTTAGAACTGACAGACAATACAAAATTAAGTTAAATCTCTATTATAAATATCCATTTACATTAATAATTACCAACCCGTTGCCTTTTGTCACACAAACTTGCAAGCAACATCAGAGACTCAGTAAATGCCTTTAAAAGTAAAAAGAAAAACCCTTAGGCACAAATTTAAAAATTAATCAAACAGCAAGCAAAGGAAATATTACCTTAAAACTGATGATGAATCCTCGCATAGATGTGACAGCTTCTGTAAACCCTAACCTGTCCATTACCCAATGGACTGCACGGATTATCTTTCGCACCTCATTTTGATCATATACTAGAAGAACCTATGAATTCACATATTGCCAGTAGTTCATGTTGCCTCATTTACAAATGATTGTTTTTTTTTAATCAGAGGAAATAGGTTCAACTTAGGGTCTGTCAGATTTTTTAGCAGTCTCTCACTGTCGTAACTCATTGAACTGTATTGGGCAGTACTAACAATTGAAACATACTTACTTACGAATCTACAGTAATTAACTGTTTGGTACAGTCTGTATCAGTAATATTGACAAGTAAAGCCATTTTCCTATTTTGATCATGTATGGTATATGTTTTTTTTAAATCTATGCTATACAATAAAACTAAGCACTGGCAAGATGATTCTTACCTTCATTGTGCCTTCAAGTATATTCCTTGCAGAGTCAACTAGGGAGTATCTGACAGCATGAGAAAATGACTCCTGATTCAGCTTATGAGAGGCCATATGCAAGGCTTGTCCTGATTGTGTGACTTCTGAACAAGCTTCAGGCATTGCAGCTTTGAACTCCTAAACATTATACCCAACTTATCATAAACTCAGGTTGTCAAAAGTAGTTACAATAACTGAGGACCTAATGTAACACATTTGTATGCAAAATGTCCTATCAGGGTTAATTATTTCAGATTGTTAACCTTAAAGGTAACCAGGAATGGCATTTCATTCTGTAATGTCCTTCTTG
Source organism: Nematostella vectensis (assembly GCF_932526225.1). Taxonomy (NCBI): domain Eukaryota; kingdom Metazoa; phylum Cnidaria; class Anthozoa; order Actiniaria; family Edwardsiidae; genus Nematostella; species Nematostella vectensis. The sequence goes on from NC_064039.1 coordinate 17,047,765, forward strand.
AAAGTCAGCAAGTGGGGGAAGCTCTCCAGTCCCTGCTCCTTGCTAAATATCACCATAAATGTCACTTTCTTACCCAATGCCTATTATGTGGACCATTGTCTATCTCAAGCCCGAAATCTCAAGTTCATGAAAGATATCTAATCCATAACAGTCAAATGTGACAGGGCAAGGGAAGCCATACACTAGTGTACATTTTTCCATATTGGATCACGAATGCTTGTTCTGTGACCAAATTCATATCTATTAATAGAGATTTTAAAATTTAGAACCAGCTAATGCATTAACACCAAAACGTGGACAGTCCTGATCGTAAAATTGCAAAAAAAAATTAGCAAATATTTAAATGTAATTTAAAATGAAAGTATTATAAAAGCACATCCCTTACATCATCAGTACTTTCTGACACCAGGTTTTCAGCTGCCAGGACAAGACTTCTGATTGATTCACAGATTTCATTGGCATGTGAGACCAGGTTAGGCACAGGGATCCCGTCTCGCTCTCCTACTTCATTTAGGATGATCAGCTGAGAGACCTTCAGAACAAGACATATTTACAATGCTTTGTTATTCACACTTTGTTGTCAATCCAGAATTATTGGAAATCTTGAATAATTAACATATTATTATTCAATTTCAAGGAAGCACACATAATCTTCTGTTGTCTGAAATCGTTCTTACATTCTTGATCTTACTTAACAAGAATAAAACACTGATTGATTTTTATTACAGTTCGGTTGTTTTCTATTATTGAGTTAATTCCGTCACCGTCTATGGATAAGTCATTTATAAATCATTAGCAGCTAAAAATATATAAGCTTAGCTAAAGTTGACCCCGACTACTTTATTCTTAATTTTGAAAGTATCTAAAACAGTATTTTTTGGAAAGACGATACCCCCCCTTCTTTAATCGACGCCGGAAAACAATGCTGCTTCATCAGTAAACAAAACAGACAGAAAACAAACAAACGAATTTGCAACGCCATATAAAACTTTACCGTACCGATGGCAAAGTTTCACTGTTTGAATCATATAACAAGACTGTGGTAAGTCGTACGACTTTCACAGTTATTGCATACAGATTATTGTCTGATTGATTGTTTGGTCAACTTATGGCAAGTGTTCGAATACCTGTGCAGCTAATGGCGCCAAAACCAGCTCGATCGATCTCGTCTGAACAAGGGACGACAACAACTTGGTGGTCATTCTCCATACGCAAGTGTTACCCAAGATACACTAGTAGATGTTATAAGCACCCCATGATCAAGGACTTTTTAGCATTTTACAATTTGCCATCGCTTTCACGAAGGAGAAACAAACAACAAACACTTATGACGGCGAAGGCCGGGGAAGAGTGACTTCTAGCACAGGTATCCCACACTATAATTGTTTCCAATTTTGTCAATTTTGAAAATTTAGGGGCCATTTAGGGGTTGGTAAAAATATCTCAATGATAAAATTTTGATGACATAGATAATTTGTATTTATTAGAAGCATCTTTTGGTATTTCATTGGTGTAGTGTTTTGTCAATTTTGAAAAGTTAGGGGTTGGTAAAATTATCTCAAAGATAAAATTTAAATGACATAGATAATTTGTATTTATTAGAAGCGTAAGAGCAAAATACCCCTGGGTTTCCGAGGATGCTTTTGGTATTTCATTGGTGTAGTGTTTCGCATTATGTTATGGATTTCCCTGTGGTTTGGGGTAAGTACTTTAAGTACGCATCCTGAAGTGTATCATACACAGCTATCAACACGATAGACAGCTATCTACACCATACACAGCTATCCACACCATACACAGCTATCTACACCATACACAGCTATCCACGCCATACACAGCTATCCACACCATACACAGCTATCCACACCATACACAGCTATCTACACCATACACAGCTATCCACGCCATACACAGCTATCCACACCATACACAGCTATCCACACCATACACAACCATCCACCCCATACACAGCCATACACAGCTATCCACACCATCCACAACCATCCACATCTATCCACACTATACACAGCCATACACACCATACACAGCTATCCACACCATACACAGCCATACACAGCTATCCACACCATACACAGCTATCCACACCATACACAGCTATCTACACCATACACAGCTATCCACGCCATCCACAGCTATCCACACCATCCACAGCTATCCACACCATCCACAGCTATCTACACCATACACAGCTATCCACCCCATCCACAGCTATCCACACCATACACAGCTATCTACACCATACACAGCCATCCACAGCTATCCACACCATCCACAGCTATCCACACCATCCACAGCTATCCACACCATCCACAGCTATCCACACCATACACAGCTATCCACACCATACACACCCATCCACACCATACACAGCTATCCACACCATACACAGCTATCCACAGCTATCCACACCATACAAAGCTATCCACACCATACACACCCATCCACACCATACACAGCTATCCACACCATACACAGCTATCCACACCATCCACAGCTATCCACACCATACACAGCCATCCACAGCTATCCACACCATACACAGCTATCCACACCATACACAGCTATCTACACCATACACAGCTATCCACACCATACACAGCTATCCACACCATCCACAGCAATCCACACCATCCACAGCTATCCACACCATCCACGGCTATCCACACCATACACAGCTATCCACAGCTATCCACACCATACAAAGCTATCCACACCATACACACCCATCCACACCATACACAGCTATCCACACCATACACAGCTATCCACACCATCCACAGCTATCCACACCATACACAGCCATCCACAGCTATCCACACCATACACAGCTATCCACACCATACACAGCTATCCACGCTATACACAGCTATCCACACCATACACAGCTATCCACACCATACACAGCTATCTACACCATACACAGCTATCTGAAGATCACTATCCACACCATCCACAGCTATCCACACCATACACAGCCATCCACAGCTATCCACACCATACACAGCTATCCACACCATACACAGCTATCCACACCATACACAGCCATTCACAGCTATCCACACCATACACGGCTATCCACACCATACACAGTCATACACAGCTATCCACACCATCCACAGCTATAATCCACACCATACACAGCTATCCACTCCATACACAGCCATACACAGCTATACACAGCTATCCACACCATCCACAGCTATCCACACCATACACAGCCATACACACCAAACACAGCTATCCACACCATCCACAACCATCCACAACCATCCACAGCCATTCACAGCTATCCACACCATACACGGCTATCCACACTATACAGGGCCATACACAGCTATCCACACCATCCACAACCATCCACACCATGCACGGCCATACTCAGCTATCCACACCATCCACAGCTATCCACACCATACACAGCTATCCACACCATACACAGCTATCCACACCATACACACCATACACAGCTATCTACACCATACACAGCCATCCACAGCTATCCACACCATCCACAGCCATCCACACCATCCACAGCTATCCACACCATCCACAGCTATCTACACCATACACAGCCATCCACAGCTATCCACACCATCCACAGCTATCCACACCATCCACAGCTATCCACACCATCCACAGCTATCCACACCATCCACAGCTATCCACACCATACACACCCATCCACACCATACACAGCTATCCACACCATACACAGCTATCCACAGCTATCCACACCATACAAAGCTATCCACACCATACACACCCATCCACACCATACACAGCTATCCACACCATACACAGCTATCCACACCATCCACACCTATCCACACCATACACAGCCATCCACAGCTATCCACACCATACACAGCTATCCACACCATACACAGCTATCTACACCATACACAGCTATCCACACCATACACAGCTATCCACACCATCCACAGCAATCCACACTATCCACAGCTATCCACACCATCCACGGCTATCCACACCATACACAGCTATCCACAGCTATCCACACCATACAAAGCTATTCACACCATACACACCCATCCACACCATACACAGCTATCCACACCATACACAGCTATCCACACCATCCACAGCTATCCACACCATACACAGCCATCCACAGCTATCCACACCATACACAGCTATCCACACCATACACAGCTATCCACGCTATACACAGCTATCCACACCATACACAGCTATCCACACCATACACAGCTATCTACACCATACACAGCTATCCACACCATCCACAGCTATCCACACCATACACAGCCATCCACAGCTATCCACACCATACACAGCTATCCACACCATACACAGCTATCCACACCATCCACAGCCATTCACAGCTATCCACACCATACACGGCTATCCACACCATACACAGTCATACACAGCTATCCACACCATCCACAGCTATAATCCACACCATACACAGCTATCCACTCCATACACAGCCATACACAGCTATACACAGCTATCCACACCATACACAGCTATCCACACCATACACAGCCATACACACCATACACAGCTATCCACACCATCCACAACCATCCACAACCATCCACAACCATCCACAGCCATTCACCACTATCCACACCATACACGGCTATCCACACTATACAGGGCCATACACAGCTATCCACACCATCCACAACCATCCACACCATGCACGGCCATACTCAGCTATCCACACCATCCACAGCTATCCACACCATACACAGCTATCCACACCATACACAGCTATCCACACCATACACACCATACACAGCTATCTACACCATACACAGCCATCCACAGCTATCCACACCATCCACAGCCATCCACACCATCCACAGCTATCCACACCATACACACCATACACAGCTATCTACACCATACACAGCCATCCACAGCTATCCACACCATCCACAGCCATCCACACCATCCACAGCTATCCACATTATCCACAGCTATCCACACCATCCACAGCTATCCACACCATCCACAGCTATCCACACTATACACAGCTATACACACCTTACACAGCTATCCACGCCATACACAGCTATCCACGCCATACACAGCTATCTACACTATATACAGCTATCCACACCATACACAGCTATCTACACCATACACAGCTATCCACACTATACACAGCTATCTACACCATCCACAGATATCCACACCATACACAGCTATCCACGCCATACACAGCCATCTACACTATACACAACTATCTACACCATACACAGCTATCCACACCATACACAGCTATCCACACCATACACAGCTATCCACACCATACATAGCTATCTACACCATACACAGCCATCCACAGCTATCCACAGCTATCCACACCATACACAGCCATCCACAGCTATCCACACCATACACACCTATCTACACCATACACAGCTATCCACACCATACACAGCCATACACAGCTATCCACAGGTATCCGCACCATACACAGCTATCTACACCATACACAGCTATCCACACCATCCACAGCTATCCACACCATACACAGCTATCTACACCATACACAGCCATCCACAGCTATCCACACCATCCACACCATCCACAGCTATCCACACCATCCACAGCTATCTACACCATACACAGCTATCCACCCCATACACAGCTATCCACACCATACACAGCTATCTACACCATACACAGCCATCCACAGCTATCCACACCATCCACAGCTATCCACACCATCCACAGCTATCCACACCATCCACAGCTATCCACACCATCCACAGCTATCCACACCATCCGCAGCTATCCACACCATCCGCAGCTATCCACACCATACACAGCTATCCACACCATACACAGCTGTCCACAGCTATCCACGTCTATCTACACCATACACAGCTATCCACACCATACAGCTGTCATTGGAATATTGCTCTCAGATAAAGGTTTAATATTTTTGGTGCCCCATTCAATGTCAAATATGCCGGGATTTGTTGTAGTTTTACTTCCGGTTAATTAGCATATCTTTCGCACATGCGCACCCGGATTGAGTTCCTCGTGTAGTCCGCCATGTTTTGTATTGTGTTAATAAAATAGGTGAATAAAAAGCCTTCAAGTCAACTTATTACATGGTGTCAGAAGTGGGATCACATTTCCTTCAGCACCAGTGTCAATCTTGCATAATAGTGGTAGTGTCCCGTTACTCGAGTTAACCTGTATGTTGACGAGCGCTTGAGTGTTCTGTCGAGACATACTATCAATGGTCAGAGAGTGAAAATATAACTGTGGGGAATCTAGGGGCTCAGGTGCAGTGCTAGCATTCTCATTGCTGAGGGTGTTTATCTGTTGCTTTGATTTGTTCCGGTTTCCCCGCCTGCCTCTTCCCCTCGGGGTGGGACCTTGGGGTTTGGTGGAACGGCAAACCTTGGCCCAGTGGTTTGGTTTCCCACAGTTGCTGCATTTTGTTCCGTTTGCGGGGCACAGGGATTTTTGTGTCACATCATGGCTAGTGCCACAGTTCCCACAAGTTTGTATTTGTTTATTTTCACGTGAGTGTGTCTTGGGATGTGAAGAAGGGCTTTTGTGGGTTGTTGCGTGTACAGGTATAGTGTTTGTGCCTCTAATATCTTGTAACTGAGCCGAAGTGGCTTCCTCAGTCCTGGCTATGTCTATTGCCTTAGCGAGCGTTAGAGTTTTGTCTAACTCGAGGAGTTTAGCCTGGACACGTGGGCGGCGAGACCCGAAAATTAGAGCGTCAATAATGTGTTCGTCTACATTATCATACCTGCATTCGCTGGCTAGCAATCTTACTTTCTTTATAAATGAATCCACTGGTTCATCGTCCTTTTGCTTCAGAGTGCGTAGTTTAAATCGTGCTAAGCGAAAATTGCTCTTGGGGGCGGCGTATTCTTCAAACTTCTCCCAGTAAGTTGACAGCTTTTTCTTCTCGTCTGAGGTTAGCGACCACGTAGAAACTAATTCAATTCCTTCTTCTCCCGTCCATATCAACAGATAACTGACCTTTTCTTCCTCCGATTTGGACTTAAGCGGGCCAGAAAAGTACAATTCGACGGTTGCCTTGAACTTTTTTAGCGCTTGTTGAAGATCGGTTGCATTCCAGTCCATACGAGGGCTAGTGAGTCCAGTGAGTTCGGCCATTTTCCTTGTGTAAACTTGCTAGATTTCTCGTAAAATACCGACCTGGTATGTTTGAGAGTGATTTTCCTTCAGTTTGCTTCTGACACCATGTCAACACAAGCACATCTATCCAGAGTCACTCTGCGACATAGACGGCAAGCCCCTCAGCTTAGCCCCATCAGATACAAGGATAACAGCATATGGAGGCCATGAAGTACAACACTACGGTACCTGCAACCTCACTTTACTACATAACGGTCAGTCCAGCCCTCATGAATTTCATGTTGTAAACACGACAGGACCTACAATCCTAGGACTACCCACATGTACTGCAATGAAGCTTGTAACCCTTAACCACAGTCTAAGCAAAGACCAGGCTGAGCCAGCCGAAATACGACCAGCTCAAGTACCCAAGGATGACCCTGAGGCAAAGGCAGCTCTACTAAGACAGTATGCTGACTGCTTCGAAGGCATCGGATGCTTCAGCGGAGAGTTCCATATCACACTTGACCCTACAGTACCCGCTGTGGTTCACCCGCCACGACGAGTCCCTGAAGCACTTCAGGAGCCTCTGCGCAAGGAGTTGGAATCCCTCGTACAGCAAGGAATCATCACCAAGGTTGATGAACCCACTGACTGGGTCAACTCGCTAGTCTGTTCCACAAAGCGGAATGGCTCCATACGACTCTGCCTTGATCCAAAGGACCTCAACTGCGCCATCAAACGTCCACATCATCGTACACCCACTCTTGATGAAGTCTTATCAAAGCTAAGTGGATCCGAGTACTTCTCCATAGTTGACGCCCGCAGCGGTTATTGGAACATAAAGCTTGACCAGGAAAGCTCACTCTATACAACATTCAACTCTCCCCATGGAAGATTCAGATTCCTACGACTACCCTTTGGTCTGATTTGTGCTCAGGACATCTTCCAAAAGAAGGTCGATGAAACCTTTGGTGACTTACCTGGGGTGACAGGCATCACAGACGACATAGTTGTTTACGGACGCAACCGTAAGGAGCATGACAATAACCTGAAAGCAGTAATGGAGCGTGCCCGTGAAACTGGTCTGAAATTCAATGCTGACAAATGCAAAATTGCCAGCAAGGAACTTGTCTTCTTCGGACACACCCTAAGTGCAGATGGTCTGAAACTTGACCCTGCTAAGGTTGAAGCCATCAACAACATGGATCCTTCAACGAGCCTCACAGACCTCCAAGTCTTCCTAGGTATGACGCAATACCTTAGCCGTTTCATACCCAACCTCGCTTCAACAGCAGCGGTCCTCTGGGACTTGACAAGGAAAAGTAGTCAATTCCAGTGGTGCCCAGAACACCAGAAAGCTGTAGATGACATCAAGAAACTCATCACATCGCCAGCCTCGCTGCAGTATTTCGACAGCACCAAGCCTGTCGTAATCCAGGTGGATGCATCTCAACGTGGCCTCGGCGCGACACTCATCCAAGATAAAGGCCCTGTGGAGTACAGAAGTAAGCTACTCACTGAAACCGAGAGGAGGTACTCCAACATAGAAAGGGAAATGCTTGCAGTCGTCCATGGTCTCGAGAAATTCCACTACTACGCTTATGGACGCCACGTCCAGGTCCACACGGACCACAAGCCACTGGAGGCAATATTCAAAAAGCATCTGGCCAGCGCGCCACCCCGCATTGCCAGGATGATGCTGCGGATACAGAAATACGACATCGACATTCGATATGTCCCAGGGAAGGACATACCCCTGGCCGACGCCCTCTCACGACTTAACCCAAGTCCCGGTGACACTATCGCTGGACTTGATGTCTCTATACATGAGCTACACTTGCACCTCAATGCTAGCCCTACTAGGATAACGCAGATCCAAGAGGAGACGAGGAAGGACACAACACTTCACTCACTTCGTGCCGTCATCGCCCAAGGTTGGCCAAACAAAAGAGCTGAATGCCCTGAGTTACTACACCCATACTGGAACTATCGTGACGAACTTACTATCGCCGATGGATTGGTCCTGAAGGGTACCCGAATTGTAATTCCAAAGAACCTGCAACCAGATGTTCTACAGCAGCTACACTATGCACACCAGGGTGCGGAAAAATGCAAGCTCAGAGCCAAGGGATCAGTCTTTTGGGCGAACATCAATGCCGACATCGACAACATGGTCAAGAGTTGTGCTCCCTGTCAGCATAATCAGTCCATGAACACTAAAGAGCCGCTAATGCCTCATGATGTTCCACCAAGGCCCTGGCACACCCTAGCATCTGACTTGTTCTCCTGGAACGGTTCACCATACTTACTACTCTCTGATTACTACAGTAAGTTCCCAATTGTGCGCAAGCTAACTAACATCCAATCATCTACTGTCATCGCTCACCTCAAAGGAATATTTGAGGAACATGGCATACCAGACAAACTTGTCACAGGACATGACACCCAGTTTACGTCTGCTCTATTCAAGGTTTTCAGCAGCACCTATGGATTTATTCATACAACTACAAGCCCATACTACAAGGAGGCTAATGGCTTCATAGAGAGAAATGTGCAAACTGTCAAGGATCTCCTTCAAAAGTGCAAGGAATCAGGGCAAGACCCACATCTAGCCATGCTGTCAGAGTCTTCAACCCCCTCAACTCCAAATGGGAGCCAGGAATAGTTCGAGCCGCTGCGCCAACCCCACGCTCGCACATTGTGGACATGGCCAATGGCAGTACTCTCACCAGAAACCGCAGACACATTCGTCCCACAGGTGAAAAACTAAGCTTGAATAGTACCTCAGCTACTGATGACTACGAGCCTGTAGCAGAACCAGCACCTAACGGCAACCAACCCCCAACAGAGCCAAGGACGTCTACACCTGGTACCCCTGCGAAGTCCACACCTACCCAAAGTGGTCCACCATTACGCAGATCAACACGGACAGTGAAGCCCCCAGACAGACTGAACTTGTAGCATTTGCTACACAAACATTAGATATTGAACTATGTTATTATTAGTACTGCAAAGTTCTTTGTTTTTTTTTTACACCCCTAATTGGACACTACCAGTCACATTTGTACTCATGTAATTTTTCAGCTTTTCAGCTTAGAGAAGGGGATGTTGTAGTTTTACTTCCGGTTAATTAGCATATCTTTCGCACATGCGCACCCGGATTGAGTTCCTCGTGTAGTCCGCCATGTTTTGTATTGTGTTAATAAAATAGGTGAATAAAAAGCCTTCAAGTCAACTTATTACAGGATTATTATGACACACCAGAAATTATTTGCACTATGCCTAGACTCTCCAGCACTACAAAGAATTCCATCATCAGAGTAAAAGAAATGCAAAAATTAATCAAGGCCCTCGCCAAAGGATTTGTGGCAAAACATTCCCCTAGGCCATCCCCTCAGAAAATAAAGGATATGAAAGACATTCATTCAGCCCCCCCCCCCCCCCCCCCCAATATCTCTCCTTATATTAGATAGGTAGGTGTCACTGTCATATTTGTATGTGGTATCTTCTAGGGGTAATTTGAGCTGTACCCTCAGGATGGTATATGTATGCACCAAGCTATTTTAGGGTGCCATTTTGTTTTTCTTTTGGTATAATGTATGCTATGAAATGGGGTATGATTGGCATAATTCTTCTTTTGTCATTCAGCTCCTGTGGGCACCCCAAGAAGATCACCAAAGCTGCTGGAAAAACTAGCCAACAAATTTGACATCTTTCTTCATGAAATTTCTTTAGAGGTGAAAGTGAGCCACACAGCTAATGTTCTGCATGGTGTCAGTGACACAGCTGAACCGCCAGAAATAATCTCCCTGATAAGATCATATGAGTGTCCGTCACTGATATACACACCAGTGAAGGGCCTTTTTTGGCTCCTAAAAAGCAGCCAATAACTCTACGCAGTGAAGACGACTTGATGAGCTGTAAGGCTGAGTACAAGCGGGGGAACATCAAACTCGCCTGTCGAGCAATAAGCATCGACAAAAATGCAGGTAACGTTGGGCTGAAAAGTATAGTTCATGGGGAGTATTATGTCTTTTATGCCTTGTACATAAATTTATTTTAGAATAATTATTGTAATTGTTTGTGATATATATGTAATGAAGGTGCGAAGTTGGACAAAGGAAGAGTTTGAACTTGCATTTTTCCATTTATATTTGTCCTTTTTATGGTAACTTGAAAGTTCTACAATGACATGAGGGAATTGCAGTTTTGTCCAGAAATGAAGGAATGAAGACAGCATTTTCAGTACACAATTTGCTATATTTAGCATGCAATGTGACCTCTAATAAGCACATCAGAAACTTTCCACATCTTGTCAGATGCCCTATATGGAATATACTGAAAAAAAAATTTTTAAACAGGTACCGGAGAAACTGGTGGCACTGGAGGGAATACAAGGAAGCGTCGCTTGGACATGGGGCCAATGCAGATGAAAATAGGCTCTGGAATACCACCCATGTACAACTGGTAAAGGATTTGGAGAAAAGAGGTGTGCTTTGGCGCTTTTGTGCTAAACATCTAACACTCTGGACAGATGAGATAATGAGCGGTAACAGTGGAGGTGTCAATGATGAACCTAATTGGGAAGAGCACATTGCTGTTGTGATAGAACCACCCAAGAGCAGAAGGCTATCACCTGGGTCCCAAAAGGAACGGTCACCCCAGTCAAGCCAATCAGGCAACAGTAACTTTGAAATGATGATGGCTCTAGAAGCAAAACGGAGTGAAACACTTCAATCTGCTATAATGATTATGCTGGCACAATCAACAGCATTGCAGGTTGGTCATAGTGACATTACAGTGTATTAGTGATAAATAAACCGAAGAGTGTTTCAGGGGTTTATGAAAACCTCTCTATACTCTAACTCTTATATTACTGATTGAGTGATTTGAACTCCAAACAGCTCCCAAGGCAGCAAACAACTGGTATGCCAGCCCATGCTGCTGCAGGCAAAGGTATAGTATGTTATGTCTATATTGTAACATCGTGTTGTTCAATAGTTGGTACAATATTAATACTGGAATCATTTTCTTTACTTTTTTATTTCTGGAAATTCCAAATGTTTTGGGGGCAATTCCACAATTGTGTGTGTGTGTGTGTGTGAGGGGGGGGGTATAGGTTGTTGCATGAATGACACAGTCACATGAACAGGTTCCTTTCACATGAGCACTAGTATTACATTAATTAACTGTGATGTCAATATTTTCACAGCACTGGCCCAGATGACTGAAGCGGACTGTCGCTCCTGCATTGAGTCAATTCAGTTACCAAAGTATGTCAAGACATTTTCTGACAGTTCCGTTTATGGCCCAATGCTAGAAGCATTTATCCATCCACAATTTGGAAGGCAACTACTCATGTCAACTGGGATATCAGAGGGGACTGTATCTCTCTGGTACCAGAGATCTACAGATTGAAAGCTCGTGGGTTTAACAGGTCGTCTGCAACCTCAGTTTAGTGCATGTCATTAGAATGTAATGCAACTCACATCTCACTGTACATGCTTGTGTGATTTACTTTACATTTGAGGTCATCTACAAGTACTGTAAATGTTAATGTTTGGATCTGCCAATACTGCTTACATTTTAACCTATTATACATATTATAAAAGGGTAGTTTACATTTCTTGTTGAGTTCTATGCACGCTAAACGTATCCACAGTCAAGGACATAGTTTCTGCAAACTTCGGAGGAAAGCTGAAAAAAAAAGATGTTGTTTGTTATGTTTTTTTGTTGTTATGTTTTTTTTTTGTTCATCCTTATGTTCATGATGGAAGCTCCTATAGGTACAATACAATATAGGTACTGCTATAGGGATTATGGTCCTTTCAACATTAGTTTGCAATGTTTATACTTTCAGATGCATCCAATACTAATGAATTGCACTGATGTGGATCTTGAAAACATGTAATTAAACAAAGCTTTTGTTCAAGCAGTTTTTCAAATTTAAGGAATAATGTGATTAAAATGATTTCTTGTTTGATTGATGTCTGTACTAAAAAATAACATTTGACTATTCTATAAATAAACTGTTGCTTTTATGCTTACATTAAACAGTGCCATTTCAAAACATCTTTTGGGGTATCTTTCTGCCATATGCCTGTGCCTGAGCATCCATTTCTTTGCAGTACCAAAGCATCCTTCTATTGGGTTCAAATCTGGTGAATATGGTCTGGAAGAAAAAGATAGTAGAAAGATGATTGGTAGGAGGGTCTGAAGGAGCTCCAGGTTTTATACCCCCCCCCCCCCCCCTCTTCAAAGAAAAAAAAACTACCTGCTTCCAAAGTTTTGTATGAAATATTTTGTTATATACTGGCCAAGAACATACATGGAAGTTTGAGCATGTCACACAATTTGCTGGACAATATCTGATTGGCAGGTGGGCATTTGGCAATTTTGATCATATGTGTCTGATGACGGGCAGTAATTTCCAGCTTTGAATGTGTTATTAATTATGAATGTGTGGAAATATAGCATTGCTCAGAGAGAAAAAAAAGAATTTCGGTTGTAGAGCTAAATTGTTATTAACCTTATGATATTAAACAGTTACATAAATGCAATATCAGCATTGAAGATCCAGAGGTACTGTATTTTCCTTTTACATTTCACTTGCAAAAAGGCACCTGGAACAAACTTGGTCAAAATTCGAAAGCTGAGTATGGTTGTTCAACAAATCATGGGGCTTTTGACAATGCCAAGAGCCAGGTCCCATAAGAGTTATCTGTGATGCTTATCTAATCAATACTTATTCCTTTTAAAATAGAATATAACATTCATCAATGGATAACTTTTCCTATTTTTCTCGTAAGTGAAATTTTAGAGGAAAATACCCCTGCACCAGAGGATGAAATGCCATACTTAAGGCAAAAAGACTGCTATACCCCCTCTCTCGCGGATAATTCTAAGAAGGTGATCAGATTTATGTATGGCACAGTTGTCCATTACTACCACAGAACAATCTTCTCCATTTGCACATGAACCAATTGATGGAGCCACAAATGTTTCCATTGCAAATTCAAAGCCTGCAGTGTCATACGCTCCTTCAATAGCATGTGCACCCTTTATGCCATCCATAGACACAGCAGCAAGAACACTGAAACGTGTACCACGTGTGAAATTTCCCACATGAGATAGACGCTTTCCACGCAGTTCACGACCAAACTTCCTCTAAAAAAATGCAGATAAGCCAGGTTAGACAAATCATAAGTGTATATGATTATATGCAATCTGGGGACCATAAAACAACTCTCAAACAAAGGAGTGCTTGAAACCTTGTCCCAGGGCATAATTGTGTCAACTCTGTGTTCACACAAGTTCACTGTGTTCCATGTATAAATATTTTGTGTCCTACCATGGGTAGCGGAAGCAAAAAAAATATTGGGAGGGGGGGGGGGGCACAAAACAAATTTTAATTTTGTTTTATCTCGGATCTCTGACCAGGTGACATTGAAAAAAAGAACCTGTTTAGCCTAGAAAGTGAATAACAGGTTATTATTTTCTAAAATTACTATTTAGAGATGCACAGCTGTGTAAAGAATCCTAGGCAATATTTGTAAATATGTTCTGTTCTTGAAGGTGTAATCAGTGGGGGAGGGGTGGGCTTGATAGAAAATGAGGCTTGGTTACCACTTGGTTTCGGAGCTGGATTTTTAATTTGTTTTCCACCGAAATAAGAACCACCTGTTCAGGCGAATCTAACAAAACGCAGGTTCTTACTCGCAAGTTTCCACTGTACTCAAAGAATGTATTCTGGCCTGTAATATTGTGCAATTTCAGAAAGGAAATCAGATTTTCAGATGGTTATAAGTGTAAATTTTCAAACCAGTTGATTTCCTTGGGAATTCCTGAGGAGCTGGGAGTATATGTGCATTCCCTCTATGGTCAGAAAATGGAATTTTTTTTGGAATTGTACATTGTGAAGATGAAAAATAATTTGATAGTATCCTGTCTCTTTGTGGATTGTAAGAATTATAATCATAGCCATAGCGGTCCCCCTGCTACGGCCTTATAATGGACCTTTAGAAGCAGTCCAAACAAGGTTCATTGTAGGCCAACCAAATTTAGAAAAGGGTTGACCTAGGACAAAAGTTGAATCTACATGTTAGGGACTACACTCAATAAACAATTGTAGAAATCTGTGAAAGAAGGCTCCACAGTGCAGTGTTCATCATTTCATGAAAATTCAATTGGATGGTGCCAGGCGCATACACAGGACTGTGATGCACAGGGTTGCACATACCCTCCCCCCCCTTTCCAGCCAAAAAGTGGGTCATTTCTTATTGAAAGATCGTCAAATACTATCATTATCCAATATGATATGTATAACCCCCTCCCCCCCCCCCTTCAGCCAATCCTGAGTAATTCCATAATTAACTCCAAATGAAAAGATGGACTGCACGTACCTGGATTTTTCTTTCATCTATCGATGACTCGTCAATGAAGAGTAGCTGTGACAAGTTGCGTGACAGAGCACGTGCTCAGAACGTGACCCAGGACCCTCATAGATTGTGCAAGACTCATGGCTCGTTTCACCGTTGAATAAACGTCTACAAAACTTCTTATTATCCTCTTCTTACATGGTGGCAGCGGTTAACTATGGCCTCAGGATATGTCTTACCGCCGCCGGCGCCGCTGGAGATACACAATAGCAATGCTGCTGACAAATGGAAGCGATTTGTGCTCGCTTGGAAAAACTACTCGTTGGCGACTGGGTTGAACGAGAAAGCTGAAGCCGTACAAGTAGCTACGTTGCTAACAGTTATCGGTGAAGAGGCGAGAGAAGTCTACTCGACATTTACCCTGACCGAAGGAGAGACAGACAAGATAGAGCCTGTCATAAAGAAATTCGCCGAGTACTGTCAACCAAGAAAGAACGTGCCGTTCGAAAGATTCCGTTTCAACCAGCGAATGCAAGAGCCTGGAGAGTCCTACGAGCACTATAGAACAGCGCTGAGAAAATTGGCCGAGTCCTGCGAGTTTGATACGATTACGCCAGACGAAATACTTCGAGATCGGTTGTTATTTGGAATACATGACACGAAGGTCAGAGAAAGGTTGTTACGCGAGTCCAAATTAACACTAGCGAAAACAGATGAAATTTGCCGAGCGGCTGAGAGTATGCTTGCTCAGATGAAAATAGTCAAAGATACATCTGAGACAGACGTCAATGCCGTGAGTAAATTCGAGTCGAAGAAACCCAACATCAAAAATTATCGGCGAAAGCAACGAGGTCAAGGCAAACAATGTGACAACTGTGGATACCAACATATGGCAAACAGGAATCGTGTCCCGCACGAGGAAAGGACTGCCGGAAGTGCGGAGCGAAAAATCACTTTGCCAATAGATGCAAACAGGAAGTCAAGGCTACCGAAGTCGAAGAAACAGATATGTATCCTGAGGAGACATATCAAACGGAGGAAGTATTGGCCGTCTGGTTGGATGATTCGCAGCTGGTCACATTTCAATCAGAGTCTGGAAGTTTCATCCGTTTCCAACCTGATACTGGTGCACAATGCAATGTGTTGCCAGTGCACATATACAAGCAGGCGTGTAACGACCACAAGCTAGTAAAAGTGAAACCCGTGCAAACGTCCTTAGTGGCGTATGGGGGATCAAAGATCAAAGTCGTGGGGCATGTCACCATTAGAGTGTGGAGAAACCATGTATCGTGCCAGCTGGATTGTCGCCTTGTTGACAGCCATGAAATCCGCCCGATTCTGGGGCGTAAGGCATGCCTTGGCATGAACATTATACAGTACAATGACAACGACCAGTTTCACAAACCGCAGACAGATGGAGCGACAGTGTTCACCGTTGACCCCAAACCAGGAGCTGCACTAACAAGAGAAGAAATATTGGCTAAGTTCCCAGCAGTGTTCAGTGACGGGGTTGGCAAACTTGATGGAGAATACACCATCAGACTAGACACAAACGCTCAACCAGTACAACACGCACCACGTAGAGTTGCAGTAGCCCTAAGACCCCAGCTCAAGAAAACCTTGAATGATCTAGTGGACAAAGAGATAATAGCACCGGTGACCACACCCACCTCGTGGATCAGCTCTATGGTAGTAGTTCCCAAGAAAGATGGAAAACTGCGAATATGCCTAGACCCAAAGGATCTCAACAAAGCCATCCAGAGGGAAAACTATCCCCTACCAACCATAGAAGAGGTTGCAACACGATTACACGGTGCCAAGGTGTTCACGTTGTTGGATGTCCGCAACGGTTTCTGGCACGTCCAGCACCAGAAGTGTTTCAAAGAAAGATGCATGAATTTGCCGAAGGTCTGACTGGAACCGAAGTTGTTGCTGATGATTTCCTGGTAGTGGGCTATGGCGAGAGCTACGAGGAGGCAACGGCGGATCACGACAGGAACCTCCTGGCATTCCTAAACCGTTGTGATCAACGGGACATACACCTGAATCCCGACAAGATGAGACTTAGGAAATCAGAGTTACTCTTCATTGGCCACATAGCAACTGACAAGGGACTTAAAGTCGACCCTGCTAAAGTGCGAGCAATTGTGGACATGCCCTCACCGACCGACAAGCTTGGGGTACAGCGTCTGTTAGGCCTAGCCCAATACCTTGCAAAGTTCCTGCCCCAGCTGTCAGACATCACAAAGCCGCTGAGGGATCTCACACAGAGCGACGTGCAGTTCATCTGGGATGATGCGCAACAGTCTGCGTTTGAAAAGCTAAAGGATGCCGTTACAGTCACTCCAGTATTGCGGTACTACAACCTAGACGAGGAGATTACACTTCAGTGCGATGCGTCGCAGAGCGGATTGGGTGCCGCATTACTACAGAATGGCCAACCAGTAGCCTACGCATCACGTGCACTCACGCCCGCTGAGACGCGTTATGCACAGATTGAGAAGGAGCTGCTCGCGATTGTCTTTGCGTGTGACCGTTTCCATACGTACGTCTACGGCCGCGAAGTCGTCAACATCGAGACTGATCACAAGCCTTTGGAACCAATCTTCATCAAACCTCTGGCGACTGCTCCGAAACGCCTACAACGAATGCTGCTGAGTCTGCAGAGTTACAGTCTCAATGTGAAGTACAAGAAAGGCAAAGATCTTTACTTGGCTGACACCCTAAGCAGAGCTTACCTACCCGAAGTCAACGCCTGGGAGTTTACCAGGGAGCTGGAGGAGATTGACCATCGATCATGGATGCCAGTGAGAGAAGAGACTTGGCAGCAACTCAAAAATGCAGCAGTAGATGATGCGGTGCAACAAAACCTTCGAGAGGTTATAAAGAGAGGTTGGCCAGAGAGCAAAACAGACCTGCCGGAGTGCGTGCATCCTTACTTTGATATTCGAGACGAGCTAACTGTCCAAGAAGAACTCATCTTTAAAGGCCAACAGTTGGTGGTTCCTAGAGCCCTGAGGAAGGAGCTTATGGAAAAGACACACTCATCCCACATCGGTATAGAAGGCTGCATAAGACGAGCAAGAGACACGTTTTTCTGGCCGCGGATGACTGTCGAGTTGAAGGAGTACATCACAAAATGCGAAGTATGTTTGACTCATCGCAGTGGCCAACGAAAGGAGCCAATTCTCCAACATGAGTTTGTCGCTCGACCTTGGGGAAAGGTCTCAGCTGACCTCTGTGAGCTCGACAACCGAACACTGCTAGTGGTCAGTGACTACTTCAGCAACTACATAGAAGTGGCCCGGCTTAACACAGTGACGTCACGAGCAATAATAAAGGAGCTGAAGGCAATATTTGCCAGGTTTGGCATCCCAGACACCCTTATAACCGACAATGGACCGCAGTTCGCATCAGCGGAGTTTAGTGTATTTGCCAAGACCTGGATGTTCGAACACAAGACGTCATCCCCAAGATATGCCCAAGCAAATCGGAAAGCGGAAAATGCTGTACAGACAGTAAAGAGGCTGTTTAAAAAATGCAAGACATCCGGGGGGTCAGAATTCCAAGCACTTCTCGACTGGCGGAATACTCCGACTGCTGGAATCGGAACTAGCCCGGCCCAGCGCCTTTTCGGACGTCGATGCAAAACACTTCTCCCTGTGGCTGGTTCCCTACTACAGCCTAGCTACAACACTGAAGAGGACACCAGGAAGTTGATAGGTACCAAGCAACGCCAGAAGTTTTATTACGATAAGCACAGCAAGCCCCTGGAGCCCATCGCTGTCGGCGAAACTGTGCGCATGAAGCTACCAGGACAAGACACGTGGACGCCTGGTACGTGTTTAGGTCAAGCCGGACCTAGGAGCTACAACGTCGAGACTGAAGGTACCACCTACCGACGAAACCGCCGACAGTTGATCAGCACTGGAGAAACAAACAGCCAAGTACCTGATGTTCTGGAATCACCAGAACCCGATGATGCTCAGCAGCAACCCAGCCAGGTTGCCCTGCCACCAGATTCTTCACAGGCTATAACAAGGCCTCGGCGGGAGGTGAAGCCTCCTGCATGGCTCAAAGACTATGTGCCAAAATAACATTGAAACTGTTAGGACACTGAACATTAGTAATAATCCATCGTATGATTTTAGTTGTAAAATTTCGATTTTTACCCTTTGATTATTATAATGTTGTTTTAACCAACCATTAGCGTTACTGTTAAAAGAGGGAAGATGTGACAAGTTGCGTGACAGAGCACGTGCTCAGAACGTGACCCAGGACCCTCATAGATTGTGCAAGACTCATGGCTCGTTTCACCGTTGAATAAACGTCTACAAAACTTCTTATTATCCTCTTCTTACAGTAGCTGATTTGGTTTGAATTGCGAAATAAATCTTCGGTAGGTGGCACGTTCGAACTCGTTTCTTTGGCGAGCAACGATGTGCATCTGTAATTTGATTTAAAACAAAATAATTTCAAGATAACTAATTTTGCTGCCATCTTACTTTATATAAAAAACATTGTACACACCAGCAAACAATTACCTTTTGCACTGACAACCCCATCCTCTTCAAACATCTATCAAGGGAAGGAACAGAGAATGTGCAGCCTGTAAAATGCTCAAGCCAAGTTTGTATTTCATCTAGGTAAAGTCCCGGGTGCTCATCAATAAGGCGCCTGATTAGCAGTAAATCGTTAGCTGGAGAAGAATAGAGAACAGCTATTTCTATAAAAAAATATTTGGTAAATGCTGCCCCACAATTTCTTGACTTACCATTTATGAGGCGAGCCTTCGACTTCCGTTTTCTTGTATCGTTTACACCACGAGTATTTCTATACAAACGAGTGATCTTATAAACAAACCGCTTGCTGACGCTCAGTGTCTCTGCAATTTCATCGAAGGTGAAACCTTTCTCCCTGAGGAAAATTACTCTCCACCTAAGGGCATTATCAAATGATTTAACCATTTTTCCTTAGATCTAGTTGTAAAATGAGTTAGAGAAACATCCGTCCGCCATATTTGCTAGCCCGTGAGTCCGTCGAAAGTGTTTGATTGACGTCCACCAAAAACCAGTTGCGACTCGGAAACGAAAAGCACAGGGTGCACGTGTGACTGAAAACGAGTATAAGCGAATAAATAAAAATGTGGGCGAAAATGGCACATAGAAAGACTAATTGCAATCGTACAATAGCTCCAATTTAGTTTTCATATGTTTGCCATGTCCTGTCAAGTTAGGCCTTGGCCCACCAACGCCGTATATATACTATATTGCTTACCATTTTGAGTTGAAGTCATTCAACAAGAAAGTCTAACGACAAGACTGTCCACGTGGTGATGATCGGACTATGCGCGTGCGCAAATTTACTCTCGTTCCCAAGTCATTCTGTGTATGGTGTGGATAGCTGTGGATAGCTGTGTATAGCGTGGATGGTTGTGTATGGTGTGGATAGCTGTGGATGGTGTGGATAGCTGTGTATGGTGTGGATAGCTGTGTATAGTGTGGATAGCTGTGTATAGCTGTGTATGGTGTGTATAGCTGTGGATAGCTGTGTATGGCTGTGTATGGTGTGGATGGTTGTGGATGGTGTGGATGGTGTGGATAGCTGTGTATGGTGTGAATAACTGTGTATGGCGTGGATAGCTGTGGATGGTGTGGATAGCTGTGTGTGGTGTGGATAGCTGTGGATGGCTGTGTATGGCGTGGATAGCTGTGTATGGTGTGGATAGCTGTGTATGGCTGTGTATAGCGTGGATAGCTGTGTATGGTGTGGATGGGTGTGTATGGTGTGGATAGCTGTGTATGGTGTGGATAGCTGTGTATGGTGTGGATAGCTGGGTATGGTGTGGATAGCTGTGGATGGCTGTGTATGGTGTAGATAGCTGTGTATGGTGTGGATAGCTGTGGATGGCTGTGTATAGTGTGGATAGCTGTGGATGGTGTGGATAGCTGTGGATGGTGTGGATAGCTGTGGATAATGTGGATAGCTGTGGATGGTGTGGATGGCTGTGGATGGTGTGGATAGCTGTGGATGGCTGTGTATGGTGTAGATAGCTGTGTATGGTGTGTATGGTGTGGATAGCTGTGTATGGTGTAGATAGCTGTGGATGGTGTGGATAGCTGTGTATAGCGTGGATAGCTGTGTATGGTGTAGATAGCTGTGTATGGTGTGGATAGCTGTGTATAGCGTGGATAGCTGTGTATGGTGTGGATAGCTGTGTATAGCGTGGATAGTTGTGTATGGTGTGGATAGCTGTGGATGGTGTGGATAGCTGTGTATGGTGTGGATAGTTGTGTATAGTGTGGATAGCTGTGTATAGCTGTGTATGGTGTGTATAGCTGTGGATAGCTGTGTATGGCTGTGTATGGTGTGGATGGTTGTGGATGGTGTGGATGGTGTGGATAGCTGTGTATGGTGTGAATAGCTGTGTATGGCGTGGATAGCTGTGGATGGTGTGGATAACTGTGTGTGGTGTGAATAGCTGTGGATGGCTGTGTATGGCGTGGATAGCTTTGTATGGTGTGGATAGCTGTGTATGGCTGTGTATAGCGTGGATAGCTGTGTATGGTGTGGATGGGTGTGGATAGCTGTGGATGGCTGTGTATGGTGTAGATAGCTGTGTATGGTGTGGATAGCTGTGGATGGTGTGGATAGCTGAGTATGGCCGTGCATGGTGTGGATGGTTGTGGATGGTGTGGATAGCTGTGTATGGTGTGGATAGCTGTGTATGGTGTAGATAGCTGTGTATGGTGTGGATGGCTGTGTATGGTGTAGATAGCTGTGGATAGCTGTGTATAGCGTGGATAGCTGTGTATGGCGTGGATAGCTGTGTATGGCTTGGATGGCTGTGTATGGTGTGGATAGCTGTGTATGGTGTAGATAGGTGTGTATGGTTTGGATGGCTGTGTATGGTGTAGATAGATGTGGATGGTGTGTATCGTGTGTACGTATGGTGTGGTATGATACACTATCTTATGATACACTTCAGGATGCGTACTTAAAGTAGTTACCTGGTTTGGTTATTGTTTACTGCTGTCTCACGACTCGTGGGCTCAGAATTGTGTGCTTTTCTCGTTTTCTTGTCACACACGTTGTTGAAAAATCCTCATAACTGCCGTAGACAAGCCAAACTATAAGGCTTGAATGCTACCAGACAAGATCATGGGTACGTCACCATAATTTTTATCCAGTTTGCATGTTTTTTTATTAGCGAATATTTGCAACACAGCTCCTAGCTTCACCCGTTTACTCAATGTTCGATCCGTCTAGAAACGAGTGAAGTTAGACGCATCTGGTAATACGGCGGGGTTGCCTACTCGATAGATGGAAAGTTTGTTGGATTGCCTCATAAGTTGATCTCTAGTGGTGATTGTAATTGTGAACTCTCTTTCTTATGCCTAAATCAAACAGATTTTGGACCACATCACTAGAGAATGTTCATACATTCTCTGTATTCACCCGCATTGGCTCTCTTGGGTTTTTTCCGCGGAGTGGATGGTTGGATTTTGTAACAATTATTTTACTTCAGGATTCATAATTGAAATTGGAATTTCTCATTATATGTATATCACTTTTTTTAAAACTGGCTGAAATACTCTAAATTAGCTTTCATTTACACAATGCAACAGCTTGCATGTGATTTTGTGTGTGTCGCTGATTTGTACACATCAAACAAATCAGGTTTACGATTGTAAATATATTAACGGGGCACTTGCTTGCTTGCTCTAAAAATACTGTATGAAAAAGTCTGTAAAAAACAGTGTAAATCGTCCTGATTACTTTGCAAAAGCAAATAAATAGAAATCAACCAATTCCCACATAAGGGATTTTATGCAAAGGACCTAGGATTATTAATTAAGTTTGAGTAAAACCACCCTTAAATCCAGGTTGATTTATGAGTACTTCTTTGTATCCTGTAATATTTTGTAGATGAAAGCAGAAGAGAGGTGATAGAGCGATTTGTTCAGCTGGCTGAGCATCATGGATCTGCACTAGTTGACCTGACACTAGAGGCACAGGGAGATGGACCAAACTTGACCTCACTGACATCCTCACATTTACCTGCCTCAAGTTACTTTAATAGTAGATCACAGGTGCTGTAAGTTAGACCTCACTGACATCCTCACATTTACCCGCCTCAAGTTACTTTAGTAGTAGATCACAGGTGCTGTAAGTTAGACTTCACTTAAATCCTCACATTTACCCGCCTCAAGTTACTTTAGTAGTAGATCACAGGTCGTGTAAGTTAGACCTTACTGACATCCTCACATTTACCCGCCTCAAGTTACTTTAGTAGTAGATCACAGTTCGTGTAAGTTAGACTTCACTGACATCCTCACATTTACCCGCCTCAAGTTACTTTAGTAGTAGATCACAGGTCGTGTAAGTTAGACCTTACTGACATCCTCACATTTACCCGCCTCAAGTTACTTTAGTAGTAGATCACAGGTCGTGTAAGTTAAACCTTACTCACATCCTCACATTTACCTGCCTCAAGTTACTTTAATAGTAGATCACAGGTGCTGTAAGTTAGACCTCACTGACATCCTCACATTTACCCGCCTCAAGTTACTTTAGTAGTAGATCACAGGTGCTGTAAGTTAGACCTCACTGACATCCTCACATTTACCCGCCTCAAGTTACTTTAGTAGTAGATCACAGGTGCTGTAAGTTAGACCTCACTGACATCCTCACATTTACCCGCCTCAAGTTACTTTAGTAGTAGATCACAGGTGCTGTAAGTTAGACCTCACTGACATCCTCACATTTACCCGCCTCAAGTTACTTTAGTAGTAGATCACAGGTGCTGTAAGTTAGACCTCACTGACATCCTCACATTTACCTGCCTCAAGTTACTTTAAGAGTAGATCACAGGTGCTGTAAGTTAGACCTCACTGACATCCTCACATTTACCCGCCTCAAGTTACTTTAGTAGTAGATCACAGGTGCTGTAAGTTAGACTTCACTGACATCCTCACATTTACCCGCCTCAAGTTACTTTAGTAGTAGATCACAGGTCGTGTAAGTTAGACCTTACTGACATCCTCACATTTACCCGCCTCAAGTTACTTTAGTAGTAGATCACAGGTCGTGTAAGTTAAACCTTACTCACATCCTCACATTTACCTGCCTCAAGTTACTTTAATAGTAGATCACAGGTGCTGTAAGTTAGACCTCACTGACATCCTCACATTTACCTGCCTCAAGTTACTTTAATAGTAGATCACAGGTGCTGTAAGTTAGACCTTACTGACATCCTCACATTTACCCGCCTCAAGTTACTTTAGTAGTAGATCACAGGTGCTGTAAGTTAGACCTCTCTGACATCCTCACATTTACCCGCCTCAAGTTACTTTAGTAGTAGATCACAGGTGCTGTAAGTTAGACCTCACTGACATCCTCACATTTACCCGCCTCAAGTTACTTTAGTAGTAGATCACAGGTGCTGTAAGTTAGACCTCACTGACATCCTCACATTTACCCGCCTCAAGTTACTTTAGTAGTAGATCACAGGTGCTGTAAGTTAGACCTCACTGACATCCTCACATTTACCTGCCTCAAGTTACTTTAAGAGTAGATCACAGGTGCTGTAAGTTAGACCTCACTGACATCCTCACATTTACCCGCCTCAAGTTACTTTAGTAGTAGATCACAGGTGCTGTAAGTTAGACCTCACTGAAATCCTCACATTTACCCGCCTCAAGTTACTTTAGTAGTAGATCACAGGTCGTGTAAGTTAGACCTTACTGACATCCTCACATTTACCCGCCTTAAGTTACTTTAAGAGTAGATCACAGGTGCTGTAAGTTAGACCTCACTGACATCCTCACATTTACCCGCCTCAAGTTACTTTAGTAGTAGATCACAGGTGCTGTAAGTTAGACCTCACTGAAATCCTCACATTTACCCGCCTCAAGTTACTTTAGTAGTAGATCACAGGTCGTGTAAGTTAGACCTTACTGACATCCTCACATTTACCCGCCTCAAGTTACTTTAGTAGTAGATCACAGGTGCTGTGAGTTAGACCTCACTGACATCCTCACATTTACCCGCCTCAAGTTACTTTAGTAGTAGATCACAGGTGCTGTGAGTTAGACCTCACTGACATCCTCACATTTACCCGCCTCAAGTTACTTTAGTAGTAGATCACAGGTGCTGTAAGTTAGACCTTACTGACATCCTCACATTTACCTGCCTCAAGTTACTTTAGTAGTAGATCACAGGTGCTGTAAGTTAGACCTCACTGACATCCTCACATTTACCTGCCTCAAGTTACTTTAGTAGTAGATCACAGGTGCTGTTAGTTAGACCTCACTGACATCCTCAAATTTACCTGCCTCAAGTTACTTTAGTAGTAGATCACAGGTGCTGTAAGTTAGACCTCACTGACATCCTCACATTTACCTGCCTCAAGTTACTTCAGTAGTAGATCACAGGTCGTGTAAGTTAGACCTTACTGACATCCTCACATTTACCCGCCTCAAGTTACTTCAGTAGTAGATCACAGGTGCTGTAAGTTAGACCTCACTGACATCCTCACATTTACCCGCCTCAAGTTACTTCAGTAGTAGATCACAGGTCGTGTAAGTTAGACCTTACTGACATCCTCACATTTACCCGCCTCAAGTTACTTTAAGAGTAGATCACAGGTGCTGTAAGTTAGACCTCACTGACATCCTCACATTTACCTGCCTCAAGTTACTTTAGTAGTAGATCACAGGTCGTGTAAGTTAGACCTTACTGACATCCTCACATTTACCCGCCTCAAGTTACTTTGGTAGTAGATCACAGGTGCTGTAAGTTAGACCTTACTGACATCCTCACATTTACCCGCCTCAAGTTACTTCAGTAGTAGATCACAGGTGCTGTAAGTTAGACCTCACTGACATCCTCACATTTACCCGCCTCAAGTTACTTCAGTAGTAGATCACAGGTCGTGTAAGTTAGACCTTACTGACATCCTCACATTTACCCGCCTCAAGTTACTTTAAGAGTAGATCACAGGTGCTGTAAGTTAGACCTCACTGACATCCTCACATTTACCTGCCTCAAGTTACTTTAGTAGTAGATCACAGGTCGTGTAAGTTAGACCTTACTGACATCCTCACATTTACCTGCCTCAAGTTACTTTAGTAGTAGATCACAGGTGCTGTAAGTTAGACCTCACTGACATCCTCACATTTACCTGCCTCAAGTTACTTTAGTAGTAGATCACAGGTGCTGTAAGTTAGACCTCACTGACATCCTCACATTTACCTGCCTCAAGTTACTTCAGTAGTAGATCACAGGTGCTGTAAGTTAGACCTCACTGACATCCTCACATTTACCCGCCTCAAGTTACTTTAGTAGTAGATCACAGGTGCTGTAAGTTAGACCTCACTGACATCCTCACATTTACCTGCCTCAAGTTACTTCAGTAGTAGATCACAGGTGCTGTAAGTTAGACCTCACTGACATCCTCACATTTACCCGCCTCAAGTTACTTTAGTAGTAGATCACAGGTCGTGTAAGTTAGACCTTACTGACATCCTCACATTTACCTGCCTCAAGTTACTTTAGTAGTAGATCACAGGTGCTGTAAGTTAGACCTCACTGACATCCTCACATTTACCCGCCTCAAGTTACTTTAGTAGTAGATCACAGGTCGTGTAAGTTAGACCTTACTGACATCCTCACATTTACCCGCCTCAAGTTACTTTAAGAGTAGATCACAGGTGCTGTAAGTTAGACCTCACTGACACCCTCACATTTACCTGCCTCAAGTTACTTTAGTAGTAGATCACAGGTCGTGTAAGTTAGACCTTACTGACATCCTCACATTTACCTGCCTCAAGTTACTTTAGTAGTAGATCACAGGTGCTGTAAGTTAGACCTCACTGACATCCTCACATTTACCTGCCTCAAGTTACTTTAAGAGTAGATCACAGGTGCTGTAAGTTAGACCTCACTGACATCCTCACATTTACCCGCCTCAAGTTACTTTAGTAGTAGATCACAGGTCGTGTAAGTTAGACCTTACTGACATCCTCACATTTACCCGCCTCAAGTTACTTTAAGAGTAGATCACAGGTGCTGTAAGTTAGACCTCACTGACACCCTCACATTTACCTGCCTCAAGTTACTTTAGTAGTAGATCACAGGTCGTGTAAGTTAGACCTTACTGACATCCTCACATTTACCTGCCTCAAGTTACTTTAGTAGTAGATCACAGGTGCTGTAAGTTAGACCTCACTGACATCCTCACATTTACCTGCCTCAAGTTACTTTAGTAGTAGATCACAGGTCGTGTAAGTTAGACCTTACTGACATCCTCACATTTACCCGCCTCAAGTTACTTTAAGAGTAGATCACAGGTGCTGTAAGTTAGACCTCACTGACATCCTCACATTTACCTGCCTCAAGTTACTTTAGTAGTAGATCACAGGTCGTGTAAGTTAGACCTTACTGACATCCTCACATTTACCTGCCTCAAGTTACTTTAGTAGTAGATCACAGGTGCTGTAAGTTAGACCTCACTGACATCCTCACATTTACCTGCCTCAAGTTACTTCAGTAGTAGATCACAGGTGCTGTAAGTAAGACCTCACTGAAATCCTCACATTTACCCGCCTCAAGTTACTTTAGTAGTAGATCACAGGTGCTGTAAGTTAGACCTCACTGACATCCTCACATTTACCTGCCTCAAGTTACTTTAAGAGTAGATCACAGGTGCTGTAAGTTAGACCTCACTGACATCCTCACATTTACCTGCCTCAAGTTACTTTAGTAGTAGATCACAGGTGCTGTAAGTTAGACCTTACTGACATCCTCACATTTACCTGCCTCAAGTTACTTTAGTAGTAGATCACAGGTGCTGTAAGTTAGACCTCACTGACATCCTCACATTTACCTGCCTCAAGTTACTTTAGTAGTAGATCACAGGTGCTGTAAGTTAGACCTCACTGACATCCTCACATTTACCTGCCTCAAGTTACTTCAGTAGTAGATCACAGGTGCTGTAAGTTAGACCTCACTGACATCCTCACATTTACCCGCCTCAAGTTACTTTAAGAGTAGATCACAGGTGCTGTAAGTTAGACCTCACTGACATCCTCACATTTACCTGCCTCAAGTTACTTCAGTAGTAGATCACAGGTGCTGTAAGTTAGACCTCACTGACATCCTCACATTTACCCGCCTCAAGTTACTTTAGTAGTAGATCACAGGTGCTGTAAGTTAGACCTCACTGACATCCTCACATTTACCTGCCTCAAGTTACTTCAGTAGTAGATCACAGGTGCTGTAAGTAAGACCTCACTGAAATCCTCACATTTACCCGCCTCAAGTTACTTTAGTAGTAGATCACAGGTGCTGTAAGTTAGACCTCACTGACATCCTCACATTTACCTGCCTCAAGTTACTTTAAGAGTAGATCACAGGTGCTGTAAGTTAGACCTCACTGACATCCTCACATTTACCTGCCTCAAGTTACTTTAGTAGTAGATCACAGGTGCTGTAAGTTAGACCTTACTGACATCCTCACATTTACCTGCCTCAAGTTACTTTAGTAGTAGATCACAGGTGCTGTAAGTTAGACCTCACTGACATCCTCACATTTACCTGCCTCAAGTTACTTCAGTAGTAGATCACAGGTGCTGTAAGTTAGACCTCACTGACATCCTCACATTTACCCGCCTCAAGTTACTTTAGTAGTAGATCACAGGTCGTGTAAGTTAGACCTTACTGACATCCTCACATTTACCTGCCTCAAGTTACTTTAAGAGTAGATCACAGGTGCTGTAAGTTAGACCTCACTGACATCCTCACATTTACCCGCCTCAAGTTACTTTAGTAGTAGATCACAGGTCGTGTAAGTTAGACCTTACTGACATCCTCACATTTACCCGCCTCAAGTTACTTTAAGAGTAGATCACAGGTGCTGTAAGTTAGACCTCACTGACACCCTCACATTTACCCGCCTCAAGTTACTTTAAGAGTAGATCACAGGTGCTGTAAGTTAGACCTTACTGACATCCTCACATTTACCCGCCTCAAGTTACTTTAGTAGTAGATCACAGGTCGTGTAAGTTAGACCTTACTGACATCCTCACATTTACCCGCCTCAAGTTACTTTAAGAGTAGATCACAGGTGCTGTAAGTTAGACCTCACTGACATCCTCACATTTACCCGCCTCAAGTTACTTTAGTAGTAGATCACAGGTCGTGTAAGTTAGACCTTACTGACATCCTCACATTTACCTGCCTCAAGTTACTTTAAGAGTAGATCACAGGTGCTGTAAGTTAGACCTCACTGACACCCTCACATTTACCCGCCTCAAGTTACTTTAGTAGTAGATCACAGGTCGTGTAAGTTAGACCTTACTGACATCCTCACATTTACCTGCCTCAAGTTACTTTAAGAGTAGATCACAGGTGCTGTAAGTTAGACCTCACTGACATCCTCACATTTACCTGCCTCAAGTTACTTTAGTAGTAGATCACAGGTCGTGTAAGTTAGACCTCACTGACATCCTCACATTTACCTGCCTCAAGTTACTTTAGTAGTAGATCACAGGTGCTGTAAGTTAGACCTCACTGACATCCTCACATTTACCCGCCTCAAGTTACTTTAGTAGTAGATCACAGGTCGTGTAAGTTAGACCTTACTGACATCCTCACATTTACCCGCCTCAAGTTACTTTAAGAGTAGATCACAGGTGCTGTAAGTTAGACCTCACTCACATCCTCACATTTACCCGCCTCAAGTTACTTTAGTAGTAGATCACAGGTCGTGTAAGGTTGACCTTACTGACATCCTCACATTTACCCGCCTCAAGTTACTTTAAGAGTAGATCACAGGTGCTGTAAGTTAGACCTCACTGACACCCTCACATTTACCCGCCTCAAGTTACTTTAGTAGTAGATCACAGGTCGTGTAAGTTAGACCTTACTGACATCCTCACATTTACCTGCCTCAAGTTACTTTAAGAGTAGATCACAGGTGCTGTAAGTTAGACCTCACTGACATCCTCACATTTACCTGCCTCAAGTTACTTTAGTAGTAGATCACAGGTGCTGTAAGTTAGACCTCACTGACATCCTCACATTTACCCGCCTCAAGTTACTTTAGTAGTAGATCACAGGTGCTGTAAGTTAGACCTCACTGACATCCTCACATTTACCTGCCTCAACTTACTTCAGTAGTAGATCACAGGTGCTGTAAGTTAGACCTCACTGAAATCCTCACATTTACCCGCCTCAAGTTACTTTAGTAGTAGATCACAGGTGCTGTAAGTTAGACCTCACTGACATCCTCACATTTACCTGCCTCAAGTTACTTTAGTAGTAGATCACAGGTGCTGTAAGTTAGACCTCACTGACATCCTCACATTTACCCGCCTCAAGTTACTTTAGTAGTAGATCACAGGTGCTGTAAGTTAGACCTTACTGAAATCCTCACATTTACCCGCCTCAAGTTACTTTAGTAGTAGATCACAGGTCGTGTAAGTTAGACCTTACTGACATCCTCACATTTACCCGCCTCAAGTTACTTCAGTAGTAGATCACAGGTGCTGTAAGTTAGACCTCACTGAAATCCTCACATTTACCCGCCTCAAGTTACTTTAGTAGTAGATCACAGGTGCTGTAAGTTATACCTCACTGACATCCTCACATTTACCTGCCTCAAGTTACTTTAGTAGTAGATCACAGGTGCTGTAAGTTAGACCTCACTGACATCCTCACATTTACCCGCCTCAAGTTACTTTAGTAGTAGATCACAGGTGCTGTAAGTTAGACCTTACTGAAATCCTCACATTTACCCGCCTCAAGTTACTTTAGTAGTAGATCACAGGTCGTGTAAGTTAGACCTTACTGACATCCTCACATTTACCCGCCTCAAGTTACTTTAAGAGTAGATCACAGGTGCTGTAAGTTAGACCTCACTGACATCCTCACATTTACCCGCCTCAAGTTACTTTAGTAGTAGATCACAGGTGCTGTAAGTTAGACTTCACTGACATCCTCACATTTACCTGCCTCAAGTTACTTTAAGAGTAGATCACAGGTGCTGTAATTTTGAGCTGTCCATCCACCTGTTTTCTGTCATCCAGCTATTCTAGTGTCTGTTTGTCATTGTTCATGTGACCTTTTTGTGTGTCATTGACAATGTTCATTCTTTATTTCAGTTTTGTATGAATAAGAAAAGGCAGCACAGTTCTAAAAGGTGATGTAGCTTTCATTATTTGTATGTTTGTCCACTGTTTATGTCTGTTATGTCATTGATACACCTATTTCAAATAAGGTTGCATCCAAGAATAAATGCATGCCTGAAGATCCATCATACTTTGCGAGCGTTCTCAAAGGTCATCCACGCAGAAGTGCCAGTGGGAAAGTTTGTAACAATTTTGAATTTCAAAATGCTAGGAGCTGCTCTGCTGTGATTGGGCCTTTTTTAGGTGTTAAAATGAAAGGCCAAATCACAGCATTGCAGTATTAACTTGTAAATTTTAATCTTGTGTCACTCGCTATGGCATGTTTTCAGGGTCAAAATTAATGTTGCATGTCACGCATGAAATCACTTACGAATTAAAACTTTTATACGCATTATTTGATATTCGAATGAAAACTTTTTTAGCATTATTTGAATAGCCTATTGAAACTTTTCGAATTATTTGATAATCGAACTAAAAATCTATGCATTATTTGACTATTGGTTTAAACTTTTCGCATTATTTGAATATGAGAATTGAACCAAACTTAATGCACTATTTGGCTATTGGTATTTTCTGCATTATTTGAATAGCGACCACAATTTTAGGGGTATTACTTGACTTCCGGAATAACATGTCTCCCATTTCCTGCTAATAGTGTCTTCTTACAAATTTGTCTACTGCTGTGTTAACACAAATTACTTTCTAAGTACGACTCGTCTATGCGTTCTTCATAATACTCTCCTTTGCGGAGCCTGGTGCCAATAATGTTAAAATTGCGTCGTTGTGGAGGACCTATCTCAACTATTTTTCTTGCCAGGTTGGCCCGACATAATGGTCTTTTTGGATTTGTTCTTATAGTAATTTCCGTTATAGTTCAATGCTTTATTTATACACTATATTCAACGTTTTCCTGCTTTTTGTCAAGGGATTATAAAAATAAAAAAGAGGAGCTATTTTGTCGGAGTTCTCCTATTTTAATAATAACTACAATTTTAGAACTTTACCTATTTTTTTCTTGGGTTCCATTTTCTGGGTCACTCTCATGTCCTAGAAATTTCGGTTAAATGAATGAAGGCTCTGAGGTCGATATTGGCAGAATAACAAAAATCCCAGGGGATCCTTATTCTAGGGGCAAAATTTATGACACCTATAGAAAAAAAGCACTGCAGGGGGAGAGGAAAATCATGTGATAGCAGAATAGGTCCCCAGCCACTGCCTGGGATGGACCTATCCCACAGGACTGTACTGACTATCGTGCTTTCACAATTCCAGACGCGTCTAACCCACAGAGTGATGAACATTTTTCAACGGAATATATTTCACAGGCGTGATCCTTGAAACTCGATTTAGTTATTACAGCATATTTAAGAGGAGTCTCACATTTTGTTTCTGTTCTATAGTTGCTTTTTTCCAAACTTCAACTATCGATTAACCCCAATTATTCTGCAATTGGTTTGGATTTCACCTAGCATTGCAATAAACTCAGAATCTAGAATGTTTCTTTTATAAGAATTTGAGAAATCACATAAATAATAATTGTATTGGAGCAGTTTGAGAATGCGAGATTTTTTTGGAATTTACTCGGGTAACCTTAAGTGATCCAGTTGTGTTTAGTTGGAAAGAGCGTTGTTTCTATTCATTTACCGACAGGCTTTGGCAAAAGCCTTGGTATTCCAAATTTTGCCACTTTTTTTCAAATAAGCCAGCAAAATTGGTGACTGTCATCGTGGTTGTTTGCCACTTTTTTTCAAATAAGCCAGCAAAATTGGTAACTGTCATCGTGGTTGTTTGCCACTTTTTTCAAATAAGCAAGCAAAATTGGTGACTGTCATCGTGGTTGTTTGCCACTTTTTTCAAATAAGCCAGCAAAATTGGTGACTGTCATCGCGGTTGTTTGCCACTTTTTTTTCAAATAAGCCAGCAAAATTGGTGACTGTCATCACGGTTGTTTGCCACTTTTTTCAAATAAGCCAGCAAAATTGGTGACTGTCATCGCGGTTGTTTGCCACTTTTTTTTCAAATAAGCCAGCAAAATTGGTGACTGTCATCGCGGTTGTTTGCCCACTGAAGCTGACCATCAAAGAGCAAGCAAAGAAGCTCCAAGCTTTTTTGGCCCCACACTAGAAGTGCTGATGTATGTCATTGACCTTATGATATTTTCTGGTAAAACTAGAGTGCATGCTGCTTGAGTTATGCTGTCAATTATGTGACAAGTTTATCAATGTCTGGTTACTTTCATTGATAAACTTGTCACATAATTGACAGCAGTGTTATGCAGTGTAATTAAAGGCAAGGATAAGCTGCTTCACCATGTATCACACCACAGAACCATTCCTACTAGAAAACATACTAGGAAGCATTTGTCAAGAAAAAAAGCACTGGATCCTCAAGCATGGAATAAATGTGTTGTAACCTGCAGTGTTTTATTGCTAACATATAAATAACTGAGTTCTGTTTTCTGAATAACCAAATAATTGTTATCATATGCCAAAATTATGTAAAAATTGATTGTTGTTGTCCATATTAGATGTTATGATCCAGAATTCCAACAGCGCCTTCATGTATTCATTGCTTCTAAAGCTGATCTGCTTTTACAACGAAAAGGAAAACAGTCGCTTAAGCGAGGGATTGACTCTGAGAAAGATTCTGCTATTGAAGGTAAATGAAGGAAGAGTGAGGGGCTGCAAAGTCTCTCATCAATTTGTTTTTGTCTTTCTTCACTAACCAGATTTTAAGTCCCATTATATCATGTGCATACCACCCATACAGTACGGCACATGAGATGCATACCACCCATGCGGCACATGACATGCATATCACCCATACGGCACATGACATGCATACCACCCAAACGCCACATGACATACATACCACCCATACGGCACATGACATGCATATCACCCATACGGCACATGACATGCATACCACCCATACCGCACATGACATGCATACCACCCATACGGCACATGACATGCATACCACCCATACGCCACATGACATACATACCACCCATACGCCACATGACATACATACCCCCCATATGCCACATGACATACTTACCACCCATACGCCACATGACATACATACCACCCATACGCCACATGACATACATACCCCCCATATGCCACATGACATACATACCACCCATACGCCACATGACATACATACCACCCATAAGCCACATGACATACATACCCCCCATATGCCACATGACATAAATACCACCCATACGCCACATGACATACATACCCCCCATATGCCACATGACATAAATACCACCCATACGCCACATGACATGCATACCACCCATACGCCACATGACATACATACCACCCATACAGCACATGACATACATACCACCCATATGCCACATGACGTACATACTTCCCATACGCCACATGACATACATACCCCCCATATGCCACATGACATACATACCACCCATACTCCACATGACATACATACCACCCATACGCCACATGACATCCATACCACCCATACGCCACATGACATACATACCACCCATATGCCACATGACATACATACCACCCATACGCCACATGACATGCATACCACCCAAACGCCACATGACATACATACCACCCATATGCCACATGACATACATACCACCCATATGCCACATGACATGCATACCACCCATATGGCACATGACATAACATACCACCCATACGCCACATGACATGCATACCACCCAAACGCCACATGACATACATACCACCCATATGCCACATGACATGCATACCACCCATATGCCACATGACATGCATATCACCTATACAGCACATGACATACATACCACCCAAACGGCACATGACATACATACCACCCATACGCCACATGACATACATACCACCCATACGCCACATGACATACATACCACCCATAAGCCACATGACATACATACCCCCCATATGCCACATGACATAAATACCACCCAAACGGCACATGACATACATACCCCCCCATATGCCACATGACATACATACCACCCATACGCCACATGACATACATACCCCCCATATGCCACATGACATACATACCACCCATATGCCACATGACATACATACCACCCATACGCCACATGACATACATACCACCCATACGCCACATGACATGCATACCACCCATACGCCACATGACATACATACCCCCCCTA
The DNA here is from genome assembly GCF_932526225.1 of Nematostella vectensis. Lineage (NCBI taxonomy): Eukaryota > Metazoa > Cnidaria > Anthozoa > Actiniaria > Edwardsiidae > Nematostella > Nematostella vectensis. Next base: position 17,083,644 of record NC_064039.1, read on the forward strand.
TGCCACATGACATAAATACCACCCATACGCCACATGACATGCATACCACCCATACGCCACATGACATACATCCCACCCATACGCCACATGACATACATACCACCCATACGCCACATGACATACATCCCACCCATACGCCACATGACATACATACCACCCATACGCCACATGACATACATACCACCCATACGCCACATGACATACATCCCACCCATACGCCACATGGCATACATACCACCCATACGCCACATGACATACATACCACCCATACGCCACATGACATACATACCACCCATATGCCACATGACATACATACCACCCATACGGCACATGACATACATACCACCCATAAGCCACATGACATACATACCACCCATACGGCACATGGCATACATACCACCCATACGGCACATGATGTACATACCACCCATACGCCACATGACATACATACCCCCCATATGCCACATGACATAAATACCACCCAAACGGCACATGACATACATACCACCCATAAGCCACATGACATACATACCCCCCCCATACTCCACATGACATACATACCCCCCATATGCCACATGACATACATACCCCCCCATACTCCACATGACATACATACCACCCATACGCCACATGACATACATACCCCCCCCATACTCCACATGACATACATACCACCCATACGCCACATGACATCCATACCACCCATACGCCACATGACATACATACCCCCCATATGCCACATGACATACATACCACCCATACTCCACATGACATACATACCACCCATACGCCACATGACATACATACCACCCATACGCCACATGACATACATACCCCCCATATGCCACATGACATACATACCACCCATACAGCACATGACATACATACCACCCATATGCCACATGACATCCATACCACCCATACGCCACATGACATACATACCCCCTTATGCAACATGACATACATACCACCCATACGGCACATGACATACATACCACCCATACGCCACATGACATACATACCACCCATACGCCACATGACATACATACCCCCCATATGCCACATGACATGCATACCACCCATACGCCACATGACATACATACCCCCCAAACGGCACATGACATGCATACCACCCATAAGCCACATGACATACATACCACCCATACGCCACATGACATACATACCACCCATATGCCACATGACATACATACCACCCATACGGCACATGACATACCACCCATATGCCACATGACATACATACCACCCATACGGCACATGAAATACATACCACCCATACGCCACATGACATACATACCACCCATATGCCACATGACATACATACCACCCATACGCCACATGACATACATACCCCCCATACGCCACATGACATACATACCACCCATACAGCACATGACATACATACCACCCATATGCCACATGACGTACATACTTCCCATACGCCACATGACATACATACCCCCCATATGCCACATGACATACATACCACCCATACGCCACATGACATAAATACCACCCAAACGGCACATGACATACATACCACCCATAAGCCACATGACATACATACCACCCATACGCCACATGACATAACATACCACCCATACGCCACATGACATACATACCACCCATATGCCACATGACATGCATACCACCCATACGCCACATGACATACATACCACCCATATGCCACATGACATACATACCACCCATACGGCACATGACATACATACCACCTATATGCCACATGACATACATACCACCCATACGGCACATGAAATACATACCACCCATACGCCACATGACATACATACCACCCATATGCCACATGACATGCATACCACCCATATGCCACATGACATGCATACCACCCATACGCCACATGACATACATACCACCCATACGCCACATGACATACATATCACCCATACGGCACATGACATACATACCACCCATATGCCACATGACATACATACCACCCATACGCCACATGACATACATATCACCCATACGGCACATGACATACATACCACCCATATGCCACATGACATACATATCACCCATACGGCACATGACATACATACCACCCAGACAGCACATGACATACATATCACCCATACGCCACATGACATACATACCACCCATACACCACATGACATACATACCACCTATACAGCACATGACATACATACCACCCATACGGCACATGACATACATACCACCCAGACAGCACATGACAAGTGAATTGGGGTTAATAATAGAAAAACATGAAATTTGAATCTCCCTTCATTTGGGTCGTCTGCCTGTGCGTTAATACCCCTTACTCCTGTTCAGTTCCTTTTCTACATGGTCTCTTGTGTTGAAGTCCCCTTGGGCCATGATTTGTGGTCTTTAGTCCTAGATTTGTATGCAAAGGTACCACCTCTGGAGGTTTTTATGAAAATCCCACACCATGTTCGAAGGTGTCAGATCTTTCAGGTACAGTAATATATGTATTCACCTTCTCTTGTATAGACAACTAATGGATGATTCAATGTACTAACACTTTCAAATCGACAGTTGCTTGACACTGGTGACATTGTCCTTGGGGAAGTGTCCTCAAAGAGGCCTTTTGGAATTTTTGTGGAGCTGAAAGGGTTTGAGTTTGGAAAGACAAGGGACTTCACAAACACAGACATTCAGGTTAAGCTCTCATGAATTTATGCACAACACATTTATTTCAAATAAAAATAAAGCATGAGATTTGCTAACTTATTCATGAAATTCTGTAATTAAAAGGCTCTGTGTCGAACAAATGAGCTTCAAGATGACACAAGACATAAAGACCCCTCAGACAAGTATGTTGTAGGAGACAAAGTCAGAGGTATGTTGATATTGGGAACGCTAATGCAGGGCCCAATTTAAACATTTTGCTTGCTTATGGTCTTGGTAAAGGTAAATTTGACACCACTGTTTGTTTCTGTTTTTTTTTTTTTTGCAAAACCTGTATCTATAGTTCTTAAACTTTATTTTTGCAAAAAATTTTTTCCATAAATCGCATTCTAAGATGGCTAAAATGGGCCTTTGCTGCTTCCCATGACCTGTTGACCGTGAATTTACGCCAAATCTTTTACTTTTCTAGCGTATTATTTTGAGGCAAGAACTCAAGCTTGCCGGGCGTAACCTCGCAACGGGTTTTAAGATATTGCCTTCAAATTTTCGGGATCTGATAGATATTTATGCCATGTCATAAAGTGTGTGAGGAATTTTCGATTTTTGACTGAAGATCGCTTTTATAGCACTTTTCGTGTCCAAATTTCGCCAGAAATGAGAGTTCCAACTTTGATTCGAGATATTTTTTTGACAGTGTCAAATAACAAAATGTCTTCACACACTTTGGTAGATCATCTATCTTTCATTGAGATGCAATTACGTGCAAGTGAATGTGCAATGACTCGAAGGTGCATTACGCTCCGTACTTTTGAGTTTGAGGCCCCAAAACTTAAGCACGGAATTAGCTATTGCAAAAATAAAACTTGCAGGACCTAATTCAATCTTTTATCTTTTATTCGATATATAGTTTGTACATGTAGTAAAAATTGTGGCACGACAATATTTTTTTTCCGTGGACAGGTCGTTTACCTTTACCGAGACCTTTAGCATGTTCAAGTGGGATTAATTGATTTAAAATAATTTTGTAGTCTGGGTGCCTAAGGTAAAATGGTTGCCTCAGATAATGTACTGTAAATGGTTGCCTCAGATAATGTACTGTAAATGGTTGCCTCAGATAATGTACTGTAAATGGTTTCCTTGGGTAAAGGCAAAAGTAAAACTCTGGTACATGATTATAAGGCAAGTCCCTGCTTCAATGAACACCTTATTACATAAAAAAACATTTTAATTGGAAAACCTGTTCAGAAATTTGTATACATGTTTTACAAATACAATATTATCTCACTTACAGCCTGACAATACACATTTCAATATTATTTGATTGTAGTATTCTTCATCTACCCTTTTGATGGTACAGTTTAGAGTGAACTTTTTTCTGCTTCTAGGTGTTGTGTTGAGTGTGAACAAGGAAGACAATCAAGTGACCATAGCCCTGAGGCCCTCTAGACTTCCGTCAGAGTTCCAAGACATTAAGCTGGTACAATATTGGACTATTCTCATGTTATTGTCATATCCACATGATACCTAATAAATGCCCTGATAATATCATAATTATGTGCCCAGAAGATAATAATGCTTCACTTTTTTTAGGGGCTTATTGAGGAATCAGAAAGCTTTGTTTCCAGGTATTATTAGTATATTACTGCCACATTTGTTCACAAGTAAATGCAATTGCAATTATTAGAAACAGTAAATCTCTGAGGGTTTGCAAAAGTAGGTACTACTGTATGAGCCAAGGATTTCTAGACTATTTAATACTATCATTTGAGACTGTTACACAATTGGATACTTAAGTCCGCCTATCAACTCTGCTTCTGTACGCTAATTGTCATTTATGATTTATTATGTCATTACTGGATGTATAAAGACTCTGTTAAAAAACATTTGAGTTAGTGGGGGAATAAAATTTAAGTGTTTAAAGCTTTGGAGAAAGTTCTTTCTTTCTTCTGAAGAAGCTTTTTCTTGGAATTTTTTAGGAGTAATTTTCACCGTTATTTTGGCTTCTGAGGTATTTTTGGGTAGCAATTTTTGGTGTGCAGGTATTTTTCTGACTTTTTTTTCGAATTTCCTCATGAGTGTCACTATCATGAGTGTCACTATCACGAGTGTCACTATCACGAGTGTCACTATCATGAGTGAGTGTCACTATCACGAGTGTCACTATCACGAGTGTCACTATCACGAGTGTCACTATCACGAGTGTCACTATCACGAGTGTCACTATCACGAGTGTCACTATCACGAGTGTCACTATCACGAGTGTCACTATCACGAGTGTCACTATCACGAGTGTCAATATCAAAAGACGAACCCCAAGAAATATCCCTTCTTAGTTCCTCATTAAATTTCAGAGAAATAGCAGAAGACGAAGAGGAACTACATTTTAATGACCATCTCAGGCGCCACATGGGGTTCAACAATCCACGCAATATTGAAACTCTGTTAGATAAACTGGGGATTACCATGTCTGATTCATGTTCATTTTTGAGGAGCTGCCAGAGGTAGGTGCAAAAAGCTACTTCAATCCTCTTCATAGTGACATGTAGTGGTTACTTCACTGTCATTAGCAAGCAGTAATTTTTGTAGCTTACCCATGGAAGGTGGGTTCGGGGGAGGGGTGGGCGAGTTGGCTTTAAACCTGATGGGATCTGAGAAAGACCAATATTGTACACTAATAAAAAGGAAAGAAATCCCGGACAAGGTTTTAAGCAACTTATCAGACTCCCCATCAGAATGCTTCAAAGATCGGTCTGTTTTGATTATTAAGCTTCTAGTTTTTGATATGAAAATGAAGCAAAACCAACTTTGGCCTGCGGATTAAATGCATTGTTGTTTCAGATCTACCTACCCATCAGAAGACTATGCTGAACCATTGAGAAAAAAACAGTCAGAGAAATGGTCAATGGAATCGTAAGTCCTCCCTCTTGAATATCTTTTTACACATGTGTTTGTGTGTTGTACGATATTGGATGCAACCATTTTCTCGATTTTACAATTCTGTTCTCCTGAGCGTAAATTTGACCTCGGTACAACGATATTGCTGATTCTTTCTATCAACATAGAGACAAAAAATCAAGACACCACAAACGAAAACTACAGTTAATCTATTTTTTTACTTTACAGGTCTTGTTCAATACAGAATACGGTCTTACAGAGAGTAACTGTACAGTCTTTCACAGATTACAGTTACAGTTTTATTATTTTGTAAAAGTTGATAATTATCCCGACCTCGCTACAACGATATTTTCAATGGATTTTCTTTTATCCTAAAATCGAGGACCTCTTTGCAACGATACCTCTAATACACACCTGTTTCAATAAAGTTTGACTATAAGTAAATTGAAAATGGAACAAAGTTTGGCCAATAATAATATAAAATAATAAAAAATGCGTTCATTCATTACAAGGGCCTCGCTACAAACTTAATTCAGCCTCACTGAATGTTATTAACAGATACAAGATTTGTTTTGCCTAACCAGTGGTGTTTGGCATTCATTATTTTCCATTTTCTTATAGTCAAACTTAATCGAAGTGTATACATTTTCTTTCCCCCAAGGCATATCGTAAAAGTTCCACTGTATTAGAATATTATCCGTTGAACTGGATTCTAATGTTACCTGTTTTAACGTACAACAGTAATTAATTTTGACTTGTTATTGCAGTACTGCTAAAGGGATTGAACATTTCAAGATTGGAGATGCCAACACTGCCCTGAAGTACTTGGAACATGCCCTTCAGATCAACCCAGATAACGTGGAGGCTCTTGTGGCGAGAGGCGCATTGTGAGTAAAGCTAAAATAATTCTATTATTCAATAATTGCTTTGTTATTCTGCAAATTAGCATATCTTTCATCAGTAATCACATTTTAATAATTAAAGCTTGCTTCTTCAATCGCATTAAACTATGTACATGTACATGAGATCAGCTCAATTTACAAACAAATCATTTTCTTTATTGAATTGCCCAGAGGCAATGAAATCTTGGATTTTGCTCCTCTTCCAGAACAGCCAACACTGCAAAGTACAGCCCAGCAATCATGGACTTTCGCCGAGCTCTGTCAATCAATAAGGGCCATAGAAATGCCACTAGGTACCTGGTGGAGACACTTATCCAAAAGGGCACTAAGTAAGTCAAAATTGGTGTGGTGTGGTAAAGTGGGGCGTGGCGTGGCGTGGTGTGGTGTGGTTTTGTGGGGTGTAGTGTTGTGTGGTGTGGTATGGTGTGTTGTTGGTGTATGGTGGGATATGGTGTTGTGTTGTGTTGTGTGGTGTGGTGTGGTGGGGTGTGTTGTGGTGTTGTGTGGTGGGGTGTTGTGTTGTGTTGTGTTGTGTGGTATATGGTGTGTGGTGTGGGTGTGGGGTGGTGTGTGGTGTAGTGTTGTATGGTTTTGTGTGGGGTGGTGGGGTGTGGTGTTGTGTGGGGTGGGGTGGGGTGGTGTGTGGTGTAGTGTTGTATGGTTTTGTGTGGTGTGGTGGGGTGTGGTGTTGTGTGGGGTGGGGTGGTGTGTGGTGTAGTGTAGTGTTGTGTGGTGTGGTTTTGTGTTGTGTGTGGTGTGGTGTGGTTTTGTTGGGTGTGGTTTGGTTTGGTTTGGTGTTGTGGGGTGGGGTGGGGTCTAAAATTTAGAAATGGTTGGTCATGGATTCTTGTCAAAATGTCTGAAATAGCCCCCCCCCCTCCCCCCCCCCCTCTCTGTAAGCACTGTTAATCTCAGGGTTGTGTTTATTTTTCAGAGAGGAGAAAGGTGGTCATCTCAGTGCAGCAGTCACTTGCTTCAGGGAGGCTTGTGTCCTCGACAAAGGTCAGCAAATGGCCAGGAAACTCCTGGATAAGTGTCAGATGGTACTTGACGCTCGGCAACAGGTGGGTTATCTGTCAATAAAGTAAACAATAAATGTTTCAATTACTGAGAAAACACTCATGATTTAAATAGGTACTGATATCATACTAATGCGATTTCCTTTATTTTCTTTCTCTCCTTGTAACCTCTCGCTTCTTCGATCTACCACACTTGTGTTCCTGATTATTGCATGGGTTGGACATGCACCTGCTGTGGGGGTGTCACCTGGACATGCTGCTCCTCTACCTTTCTGGAAATCTGTCGGTAACTACATAACCACCATCACTGTACCAATTAAATTACATTTGATTACGGTGACTACGTCGATTCTGATATCGTGTTTCCATGGTTACTGCTCTGATTGTTACTATGGTAACTGAATCAATGCCAAATGTCTATATTTTTGTCTCAAATAAATATGTCTTACATTGTGGTGTTTGGATTCTCTCCTATCCGTAAAACATGATCACAATTTTTTTTCCTGCCTACCTCTTCTCATTTTATTTGAATATATTGCCGTGAAATGTGGGTGCTTTTGGTTTGTTCCTTGATATCCCTGTCGCGCGCTATATATTTCCTTTACTTTCGTTACGTAAGAAGAGACAAAGTGCCCCAGGCCCAAGTAGCGCGCCTCAGCACAGGGAAAACGCCAGCAAGTTCAGTCATGTTCGTGAGCTGATTCAAATGCAACAAGACAAGAAGAAGAAGAAGAAAAAAAAGAAAGAAAGGTACGAGTATAGATCTATGATCGATAGAGATGATAACAAAGAGCCAGGCACTGCTATGTAACAAATTGTCATAACAGTTATCCATGAGCTGGAAGTTTCATTTTACGCATTACCGAATGAAGTGCACTCGAATTCCATCAGGGTAAGTCCTGCACGTAATAGTTATAACAAACCCCTCGGATTTCAATGCAATTACACTTGTATACGACAAGATGTATGGAGAACCAACTCAGCAAAGTGTTTTATGATATAAAACTATGTGATAAGCAAACACAGGAAAAAAGCTCTTTTTAGAGGGTACTTTTTATTGTAATTGGGCCTTATTTTTTGTTTGCAAGCAAGATTACCATAGGTCTTCACCTGGCCGTGTATGCTTTTCTGCCTCCGGTGTTTGCTGTGTTTATTTCGGCAAGCTGACCGCCGAATTGGTGTCTTCTGACTGTATTTTCAGGAGGAAGCAAAAGACGAGGGTGAAGTCAGGTAAGAAACGTCAAACCAAGACAAGACGGCGATCGCGTCGCTCTTCGAGTGACGAGTCAAGCGACGAGTCCACGTCAACAGCGAGTGAAGGATCTGACGAGTCATCAAGCGAGTCTAAGCACCAAACTGTACATAAACGGACAAGGGAGAAGGGGCAATGGAAGCTTACAGAGCGAAGCATCAGTAGAGGAAGTAGGGGAGATAAAGATGACATGGCTGGTTTAGTGCAGGAATTCGTGTCTGGGGTGGGGAGGAGAGTAAGTGGTCCACCCATGGACGGACAACCTTCTCCTCCGGACAGGACAACGAAAAAAAGATCACGGACCCATAGCAGATCACGTAGTAGATCACGCGTCAGGTCACGCAGTAGGTCACTATCTAGGTCACGTAATAGATCACGCACTAGGTCACGTCCAGTTTCACGTGATGGATCGCGCACAAGGTCACATCCAGTTTCACGTGATGGATCGCGCACAAGGTCACGTTCAGTTTTACGTGATGGATCGCGCACAAGGTCACGTTCAGTTTTACGTGATAGATCGCGCATAAGGTCGCGTTCAGTTTCACGTGATAGCTCGCGCACAAGGACACGTTCAGTTTCACGTGGTAGATCACGCTTTAGGTCACGCCCAAGAATAGGTTCAAAGTCACGATTCAGGTCTAATAGATCCCCTAGACGATCACGCGATATATCACACTCTTGGACACATGATATATTATCGAGGCAAACTAAGTCACGACCCATGTCACCAAAGCAATCACGTTCCATTCAATGCACACGAAGTAGGTCAAGATCACGAAGTAGTTTACGAACTTGTTCTAGGTCGCGCTCACGTAGCCAATCTCGTAGTAGCTTGCGCGTACCAAAGTCCCGGATTAGAAGACGTCATACGTCTCAATCTGATTCCCCGTCAATGTCATCCGGTAGCGGCTCATCAAGACGAGAAAGGTCTAGGTCAACTAGTCCCTTCCGACCACCAAGTAGTGCGCCCAAGCGAAGGCGTTCAGCGGACTACACTAAAAGGCGCAAGGGAAAGCAAAAATGACAATGACTGCGTTATGGTTAATACTTTTAATGTACACTTTGTTTAACTGGCTAACTAAATTAGCTAGCCCCTGGTGTTCTGATCAGGGTGGGTACCAGATGTTACGTCACAGGAAATTGTCTTCCAGTTCTGTAAGTTACCCTGTTCCAGACTCTGATCTTCCAATTGTAGCACAGGGAATCGAACAACAGCACCGCCATGTGTGTGGAAACCACTCTAACGCCATGCCAGTGAAGTGCATTGACATATGACTGTATGAAAGATGTTTATGGGGAGATAATTTTTGTGTATGTAAAGAGTAATACGAAAAAGAAGCAGTAAATGTTTTAAGAAGGCGGATGTTTTGTTATGACACCTTTGTGTTTGCGCGTTCTTGGGTGCGCGTGTATATATATATATATTTTTTTTTTTCATTGCTAGCGTGTACGAGTTTCGAAGAATAAATAACAATCGACGCACTGAAAAGTAAACAACTACCAGAACAACTGTTTTCGGGCCGAGCACATGGTATCTATCACTGCAGGTCGGTAGCGAGCCCCCTCCCCTAAAGAAATCGGAGAAAATTTCCAAAGTAATTTATCTTTGCCACTGACCATCCTAAAGGGCACGTTCGTTTCAACTGACTTGGATAGATAGATATTTTATTCATGGCACCTTATGAAACATTTACATCGGTGTAGATCCACAAATAAATAAATAAATAAATGATATTGACTGATATTGACATGTTTTGCTGACTTTATTACAGGGGCTATTGAGGGGCAAAACGACGCTTGCTTTTCTAAGTCTTACTACATCGTCATATGTATGCCTTCTAATTTCTGAATCCTTTTAGTCACATAGGAAGAAACATTTTCTTACTAGCCTTGGACTATTTGTTTCTTCATAAGTGGACTCAAACGCTGTTACATAGTAGAGGGGACTGGTTTGGAAGCGCGGCGAACTTCAAAGAGACATGTTATTGTTCTCTTATATCCGAGTTATCTGACCATGACCGTGCGCAAGTCGAGCGTACATTACAAGAGATTATATGGAGTAAACGAAGAATCGGTATTATTTGCATATCTTCAGTATTGATGCAGCCTCGTACAAACACTAGTATACTTGCCGTAAAAGTCACCGAGTTTGTTTGATAGAGCTCTACTCACTATAGAATTCTAGCGGCGCTCGACACTTTAAAAAATGTACATGGCTGTCTAAAACTAGCTTTCTAGGGCTGTAGAGCTCGGGATATAATGGCGAAGTGATAAAGACAAAGATTTAAAGTAATTGAATAAAAATTTTCAAGTAAATCAATAAACGATTTGTGCCCAAATACGCGTATTCATAAACTTCGTCCATATGTTTTCTTGTACTGTACGTTTGGTTTGTTCACATTTGTGATCACGTGACAGGGTTGTTCAACATCAAAGAGCGCCTATTGTTTATGTCCTTTGAAGCTCGCCGGGTTTCCTAACCATCTCTCTCTACTAACTATGGTTGTTACGAGGACATTTTTTCTTAAAAGGATTACGACGATGCAAGCGTTGTTCTGCTCCTTCTCGGCCGCCATTTTGGATTCCTTGAGACAAAAGGAGTCAGCGGCTACACGTAGGGTAGGTACTTCATATATATATATATATATATATATATATATATATATATATATATATATATATATATATATATATATATATATATATATATATATATATATGGTCTATTATATCGGAGCCAGCGCGGAGCCCCATAGGAATAGAAAAATGGCCTATAACTAGGAGACTCAGTTTTTGTGGTCAATGACGTCATTGTCACAAGCTGCCAGCCAGCCGCGATCTGCCCCGGAAAGTCACCCGGTAAGATAAACTTTACGGGTGTTTCGCAAAGCGCCCGCTATTTTCGGGGCCGCAAAAAATCCCGGTAACTTACGGGAGCTCAAGAGCTCTCGTTAACTTACCGGGAATTACTTTTAATGCGAAAATTGATACCCAAAACGATGTTTTTCTTTTCTTTTTTTTGGCAGAATTCATAGATCAACTATTCATCTTCAATTAGCCAAGTTGAAATATCCAATTTGGTGCTTTTTTCCGATTAAATCTCACCATTTTCAAGTTGTTTCGAGTTGTAGTCAGTTTTCATAACTTAAGGAAACCGTCCCACTGCCCGATAAGAAGTGAGCCAATCACGGTTACCATCATTGTATGGGATTCCCTACCAACCAATCAGGTTTCTTTCTGTCAAATGATTTGATATTTAGCTGTCACTGTGCGCCTAAAAAATGTAAACAACTTTGCGAAGGTATTGAAAGTTTGCTACAAAATGAGACTTTATCCACTTGTTCTTTGTCTTTTTTTCGAAAAGTGCCGACGCCACAGCAGTGTTTGGGGTACCAGTTGTCTACAGACATCGACAAATCTACAATTTTTATTGATATTCAATAAACAACCGGGACGCTACCGCTAGCTTTGAGAAACGATCTTCCTCGCCCGGAAAAGTATCCCGAAAACTCTCCCGGTACCCTAACGGGCCCGGATATTACCGGAAGTTTTGAGAAAAGACCCCCTGGTCTCAAGGGCGCGCAAAACAATATGGCGGCTGCTAGAGTATTTCTAACCTAAAAAAAAAAAAAAAAAAAAACTGACTGCAAACAAGCCAAGAACTATCGAAAAAGAAGTGCTTGAAAAAAATCAGTCGTGCGAATGCTAACCATGAATGAACTTGGCTAATTATGTGTAAAAGACTGTGTAAAACCGTGGTTGAAAGTTTTGAAGAGTTGAGTCAGCTGAAATGTCAGAGCAAGCCACAAGATAAAGAAAGAAAAAAACAAGCTAATTTTATGGACACCTCCGACAAGTGCTCCTACGTTTTTGTTCTTGCACTGGCAGACGTAGGTAAGTTGGCGTATTGTATTAAATTACTTAGCGAAACGATCTTTCGGAGTTGATTCGTTTTCAAACTTTGTAGCGGAGCCAGCGCGGCCGCAGGCCGCGCGCGGAGCTCCATAGGTATAGAAATATGGTATAGCTATGCGACTTGGTTTTGTGGTCATCGCGCGGGTATCCTGTGGTGTCACAATCCATCCAGTCAATCGTGCAACTCCCAGGCCCCACTCGGTCTTACTTTTTGACGTATTTTTATTTTTTCACCGCCTTCAAAGTTCGTATGTTCACAGCAAAAAAGGCAGATTGAAAATAGTATTGAATGAGAAAATATGCGGATTCAAATGGGCTGAAATCTTTGAGGACCCGTTTTGTCTGTAGTACGAGCCGATAGTAAAATCTACCCGAGTGTTCGTGAATCCCTTTCGTTGCAGTAGCGAAAAGAGGACTACTTATAGGCTCTACACTACCATTCTAATAATATTCCTTCACATCTATATAACTACGGAGATCTATAAGGAGATCCTGGGGAAAAAGGGCCTTGGATTGATGTATGTTTTCAGCTATAAAAATAATTCACTTGTGCCCACGAGTTTCTTGCTAGCAGTTCACAGTTTACAACAAAAAGCGAACACAACCACACAAGCGACCCAGAAAGCGACGAAAAAACACTGCCAAGGTGAGTTTTGAACGACGGTTTGTATTGAGAATATCACAGTTATTTTTCTTTTATTGTTGTGCTTTTATAATGCTTTTTTGTTTCAAAAACCAATCGCTCATGCTAAAACACCGTACCAGTTTGACGTCAAGATGTCATATCAAAGTCATCTATCCTTGTTTTGATTGGCTTATACCATCTACTTCGTAAATACTTACAAGTTATATAAATTCAGGCATATATTCCTCACGGTAAGTAAGAATCTAACGACAGAAATACGTAGTAGTCTAGTTACTGTATCAATGTCACTTAGCTTGTTCGATTTATACATTTGTTTATAGAGTTTGCTTTGGGTCTAAATCAAACAATTTGAGCATAACAACATCCTTTTATATTCTTCGTTCTCTCTATACTTTATTGACTGCGTTGAGATATTTAATAAAGGCTGACAAATATCATCCTGTCATATATTGCTAAAGAAGACCTTCCTTGTCTTTATATTCTCTGTATTTAGTCTTTTTAAAGATACAGCAACATTTTTCAACATTACCATACTTAACTTACATTAACTTTACAGTTACAAGAGAATTTTCTCATCGAAAATAAAAACACGAAATGCAACCCCTATTACCTATATTCTTTTTGCTTAGCTTATATTGTCTGCATCTTGCATACTATCTATTGTGTTTATTTATTTATTATTGAGATAGTTGTAGAAAGTTAATAAGGTCATAAATGCCATGATGAAAATGTTGTTTTGAAAGAAAAAAATTCTTATATATTTTTCACTTTGATTTAGGTAAAAACAACCAAGGACTAGCCGAGGGCCATGATTGATGCTGAGGGCTGGAAGGCATGAGAATAGGCAAATGTCTTAAAGATAATAAAGTAGGGGATTTCTCACTTTGATACAGACGTATAAGTGTAATAGTCTTTTTAGAGCAAGATACTTTGTCTCAATGATAAATCTGTAAAGAAAACATTTTTTCTATCAACCTAAAGATAATGAGGAAAGGGGAAATGTTAGGAGAGTGCTCAACCAAGTTGTTGCATTACTGATGATTTTTTTATCAAAGCTATAGTCCAATTTCTTCTCCCTCCGTCCCTCCCTGCCTCCCTCCGTCCCTCCCTCCGTCCCTCCCTCCGTCCCTCCCTCCCTCCCTCCCTCTCTCCCTCAATCAATTTGTTTTCCTCCATTGCATTTAATTTAGGAGTAGCATTAGCATATGTGGATCCATGGTTTCTATAAAAAAAGCAGGCATAATAAGTGATAGATCAATCTTCCATATGGCACCTGATGTGTGGTCATAAATGTATCTAACTATATCATTCTATCTTTGGAATGCTGTTGCATCCATCATTTGTTTCTTTGCAAGGGCAAAGCTGGTCAGAATGTAGCTTTGATACAAGTGTACATGATACTCCTATCAAGGAAAGGGTTTTTTATTAGAACAAGGTCCGGGGGGGGGGACTCTCCAGAAAGATAGACGGGAGTGCTCGACCTATCTTTAACTGTATAAAATTCTTACCAACTGATATCTCTTAGGTTGTGTTTTAGAATTTTTCCGATTCTGCTATCTTTTAGGGGTTTTCACGCCCGGGGAGGAGGATTTTTCGATTCTGCTATCTTTAAGGTCGTCTCACACTCAATGGTGGCCCAATCGCTAGATAGATAGATAGATTTTATTCATGGCACCTTATAAAACATTTACATCGGTGTAAATCCACAAATAATATGTTTTTTTTACTTTGCCTTTTGCATTTTTTTTCTTGTTTCGAATGATTAGGTGACGTCACCGTACGTCGTCATCAAGCTTCACATTTCTTGCCTTCATACATTCAAAAATATGTTTCGCTAAGCGCCGATTCACGTTTTCATTCCGGCTCAATCCCATAATTCTGACGAAGCTATTTTCTTTGTTGGCATGGTGTCTAACATTGATACCTGCATGCGTTTTAAGGAAATCCAGTAAATTATCCCGATCATCTTTATAGGCCGGACATTCTAACAGAAAATGCTCTTCATCCTCCACTTTACCTGTCTGGCATACTAAGCATTTTCTTTAGTTAGGTTTTTTATATGGCTTTTCATACCTTCGCTTGAAATGTATTTTACAATAAACCACAAGTCAACTGATCGGTTAATACTTTCTACTTTATTGTCGGTAACATAACAATATAGGATTCGTCAGCAAATTAAAACCAGCATAGATTTTGAATGCTATCTCTCAGGGTTAAAAATTATTCTAACCGCACCCAATGTGCTATCTCTTGTTGTTTACCACGCCTTTAGTGCTATCCCTTAGGGTCAAAATTGATTATGCTGTCGAGCACCCCTGTCTCTCAAACTCCCGTTTCTCAAAGTCCCCCCCCCCTCCCCCCTGGGAGCAAGGTACTTAAATTATATAAAGACAACATCAAACTTGTCTTTTCATTCCAAAATCGTTACGAAGGTAAAATAATGACGAAAATTTTTGGGCCAAATCCCCCCCCCCCCCCCCCCCCCTTGGCAAAAAGCTAGATCCGCCCCTGAACTACAGTATGGCATCTAAATCTTTGGAATGCTGTTACATCCTTGATTTATTCTTCACAAGGTCAAAGCTTGTTAGAATGGTGTTTTGATAAAAATATACATAGTGGAACTTCTATAAAGGGAAATATGAATTGACCATTAGACTGTTGAAAAAACATTCTCGTCAACTGAGACACCTTTAACTTTGACAGCCTTTTTCACACCAAGTTTTAGTATTTTGTTAAATTTCATACTGCATATTTAATATTATTGAATGAGTACTTGCTTGATCCATTTGGAGGGGCCAATACAATTCATAATTACATGGCAGTAAAATTTGACATATTTTTAATCTCATTAAATAAAACATTCTAGAGACACCAAGATCCCCCTAAAACTACCCCTAACAGTCAACACAAAAAGGTGTTAAATGCTGGCACCGCTTTTAGGAAGTGCCTAAATCTATATATTACACCTTTTTCATTGTTTCAAATTTATATATTACTTAAGTACTTACCTCAGGGAATAAATATTCTAGGCTGTATTTATCATATTCGATCTCTAAAATCTGCCATTCACTATCTATCATAGAGAAATAATAACTATTCTTTAATAAATTGAATATACCGGAGCTGTCAACTCTGTCACAAGATTGTTGACCTCATCACAAGCCTAATATTTTTTAGAATGTTCATACATTCTCTGTATTCACCCGCATTGGCTCTCTTGTTTGGTTTGTTTTTTCTTCACATATTTACTCTGTTTCACCCGATTTCACAAGACGTCTGTCCAAATTGGGTTGACAGCTATGAAATACTAGAAATAAAACCAAAAGTCATCCAATGGATGATTGGTCAAATTCTCACAAAGATGAACAATGCTAAAATAAATTGAGAGCTCTTCTCTATGTATTAATAATTTATGAAAAACAACATATAATTGAAAAACACTTGAAATTTAAATCGACTATTCTGGAATTAATAAGCATTAATAATGCTGCAAAGAAAACGAGGATGGTGTAAATAAAACGAGGATCCGGACGGAGGCGGACTGGCGGACTACCTTGTCTAAATATTTTTTTCTTATATCTAGAGAAAGTATTTTACTTATAATAAATAAATATGTAGTAATATTTCTCGTGGTCATGGTAGGTAATGGGATTGCGTGAAGGCAGCATTGAGACTCTTAGATGTGGAGAAAGAGCGGGTTTATTTTTATGTAGGATATAGGGCTAACAAGACAATTTGCCGGAATATGATTGTAAACGGATTTGTGTGCGTTGTAAAGAGGGTTAATGATTTGGGAGATTTAAATTGTGATGAGTGGTGACTAGTAAAAAGTGTGTGTGTAAGGACGTAAGGAGAGATATCGAGAGTGTAATACTTGACTCTGATAAGGGGAGATAACAAGAGTGATGGTTGTGTGATGTGGCGTGGTGGAAAGTCGCTGAGGGGAATAAAGTTAGCGCGGAGGGATGCAGCTGGTGAGGTAAAGGAATGTAGTATATGACAAGTTAATGGAACAAAAATAGAGGTTGTTGAACAAATACTTATAACTAAATAGCACGTTATTGTGCGAGGCAGGGAAATAATGCTGAGGAAAGGTGAACTGTGTGAAACGGAGGGAGAAGGTAGAAATGAGAAAAGGAGTGGAAAGCTAGGTGTTTGGAGCGAGGTAAAGCCTTGAGAGTCTGGCGGCTCGGTGACAGGAGACTTCACATGGGGAGTTGTGCAAAAAATGATAAAAAAGCACCAAATCATGGCAGTAAGGATGCGAGGAAACGGTGAACTGAGCGTGGTGAAGGAGGAAAAAGGTTTCTCTTTTTATCCCCTCTGTCTTTTCCTCCCCCTATACGCTTACGGTACGATACGGTGATTTAAAAATAAAAAATTGGTCACTTATTATAGACACGTTCACAATATAGCACGACTTATAATAATAATAATGTTTGTTTAATTCAACCGATTACAGTACATGAACAGAATGAATTGCCGGTAGAGTCAGCGATTACTACAATATAATTCACAACACATATTTAGCGTATTTAACGAAAGCAAATTTAGAAAAGCGGTCTGTGCGACCCGCTTCAACGTGGCGACTACAACTCCCTGATCTTAGAGCATATGGCGTATTGATAGGCACTACCCTTCTGTATATTAGAGGGTAGAGCACACTATCCTGCTTAATGCCTGAAATTAGTTTAATACAAGCCTTATGGCGGCGATCTTCTAATGATAATAAGTCTGCTCTTGTAAGAACGTCCGTGTAGCTCAGGTTAGGAAATATTATCCTCAGAGATCTTTTCTGTACTTTCTCTAACGCTTCACTCAGGTATTTAGGTAAGTTAGAGAACACTACGGTTGCATATTCGAGAATGGACCTTATAAGGCTACAGTAGACGGCCACTAAATCACCGTCTAAAACCCCACACAGCTTCAGTTTCCTAAGAGCGTTCAGGCGGCGGTTTGACTTTCCGATTACATAGTCGCACCCAACTGAGGTCTGCAGAGATGTATACGCCGAGTAGCTTGAAACAGCTAACTGCCTCAATGACGGAACCTCCAACCGCGACAGTTTGACACTGTGAACTATTATAGTGCAAAAAATCAATCCGCATCTCCCTGCACTTAACTGCATGTTTAACTGCATGTTATTCTTAAGTGCAAACTTGTTAACATCATTTATAATGTGCCTCATTACAGATGGGGAATTGCGCGGTATTATTCCCAGAACAGAGAGGTCATCTACGTATTTTACCCTAGGTCCCCATGAGCA
Source organism: Nematostella vectensis (assembly GCF_932526225.1). NCBI lineage: Eukaryota > Metazoa > Cnidaria > Anthozoa > Actiniaria > Edwardsiidae > Nematostella > Nematostella vectensis. Next base: position 17,102,206 of record NC_064039.1, read on the forward strand.
TACAAGGTCATCCACCGTAACCGCAAACAAAATGGGGCTAACTTTAGTCCCCTGTGGGATTCCCCCATTAGGAAATTGATATTCTGATAACGTGTTTGCTAGTTGGACGCATTGTGACCGTCCCTGCAGAAAAGCGGCGACCCACCTAACTAGAGATGGGTGCAACCCAAAGCCAGAAATCTTGCGAAGTAAAATTCGATGGTCTATGATGTCAAAACCCTTTTTGAAATCAGCGAAAAATAACCTGACGGCACAGTTACCACGGTCGAGCGCTTCTAACGCAATATGTAATATGTACATTAGTGCTTGGGTTGTAGATCTACCTCCGAGAGCGAATTGTTTGGGGTCAAGCTTACAGTTTAGCGAGGGTGTAATCCTCGTTAAGGTAAAACTTTCCATTATTTTGGCTAGCTGGCAGGTTAATGAGACTGGTCTAATGTCTTTTTCTACGTCTTTGGCAGGCTTCTGCTTGGGAAGGGGTTTCACAACAGCACTCTTCAGTAACGATGGGAGGAAGCCCTCCCGCAGAGATGCGTTGTAAATGTCGCTAACTACCGGTCCAAGTTCAAATGCAAATTCCACGATGTTGGGAAGGCCGTCTGGGCCAGTGGCTTTCTTGACTTTGATCTCTCGTAGGGCGTGCTCTGCTTCCCGGGGTGTGGTGAACAGTTCACTGACACCCCGATGATTCGGAATCGATGATCGGAATCGTCAGACACGCCAGCCAGATTCTTGATCTCTTTCCACCCTTGATTCCTTGAGACCCTCAACTTTGTTATTATAGAACGACCTCTTGGCAGAAGATATAGCTTTTTGCACTTTATTCCTCCACATTTGTTGAGTCCTTTCCATGTAGGGATAGCGAGTGTTGCCTTCGAGCAACAAGGGTTTTGACTTTTGTTGTAACCCAAGGTTTATCAGTGGAATGAACGCGGTGGGATTTCAAAGGCAGGAAACGGTTGATTGCCTCTGACAGGGTCTGGAAAAAATAGTCAAACTTCTTTTTGCAGCTTGGAAGAGAGAAGACTTCGTCCCAGGAAAAGGAAGTAATCCATCTTCCGAACCCGCGTAAAGCGCTATCGCGCGTGTCACGTTTGGTGATCGTGCGTTTACCAGGCTTTTGAGTTGGATGGGCCTGTTGAATGAGTACTGCATAATGGTCACTGCGCCCAATTTTCGGGAGTTGCCTTGGTTCTTTGAGGACCTTAGCATTGTTCGTCAAGCACCAATCTAACGTTCCTGTGTCCCGGGTTAAGACGATTTGGGAGAGACCAGAATTCCTCTTGAACACTGCAGGAAGGATCTTTGTTGACGGAGGGCTGAAATCGCCCAATCAACCAATAGGTGTGGGTGGCACAAAACGCCATACGATAGAAATTATAAGGCTGATATTTTTACAAAAGCATAGATATTTTAATGAAGAATCATGTTTGTGAATCAAAATCATAGATACTGTGTGTGTTATTTTTAACCCCTCCCCATTTGCGAGTATTCCGGTACCCCGTTTAGTTTATGCGAAAGCAAGCTTTTTAAGACGATATCAATAAACTAATATCGAAAAGCGAGCATTTTGAAAATCAATACAAGCGTGGTTGAAAACTACTAGCACAATCCAAATTTCGGGGGACGGCCCTTCCTGTTTCAGTGAGATGATAGATAGGTATTTTTTATAATGTCATCGATGACGTCACCTGACTTACTTCGCCAGTACACCCCTCTTGCCAGTATGGACACGTCAACCAAGTTGGTACCCTATGACTGTTTTAGTGGGATGATATAGGTCTTTTTGCTTTGATGACGTCATCGATGACGTCACGTCACGTGACTTCACCAGTGCACCCCCTTACTTTCATGGACAGAACAACCAAGTTTGACCTTCTAACAATGTATCTGCTAAAATATATAGACCGAACGGTATTTTGATGACGTCATCGTTAGAGTCCCTCCCGACATACCTAAGAAACAACGATGTTTGACATGTGTTATAAATAGAGTTTGTATTCAAATCCGGTTGATTATTGTTAAAAATCCGGTTGTTAAACGTTGTTACAAACCCGGGTGATTTTTGTTACAAATCCGGTTGTTAAACGTTGTTACAAACCCGGGTGATTTTTGTTACAAATCCGGTTGACTACTGGTTGTTGTTACATATCTGGTTGATTGTTGTTACAAATCCGGTTGTTGTTACATATCACGTTGATTGTTACAATCCGGGTGATACATGAGCAACCACACCTGTCGTTTTGGTCTTTTCTGTAATCATGAACGTATCTTTAATAATAGAATACACCAAAAACTGGAATTCGACTCTGTCAAATTTTCGTCTTTAATAAGACGACTTCTTTGTTCAGGGTGTCTGCCCTGAAGAAGTCTTATTAAAGACGAAAATTTGGCAGAGTCGAATTCCAGTTTTTTGTGTATTGTATTCATTGTTTTGGTACGAGATCGCGACAGTTTGGGCTTTTTAATAATAGGAGATACTTTGCGTTGATTTATTTGCATTTTTTCACACATTTCTTCCGTAATAACGGCATGTCCATTGAGAAAAAGTTGACTTTACATTGAAATAGTCATAAAGATTTCTGTCAATTGCCATTTTGTTATAATCCTAATACGAAATTCACGAGATCTCTTTATACATAAATATCTTTTTTAAAAGTCGCCATGTCAATTGTTTGCTTTGCGTATTGTTTTACTGTCCTTTGTTCTTTGCGTTCCATCGTACTTAGCTCATTAGTCCTTTCTATTGGTTGTTACCTAGTATTGGGTTTTATGTAAATCTCGTCAGTTTTGGCCAGCGCTCAGAGGAGTACGCTACCGTTAAGGTAATATTGGTTTCATTTTTCTTGTAACTCCCTTTTCTCGATCTCTTCACGTTTTAGTCAAATTGTATGCATTTGTTTGTTTGTTTCAGTTCCGTTAGTTGTAAATAGACGCGTAGTAGCTACAGTTCGTATCAGGGAAGGGCGAAAGAAGCTATAAAAACTTGTTCCTCTCCCAGAGGAACAAGTCTACAAAGCTTCAAAAAAGATTTTAAAAGAAAACTTTGATCTACGTAATGTGATCATAAGATCGTTAATCGACCAAGTCGTCAAAAAGCTAAAATGATCTGCGCAATAGATTGTCAAAGACAAACAAGCCGCAAGACCAAGACAAGCAAGCCGCAAGACCAAGACAAGCAAGCCGCAAGACCGAGACAAGCAAGCCGCAAGACCAAGACAAGCAAGCCGCAAGACCAAGACAAGTCGCAAGATCAAGACAAGCCGCAAGGCAAGCAAGCCGCAAGACAAGCAAGACCAAGGCAAGCAAGTCGAAAGAGCAAGGCAAGACCAAGGCAAGCAAGCCGCAAGAGCAAGGCAAGCAAGTCGAAAGACCAAGGCAAGCAAGGCGCAAGGCCAAGGCAAGCAAGCAGCAAGACCAAGACAAGCAAGCCGAAAGACCAAGACAAGCAAGCCGCAAGACCAAGACAAACAAGCCGCAAGATCAAGCCACAAGACCAAGACAAGCAAGCCGCAAGACCAAGGCAAGCAAGCCGCAAGACCAAGACAAGCAAGCAGCAAGACCAAGACAAGCAAGCCGCAAGACCAAGACAAGCAAGCCGCAAGACCAAGACAAACAAGCCGCAAGACCAAGACAAGCAAGCCGCAAGTCCAAGACAAGCAAGCCGCAAGACCAAGATAAGCAAGCCGCAAGACCAAGACAAGCAAGCATCAAGAACAAGACAAGCAAGCCGCAAGACCAAGACAAGCAAGCCGCAAGACCAAGACAAGCAAGCCGCAAGACCAAGACAAGCAAGCCGCAAGACCAAGACAAGCAAGCCGCAAGACCAAGACAAGCCGCAAGGCAAGCAAGCCGCAAGACCAAGACAAGCCGCAAGGCAAGCAAGCCGCAAGACAAGCAAGACCAAGGCAAGCAAGTCGGAAGAGCAAGGCAAGACCAAGGCAAGAAAGCCGCAAGAGCAAGACAAGCAAGCCGCAAGACCAAGACAAGCAAGCCGCAAGACTAAGACAAGCAAGCCTCAAGACCAAGACAAGCAAGCAGCAAGAACAAGACAAGCAAGCCGCAAGACCAAGACAAGCAAGCCGCAAGACCAAGACAAGCAAGCCGCAAGACCAAGACAAGCAAGCTGCAAAACCAAAACAAGCAAGCTGCAAGACCAAGACAAGCAAGCCGAAAGACCAAGACAAGCAAGCCGCTAGACCAAGACAAGCAAGCCGCTAGACAAAGACAAAAAAGCCGCAAGACAAGCAAGCCGCAAGACCAAGACAAGCAAGCCGAAAGACCAAGGCATGCAAGCTCCAAGAACAAGGCAAGCAAGCTCCAAGACCAAGGCAAGCAAGCCACAAGACCAAGACAAGCAAGCCGCATGACCAAGACAAGAAAAAGCCGCAAGACCAGGACAAAAAAGCCGCAAGACCAGGACAAAAAAGCCGCAAGACAAGCAAGACCAAGGCAAGCAAGTCGCAAGAGCAAGGCAAGCGAGCCGCAAGACCAAGACAAACAAGCCCATGACCAAGACAAGCAATCCGCAAGACCAAGACAAGCAAGCCGCTAGACCAAGACAAAAAAGCCGCAAGACAAGCAAGCCGCTAGACCAAGACAAGCAAGTTGCAAGACCAAGACAAGCAAGCCGCAAGACCAAGACAAGCAAGCCGCAAGACCAAGACAAGCCGCAAGACAAGCAAGACCAAGGCAATCAAGTCACAAGAGCAAGGCAAGACCAAGGCAAGCAAGCCGCAAGACAAGCAAGCCGCAAGACCAAAACAAGCAAGATGCAAGACCAAGACAAGCAAGATGCAAGACCAAGACAAGCAAGCCACAAGACCAAGACATGCAAGCCGTAAGACGCAAGAAAAGCAAGCCGCAAGCGGTAAGAAAAGCAAGCCGCACGACCAAGACAAGCAAGCCGCAAGACCAAGACAAGCAAGCCGCACGACCAAGACAAGCAAGCCGCAAGACCAAGACAAGCAAGCCGCAAGACCAAGACAAGCAAGCCGCAAGACCAAGACAAGCAAGCCGCAAGACCAAGACAAGCCGCAAGACAAGCAAGACCAAGGCAATCAAGTCGCAAGAGCAAGGCAAGAGCAAGGCAAGCAAGTCGCAAGAGCAAGTGCAAGACAAGCAAGCCGCAAGACAAAAACAAGCAAGCCGCAAGACAAGCAAGCCGCAAGACCAAGACAAGCAAGCCGCAAGACCAAGACAAGCAAGCTGCAATACCAAGACAAGCAAGCCGGAAGACCAAGACAAGCAAGCCGGAAGACCAAGACAAGCAAGCGGCAAGACCAAGACAAGCAAGCCTTTAGACCAAGACAAGCAAGCCGTTAGACAAAGACAAAAAAGCCGCAAGACAAGCAAACCGCAAGACCAAGACAAGCAAGCCGCAAGACCAAGACAAGCAAGAACAAGACAAGCAAGACCAAGACAAGCAACCCGCAAGACCAAGGCATGCAAGCTGCAAGACCAAGGCAAGCAAGCCACAAGACCAAGACAAGCAAGCCGCAAGACCAAGACAAGATAAAGCCGCAAGACCAGGACAAAAAAGCCGCAAGACAAGCAAGCCGCAAGACAAGCAAGACCAAGGCAAGATAGTCGCAAGAGCAAGGCAAGACCAACACAAGCAAGCCGAAAGACCAAGGCAAGCAAGCCGCAAGTCCAAGACAAGCAAGCCGCAAGACCAAGACAAGCAAGTTCAAGAGCAAGACAAGCAAGCCGCAAGACCAAGACAAGCAAGCCGCAAGACCAAGACAATCCGCAAGACAAGCAAGACCAAGGCAATCAAGTCGCAAGAGCAAGGCAAGACCAAGGCAAGCAAGCCGCAAGACCAAGACAAGCAAGCCGCAAGACCAAGACAAGCAAGACCCAAGACCAAGACAAAAAAGCCGCAAGACAAACAAGCCGCAACACAAGCAAGCCTCGAGACCAAGGCAAGCAAGCCACATGACCAAGACAAGCAAGCCACAAGACCAGGACAAAAAAGCCGCAAGACCAGGAGAAAAAAGCTGCAAGAAAAGCAAGCCGCAAGCCGCAAGCCGCAAGAAAAGCAAGCCGCAAGATCAAGACAAGCAAGCCGCAAGACCAAGACAAGCAAGCCGCAAGACCAAGACAAGCAAGCCGCAAGACCAAGACAAGCAAGCCGCAAGACCAAGACAAGCCGCAAGACAAGCAAGACCAAGGCAATCAAGTCGCAAGAGCAAGGCAAGAGCAAGGCAAGCAAGTCGCAAGAGCAAGAGCAAGACAAGCAAGCCGCAAGACAAAAACAAGCAAGCCGCAAGACAAGCAAGCCGCAAGACCAAGACAAGCAAGCCGCAAGACCAAGACAAGCAAGCCGCAAGACCAAGACAAACAAGCCGCAAGACCAAGACAAGCAAGCCGCAAGACCAAGTGAAGCAAGCTGCAAGACCAAGACAAGCAAGCCGCAAGACCAAGACAAGCAAGCTCCAAGACCAAGACAAGCAAGCCGCAAAACCAAGACAAGCAAGCCGCAAGACCAAGACAAGCAAGCTGCAAAACCAAAACAAGCAAGCTGCAATACCAAGACAAGCAAGCCGGAAGACCAAGACAAGCAAGCCGCTAGACCAAGACAAGCAAGCCGCTATACAAAGACCAAAAAAGCCGCAAGACAAGCAAGCCGCAAGACCAAGACAAGCAAGAACAAGACAAGCAAGACCAAGAAAAGCAAGCCGCAAGACCAAGGCATGCAGGCTGCAAGAGCAAGGAAAGCAAGCCACAAGACCAATACAAGCAAGCCGCAAGACCAAGACAAGAAAAAGCCGCAAGACCAGGACAAAAAAGCCGCAAAACAAGCAAGACCAAGGCAAGCAAGTCGCAAGAGCAAGGCAAGACCAAGACAAGCAAGCCGCTAGACCAAGACAAAAAACCGCAAGACAAGCAAGCCGCTAGACCAAGACAAGCAAGCCGCTAGACCAAGACAAAAAAGCCGCAAGACCAACACAAAAAAGCCGCAAGACAAGCAAGCCTCAAGACCAAGACAAGCAAGTTGCAAGACCAAGCCAAGCAAGCCGCAAGACCAAGACAAGCAAGCCGCAAGACCAAGACAAGCCGCAAGACAAGCAAGTCGCAAGACAAGCAAGACCAAGGCAAGCAAGCCGCAAGACCAAGACAAGCAAGCCGCAAGACCATGGCAAGCAAGCCACAAGACCAAGACAAGCAAGCCACAAGACCAGGACAAAAAAGCCGCAAGACCAGGACAAAAAAGCCGCAAGACCAAGACAAGCAAGACCAAGACAAGCAAGAACAAGACAAGCAAGCCGCAAGACCAAGGCATGCAAGCTGCAAGACCAAGACAAGCAAGCCGCAAGACCAAGACAAGCCGCAAGACAAGCAAGTCGCAACACAAGCAAGCTGCAAGACCAAGGCAAGCAAGTTGCAAGACCAAGACAATCAAGCCGCAAGACCAAGACAAGCAAGCCGCAAAACCAAGACAAGCAATCCGCAAGACCAAGACAAGCCGCAAGACAAGCAAGTCGCAAGACAAGCAAGACCAAGGCAATCAAGTCGCAAGAGCAAGGCAAGACCAAGGCAAGCAAGTCGCAAGACCAAGACAAGCAAGCCGCAACACAAGCAAGCCTCAAGACCAAGGCATGCAAGCTGCAAGACCATGGCAAGCAAGCCACAAGACCAAGACAAGCAATCCACAAGACCAGGACAAAAAAGCCGCAAGACCAGGACAAAAAAGCCGCAAGACAAGCAAGCCGCAAGACAATCAAGACCAAGGCAAGCAAGTCGCAAGAGCAAGGCGAGCAAGTCGCAAGAGCAAGGCAAGCAAGCCGCAAGATCAAGACAAGCAAGCTGCAAAACCAAAACAAGCAAGCCGCAAGACCAAGACAAAAAAGCCGCAAGACAAGCAAGCCGCACCACAAGCAAGCCGAAAGACCAAGGCAAGCAAGCTGCAAGACCAAGGCAAGCAAGCCGCAAGACCAAGGCAAGCAAGCCGCAAGACCAAGACAAGCAAGCTGCAAAACCAAAACAAGCAAGCCGCAAGACCAAGACAAGCAAGCCGCAAGACCAAGACAAGCAAGCCGCAAGACCATGTTAGGAGGAGCTATAGCCTATGAGGTGACCCATAAATGCAATGTGTTATAAGGAAAAAAAGTATTCTTGTTTATCTATAAAGTGATGCAGTTTTGTTGTTCAGTCAGTTTTTTTTATGTTTGAACATGTCCCTTTCCGTATGGTTCCAGCACAGGCCGAATGACTAGTTTCCCCTTGATGGTAAGTGTCACTCTGGAATAATGTGTAAATTTTTTTATTATAAATAACACTATTACGTCAATGAGTTTTACGATAAATTTACGATTATTTATATTCTTCAAATAAACACATGATGATCGGGCGCGTACCAAGGATTGGCCGAGGGGGTGCACAGTATAGGTATCATATGGAAAAAGCATGGTATTTGAAGATTCCTTAATAAGGAGTGACCCACTTTTTGGCCCCCAAGGGGGGTGCACGTGCACGCTGCACACCCTCCTGTGGACGCACCTGATTATGTCAATTGCAACAATGTTACTTATGTGCACCATGTTTCTTATGTGTTGTTCCTGGAATCATCCAACATCAACGTCAGCAACCTCAATCACAGTGCATCAAATGACTAGTTCTCCTTTGGGGGTAAGTGATTCTGGAATAATATATATAAAAAATAACACCATTACATCAATAGACAATGTTTCTTATGTGCACCATGTGGTTCGTCAACGTCAGCAACATCATTGCAACGAATGACTAGTTCTCATTTGGTGGTGATTCCTGACTAATATTTACTAATATTTATTAGAAATAACACCATTACATCAATAGACTATGTCTCTAGTGTGTAACTATTGTGTATTACGCTATAAGAATAATATCAATCACATGCCAAATGACTATGGAAATATAACACACTTCAAAATTCAGTTTTAATTCTTGCACACAAGGAAAACAGAAAATTTTCCGAATTCTCCCGGTCAATAAGTTTTTGAAGTATTAACCAATTAGGGAACATTTGATTTGAACTTCTTCACATAACATTGAGAGTGTGCATTTGAGTCGGCTATGCACCAGCTGAAACATGCGAACTTGTAGGCAACTTCCTCCTCTCCCAACTCCAAGACCTTAACATCAACGTAGGACTCTACCGCGATGCCACACCTAAAAACAAGAAAGAACTATGCCGCATCTTCAACAACAACGGACTGCAAATCACCATAGAAGCCAACAAGCGAGTAGTCAACTTCCTAGACGTCACATTCGACTTGAACCGCAACACCTACCAGCCTTTCACCAAACCGAGCGCCCCAATACAGTACGTCCTCCGCGAGAGCAACCACCCACCTACCATCACAAAGAATATCCCTGCCAGTATCCACAAACGCTCATCTACACTATCATCAGACAAAAAAACCTTCGACAAAGCCGCCCCGCCATACCAGAAAGCACTCGACGAAAGTGGATATAACTACACGCTGCACTACGAACCAAACACCACAAGCAAACGCAAGAACCGCCAGCGCAACAACATCATCTGGTACAACCCCCCTTTTAGCAAGAACACAAGCACCAACATCAGCCACAGATTCCTCTCACTCATAGACAAGCACTTCCCTAAAGACCACAAACTCAGAAAAATGTTTAACCGGAACACAACCAAAATCAGTTATAGCTGCATGAGCAACACCAAGCAGATAATTGACAGCCACAACAAACGCATAATCGCCTCATCAATAACAACCGAAGACGCCCCTACCTCCCTCGCCACCGCCAATAACAAAACATGCAACTGCAGACAAAAGAACGCGTGCCCCCTTGACGGAAACTGCCTCCAATCATCCGTTATCTACCAAGCTACTGTAACAAGAAAGGACAACAACACCTGCTAAACCTACGTAGGACTAACCGAGAACGAATTCAAGACAAGATATAGAAACCACACCGCCTCATTCCGACACGCTAAACACAGAAACTCGACCGAACTAAGCAAGTACATATGGAGCCTTAAAGACAACGACATAGAACACTTTATTTCATGGAAAATCCTGTCATCTCACTCCGCCTACAACAGCTCTAGCAAAAGATGTAATCTCTGCCTCAAAGAAAAACTTATCATTATCCGCCAACCCAAGCTATCAACTTTGAACAAGCTTAACGAGCTAGTGTCTTCGTGCCGCCACAGGAACAAAGCCTTGTTATGCAACAGCTAAACTATTCAATTTCATCAAAACAGCCATTCAAATTTCACGCCCTATTTTCATGTTAATTTTATACATAGATAGTATATAAGTGATGGTAGTAATATATTCTTAATAAATCTCCTGATGAGTGGGCAACCACGAAACAGGCTTGTAGAGATAAAACGGTAGTTCGCGTGTTTTTTTCCCTACAAACCAAGATATATATATATATTATGTGTTTACATTTTTTTTTATTACACTTCATAAAAAAGCCCAGAAGACAACATTACATATAAATCAACACAAGTTTGAAAAAGTATGCTATACGCCTCTGTGAATCACTAGTTGCACTGACGTTCAAAGTGTTAGCCATATTTTTTGGAGCAAAAAAAAAGAAACAAAGAGGCATAAAGCATGTAGCTTGTCTACACCACGCCTATGCAGACCATCTAATTTTTCTTCAGCTTGTCTGTAGTCTTTCTAGTTATACAAGTAAAGATTGTAACTTGTTTGCCCTTGCAAGCGCCACATTTTGTGCATTGGGGATGACCCAGTGAAACTGGAGTACTAAACAAGGTATGTTAGGCAGCACTATGTTGCTTGCCTAGAGGAACTCAAAATGTGTCAGTTCCCAGCTATGGTAATCTTAAAATCCAGGCCTGCTAGGGTATACACTCAGAAAAAGTGTACTGTGTTTGTCGGCTCCTAAACAACAGAAACAAGCCTATATCAAATGCTCAAGATGCAAGAAATAGTATCACCACATTATACACTGGAACCATAAGAGAGTGCTCTACTAATGCACTAATCGTTTAAAACCCCCACCCCCTGCTACGGTCCTGGTTCTAGAAATTTTATTAGCTAAAACAAAAAATTATACTATAAGATACGCATAACACAGCATCCGAAAATTATGGGGTTAATTATCATGTATGATACAGTTTAACATAAATTTTATGTGGGGGACCTTGAAATATTATCAGACGACTAACAGCTATTGTTCTTGCTTCTTCTGATTGGTTCACCACTGAAAATCATCAATAAGATATATAGGGAACCACCCTGGTTCCAGAGCCTTGATGTCTCTCTATTTAGTGGCCCGCAAAACCTCAAGTTCGCTGGCCACTAAATAGATAGCCGTTCAAGGCTCTGGAACCAGGGTAATAGAGAACATGCTATTATGATAAAGCTGCATGTTTTTGCTGCAGGACAATGATGATGACTTAATCATACGAATGAGTGTCTTTTTGATACAGGTACATGCATATACTCCTTCATCAACCTTTGAGCACTTAACAAACAAAATAACAAAGAATTTGAGAAAAATCGCAATCAAATGTTGCCACTTTTTTTAGAGACCCCTGTGGGTTATTTAATAAAAGCTGTTATCACAGGTAAATATGCAGTTGGTATTATTTAGGGCTTCAAGCAAACCACATTCTTTTCAGAGCTGCATTATTTTTAAGGGTCTCAGAATGCGCGAAATAGCTTTGATGAGACATGATATGTTATCCATATTGTAATTTTCAAGTCAGCCAAAAAACACATTACCTCAATTTGCTTAGAATAAGGTTTTAATAAAATTATTGGTATTTATTGGTGTTTGTAGTTTAAGTTTGTAGTTTTTTTTCCAACAGAGGTATTTTTAGGTTATAACCGCTTTTTGTACATAACTTAATGAAATTTATACAAAAACTGGAATTAATTTTGAGTTATAAATTAGAGATGTGGATCAGTTTCAGCTGTTGTGAATTTCGAAATTAACAGTAAAATTTAAAAAATTACCTGGATAAATAGACTAACCTTTATAATTTTCAGAAAAAGCGAATGAGGAGGTCAATCTGAGTTATGAAAACGAGGCCTGATGTAAACAATGTGCTCGGTTCCATAACTCAGCCCTTTTTCGTAAATCCAAGACTATCAAGCCAGTGCTGTTAATATTTAACCTGGATAAATAGACTAACCTTTATAATTTTCAGAAAAAGCGAATGAGGAGGTCAATCTGAGTTATGAAAACGAGGCCTGATGTAAACAATGTGCTCGGTTCCATAACTCAGCCCTTTTTCGTAAATCCAAGACTATCAAGCCAGTGCTGTTAATATTTAACCCCTCCTAGCAAAAACGTATCCATATGGGTTGTTCTAGCGACGATTTACGTCTTCGTGTGAACGTAATTTGTATTTTTGGCAGTCTTTGGTTCAGCGAATTGTTGGGGATAAGGTTCGGAACTCGCCGCCGTTCGTGTGATAAGTTCGTAACCGAGCGTAGACTAGTTCCCAGTTCTCTCACGACCAAGGGCAACTTGGGTGATGGAAACGAAGCTCTACCGCGCTGGCAGGCAGGCGGGCAGGCGAGGCAGAACCACAGGGCTCCCGCGCGATGACCAAAAAAACTCGGTCGCATAGTTATAGACTAGTCCAGACCTGGGACTCTCTTTGCGCTCGACATTCTGGTCTGATTTTAGGTCCCTTAATGTTTATCCTGTTTATTAATGACTTACCACTTGAAGTCTCCAACAGCGCACTCGAGATATATGCAGATGATACAACACAAGTCGCAAGTGGAAGTAGCGTTAGTGAGGTTGAGTCTATTCTTACTGAAGAGCTAAAAAAGGTGAATGGATGGGCGAATGAAAACAAAATGGTTTTGAACCAAGACACAAAACCAAATCAATGCTTATCTGTAGCAAGCCAAAGTTGCGCAAATTGGCAGGAAAGGATTTGACAGTCAGCACAGAAAATGGCCAGCTTGAATGTGTCAATAAAGTTAAACTGCTTGGCATAAGATTAGACAACTCCTTAACCTGGGACAACCACCTCAAGTACATTCACAATAAGAACTCCAAGCGACTAGGCTTGTTAAAAAGGAAAAAGAAATTCCTGTCACTTAAAGCAAGAACACTGTTCTACCATTCGCTCATACAACCAATATTAGACTATGGTGCTATCGTCTGGGGCTCGACCAAAAAGCAACACATCGACGATATGGTCAAGTTCCAGAAACGATGTGCGCGGGTTATCCTCGATAAGAAATGGGATGCACCCTCAAAACCACTTTTTGAAGAACTAAATATTGTCCCCTTCGACAAAAGAATAATCTACCTACAACTTGTTTTGCTCTTTAAGGCAATGAACAATATGACCCCATGCTATATCAGAGATATGTTCGTTAAGTGTAGTGATGTACATAACAAGAACACTAAAAATGCAGCAAACCATAACTTAGTACTTCCAAAGGCTCGGACTACATTAGCAAAAAACAGCTTTAAGTTTGTAGCAGCTAAAAGGTGGAATGCATTGCCACTAGAAATCAAAGAAGCCAAGTCAATCACCGCCTTCTCCGCAAAACTAAGAGAATACATAACAACTCTGTAAATAAGTTTATAAATCAGCAAAGGATTGTTATTGTAAATAGTTTCGTCAAAGATTTTGCTGTAAACAGATTTGTAAATAGCTTGTATTTATTTTGTTTCTGTTGAGGGCCATGCGTACATTATCATTGTGATATTAAGTGAATCCCTCATTAAAAAAAAGGCATCTCTCTCTCTCTGGCTCGCATGAAAGAGGGTCCAGTATTTATTGCATGCGCATGCGCGAACATGTACCAATCAGCGACCTTCACGGCAAAAGTTGAAATACGAGCGCGCGCAATAACGGACGTGCCAAAGGAGGGTCGAGCGCAGAGCTCCGAAAATCGATCATCGCTAAGTTGAAAAGAATGTTTTGTACATGTGAAAGAATACCAGCGAACTGCTTGGGATTTGTTTTCTATAAAAAACGCGATAAAGTGTGATTGAAAATCAAATTCAAAAAAGCGCGCGCTCGTCTGAAATGACGCTATTGCCTAAAGCGCGCGCGTAAGAAATAACGAAAACGGGAAAGCTCTTTGATTGATATATTTTCCAGACTCTAATTATCATCTGTCCTGTTCTCAGAAAAAATTGACAATCAAGAATTTATCCACGACCAAAATCAACGTATTATTTTTTAAATAAACCCTCGTTCGTCCCTTTCGCAGTCATCTTGAACTAAGCAACCAGGCCACACCGCATATATGCGGTGTATTTTCGCGCATGCGCATGCAATAAATACTGGACCCTCTTTCACGCGAGCCAGAATGTCGAGCGCAAAGAGAGTCCCAGGTCTGGACTAAGTTATAGACTTAATGCACTAAGAGCGCGCGAATTTTTCTAATATATAGATTTAGGCACTGCCTTAAAGCGGAGCCAGCATGCATTGAATTTCAGCCATACACTTAGTTCAATAAACTTTGTCAGTGCAAATAGCGAAGGGCAGTAATACCAATCACTGCTTATGGGTATAACCATTTGCAAGAATGATAAGTAATCTTATCGCATAAGATCGCATACGATTCACTTGGTATTTATTGATAGCAGAACATATTTTAAAATATGTTGTACATACATTTTTGTTGTTGTTGTTTATTAGGACCAGGTTCCAGTGGGTGTAAAGGGAGGATGTTTTCAGGAAAATTTAAATAAATACTGCAAAAAAAAATTTATTCTCTTCAGAATTTAAAAATCTATACATTGAAACACTATACATTCTATATATAAGCATATCAGAAGATTACACTATGTATTGTGTTGGATCTGCCAGGTGAATGTATAAGCATTTTTTGTAGAAATTGCAAATATTGGCCTCTCTTCTGTGCTTTTGTGGGCTAATAGTCTTTAAAATGTGAACCTGTCTGGGTGGTCCATACCACTGACCCTACTTGTAGAGAACCATGGACACACTAAAATCCCATACTAATTTATCAGGGGGTTCTTAACATGGTGGTGCATTACGCCTGCTATTTATGTGCTAAACATGCAATAGAAAAACTATTTTTTTGTAACTCAGTTGTGTTAATTTTCACTGGGCTGCATAAAACAAATGCATTATATACATCCTGCCACATGGCATCATTCCTCTAAGCTGGCAGCTTGTTTAGAGTTTCTCTTGTAAGGGAG
The DNA here is from genome assembly GCF_932526225.1 of Nematostella vectensis. Classification (NCBI taxonomy): domain Eukaryota; kingdom Metazoa; phylum Cnidaria; class Anthozoa; order Actiniaria; family Edwardsiidae; genus Nematostella; species Nematostella vectensis. The sequence goes on from NC_064039.1 coordinate 17,117,353, forward strand.
ATTCACATAAAAAAATTGGAGACAGCATTTAAGGCAAAACCCCGTAGGCGGGTATGGGGGATTCTAGAATGATTCTCCAATCTTTTAAATAAAATAATACCAACCGCTATATCCCTTCAAGGGTGTCAAAGGATTCTTTCAATTCTGATATTACTTAGGGGATCTTATGACAATGGATCATCCTATCCAATAACAAAACAGGGCTTGAAGACAAGATGACATCACTATTAAAAGTTGTCAGAAAAAAAGAGGACCACAGTACCCAGAATGCACCTTTTTTCTATAGTCAAACCAGAATTCGATGACAATAACATTCTTGTTTTGGGAAAGGTTTCATTGAATGAATCAATCACTTCTGTTTTTATCTTCAATTTATCATGGAGGCTAAGTGTTTTCTCATAATAGATGGAGAATGAGGAAACAAATCTTATATAAGTTAATATGTAAGTTAATTCAAACAGCACAATACCCAACAACTTCAACTCATTACCAAGGAGTTATTAGTAGCAAATTAAAGAAAGTTTAAAAACAAAACAAAAAAATCGTTTCGCTAAACACTAAAATATTAAATAAACTCCTCCAAACTACTTATCTCAAGATGTAAAATCGTCCTTTCGTTAAACTTGAAAAGCAAAGATATTTTCTTTGATCGAAACAAAAAAACATGCGATTATCAAGAGAGAAGTTTGTTGGTGAAAGAAGCTAATAACGGCGAAATATTTTACCCTCAGATAGAAAGAATTCAAAAAACTAACCTAAATTGTTTTTAACAAACAAAAATCAAAGCTGAGATAATATGAGATAACATACATTCGTTTACTTGTTTTGCCTTTTAGTCTGACTTAGATTCTATATTAAGTTATAGCAGGGGCTCATAAGTTGGGGCAATCAACTTCCCCATATTCTGGTACTATATAGGTGTCACGGCGTTTCCTAGGATCAGGCTATTTTGGACGCGCGGTTTAGCCAATCAGATGACAGGCGGGAAAATTTGACTTTGTCTCAAGGAATCCAAAATGGCGACCGAGGAGGGGGAAAACGACGCTTGCTTTTTCCCTTTTAAAGTCTTCATACATCTTCATATGCCTCCTAATTTCTAAACCCTTTTAGCCACAGAGAAAAACATTTTCTCACTGCCTTGGACTATTTATTTCTCCATAAGTGGACTCAAACTTTTTTACGAGTACATTATTATTATTGATAGGTTGATAGGTTGTATACTGCGTGTTAACAAACGTGGAGTCTTGACATTTGTTAATGTTTTATTGACCTACAGGATGGTAATAGGACGCGGAGATCGGCGAATACCGAGCGGGTTCAAAGGGGTTCAGACGTTCAGTGTGAACGTCTGCTCCATCCAGCTGACACGAGGACCCAACACACGGGTAATCCACCCGCCTCCATCACACCCCAGCGCCGTTTGCGTAGTACCACTGCTGTAGACGGCAGCAATAAATACTTTCCAACGTAACTTCGTGCAGTTGGAAAGCGTTTTCAGTACGGTTCTGAGCATGTGTTATCACATTCCGTGATCTTTTGTTTTGATAATAACAACTATTGTTTTATGTTTGTAAAATTACGTAACTAAGTTAGCACTAAAGATCGTATAAGTACGAGAGAGATTTTTCTTGTTTTGAAAACAAACGAAAAACATTCTCTCGACGTTATGTATTATCAAGGGATTTAGATTAGGTATTTAAGAAGGTTTTTGTGTTTTTTTTTCATTCTCTTGGTGTTCGCTCTCGAACCACTGTTACTTTTTTTATATGTTCTTTTTTATATTTTTTAGATTGGCCTATTTAGCGGATAAGGTATTTTTTCGGTTTTTTATTGTTAGTAAAATTTCATTGATATTGTTTTGTTTTGTATTTTCAGGTTGTTGATCTTCGCTTCATCATTCGTTAGTTCGTTATTTTTATAATCATTACCTTTTGTAGAGAATTCTGATATCTATGCCTCGGATATGCGCCCGATACGCGGTTTGCCCCAGATGCGGGCCTAGTGATATGCGCCGGATGCGCAGTTTGCCCCAGATGCGGGCTAAGGATATGCGCCGGACGCGCGGTTTGCCCCGGATGGGCTTTAGCCGGATTATGCGCCGAATACGCAGTTTTTCCCGGATGAGCTTTTGTATTTATACAATGTTTTTTTTAATTAAATTAATTTAGTAAGGCAATCTTGGTTATTCTATATATTCTGGGTTTATGTTTGTTTTCTTGTTCTTGTGTTCTATTTTTTCGACTCAACGCTATGGTCCGACTTCAAGTCCGCCATGACCTGTCATCTTCTCCACGCAGTAGATAAAGTACAACAGACTGTTTTTACGTTCAAAATTTGATGGAACTGCCAAAACCTATTAAGGAGGTTTCAATCGTTGGAAGCGCTGGGCGACAAACAATCATTTAAGTCATTTTTCTGCTAACCCATTCTTTGTTGCAGTTTATTTTCAGTGCTTATTGGAATCAGCACAAAGCCCTTCGCCCATCTTGAATGCGGCATATTCAATTGACTTGGTGCTCTCCCTAGGGGGCTACCAAAAATCTCGGATAATGCTATAGTTAAGGCGATGCTTGATGCTTCCAAAAGAATTCTGGGAAAGCCTAGAAACAAAAAAAGAACCAGTAACTGCAGAGATGCTGTTGGCGTTGGTCTCAAAGTTTGGGAAAAATCCTGCTCTTAGTGACTGCAGATCTCTAGCCTTGTGTTAAATTGGTTATGCGGGTTTTCTGCGGTTCAGTGACATTTGTAGTATTAGATGTTGTGATGTTAAATTGTTCCCCTCGTATGCGTCTATTTTTATAGAGTCTTCTAAGACTGATCAACTACGCGAGGGAGCCTGGGTGACAATTGCTCGTTCTGAATTGGTGACATGTCCGGTAGCTGCCCTGGAGAAATACATAGCATTCGCTGACTTGAAACTGGACGATGATCTGCCTTTATTCCGCGATTTAGCTGGACCATCTTGCTCTACCAAGGTGCGCTCTCAAGGAGGCGTTCACTGGGATCACAGACGTGTCGAAGATTAGTCTCCACAGCCTTAGGTCGAAGATTAGTCTCTACAGCCTTAGGTCGAAGATTAGTCTCCACATCCTTAGATCTTAGCTACAGCCGCAGCCAATAACGGGATTCCCGATAGACTGTTTAAAAGTCATGGCCGATGGTGGAGTGAGAATGCTAAAGACGGCTATGTTACAGACAATCTTGACTCACTTTTTTCTGTTTCCAGAAACTTAGGAATTTACGAATTTAATTTGCCTTGCCCAGCTGGCAAAATAGGTGCGGTCCTTAGGGCTGGGGTTTTCCCCGTGTTTTCAACGTGTATAAGTGCTGCGGAGCACATAGGGGTTTTTCACCCTTTGGAAATTCCGCACGCCCTCTTTTCAGATATTATCTAGACAAGGTATCAGTATTTAATATTTAAACACTCACTCACCAAGTATGTTTGTTAATACAACTAATAAATTCGTGCGGTTCTCAGCACACGACGAACAATATGAAGGTGTGTGCTTGTTGTTGTGTTCGCACGACCGGGGGGGGGAGGGGGGAGGGGGGGATAATAAATTTAGGACAGAGATGATAATTTTCTCATCTCTCCTGTTGGACACCGAGTACCACTGTGTAACCAAACTTTATTACATTTTATATTGAGGCCAGTCTTTCTTCCAATCTTTTTTCCAGTTTTTCTTCCAGTCTTTTTTCCAGTTTTTCTTCCAGTCTTTCTTCCAGTCTTTCCTCCATGTGCGGGAACCTCGCGCATGCGTGGTCACCTAGTCCCTCACTACTTTTCCACGCAATTTCCAGCGCCCTTGAGGTGTCGGGATGTGTCTGGGTGTGTCTGGGTGTGTCAGGATGTATTAGGGTGTGTCTGGGTGTGTCAGGGTGTATTAGGGTGTGTCTGGGTGTGTCTGTGTGTGTCAGGATGTATTAGGGTGTGTCTGGGTGTGTCTGCGTGTGTCAGGATGTATTAGGGTGTGTCTGGGTGTGTCTGGAGGTGTCAGGATGTATTAGGGTGTGTCTGGATGTGTCTGGGTGTGTCAGGATGTATTACTGTGTGTCTGGGTGTGTCTGGAGGTGTCAGGATGTATTAGGGTGTGTCTGGGTGTGTCAGGATGTATTAGGGTGTGTCTGGGTGTGTCTGCGTGTGTCAGGATGTATTAGGGTGTGTCTGGGTGTGTCTGGAGGTGTCAGGATGTATTGAGGTGTGTCTGGATGTGTCAGGATGTATTAGGGTGTGTCTGGATGTGTCAGGATGTATTACTGTGTGTCTGGGTGTGTCTGGAGGTGTCAGGATGTATTAGGGTGTGTCTGGGTGTGTCAGGATGTATTAGGGTGTGTCTGGGTGTGTTAGGGTGTGTCTGGGTGTGCCAGGATGTATTAGGGTGTGTCTGGGTGTGTCAGGATGTATTAGGATGTGTCTGGAGGTGTCAGGATGTATTAGGGTGTGTCTGGATGTGTCTGGGTGTGTCTGGGTGTGTCAGGATGTATTAGGGTGTGTCTGGGTGTGTCAGGATGTATTAGGGTGTGTCTGGAGGTGTCAGGATGTATTAGGGTGTGTCTGGATGTGTCTGGGTGTGTCAGGATGTTTTAGGGTGTGTCTGGGTGTGTCTGGAGGTGTCAGGATGTATTAGGGTGTGTCTGGGTGTGTCAGGATGTATTAGGGTGTGTCTGGATGTGTTAGGGTGTGTCTGGGTGTGTCAGGATGTATTAGGGTGTGTCTGGGTGTGTCAGGGTGTATTAGGGTGTGTCTGGGTGTGTCTGTGTGTGTCAGGATGTATTAGGGTGTGTCTGGATGTGTCTGGAGGTGTCAGGATGTATTAGGGTGTGTCTGGGTGTGTCTGGGTGTGTTAGGGTGTGTCTGGATGTGTCTGGGTGTGTCAGGATGTATTACTGTGTGTCTGGGTGTGTCTGGAGGTGTCAGGATGTATTAGGGTGTGTCTGGGTGTGTCAGGATGTATTAGGGTGTGTCTGGGTGTGTCAGGATGTATTAGGGTGTGTCTGGGTGTGTCTGGATGTGTCAGGATGTATTACTGTGTGTCTGGGTGTGTCTGCGTGTGTCAGGATGTATTAGGGTGTGTCTGGAGGTGTCAGGATGTATTAGGGTGTGTCTGGATGTGTCTGGATGTGTCAGGATGTATTACTGTGTGTCTGGGTGTGTCTGGGGGTGTCAGGATGTATTAGGGTGTGTCTGGGTGTGTCAGGATGTATTAGGGTGTGTCTGGGTGTGTTAGGGTGTGTCTGGGTGTGTCTGGGTGTGCCAGGATGTATTAGGGTGTGTCTGGGTGTGTCTGGGTGTGTCAGGATGTATTAGGGTGTGTCTGGAGGTGTCTGGAGGTGTCAGGATGTATTAGGGTGTGTCTGGATGTGTCTGGGTGTGTCTGGGTGTGTCAGGATGTATTAGGGTGTGTCTGGGTGTGTCTGGAGGTGTCAGGATGTATTAGGGTGTGTCTGGGTGTGTCAGGATGTATTAGGGTGTGTCTGGATGTGTTAGGGTGTGTCTGGGTGTGTCAGGATGTATTAGGGTGTGTCTGGGTGTGTCAGGATGTATTAGGGTGTGTCTGGGTGTGTCTGGAGGTGTCAGGATGTATTAGGGTGTGTCTGGGTGTGTCTGGATGTATTAGGGTGTGTCTGGGTGTGTCAGGATGTATTAGGGCGTGTCTGGGTGTGTCTGGATGTATTGTGGTGTGTCTGGGTGTGTCTGGATGTATTAGGGTGTGTCTGGGTGTGTCAGGATGTGTCTGGGTGTGTCTTGGTGTGTCTGGGTGTGTCAGGATGTGTCTGGGTGTGTCTTGGTGTGTCTGGGTGTGTCAGGATGTATTAGGGCGTGTCTGGATGTGACTGGGTGTGTCAGGATGTATTAGGGTGTGTCTGGGTGTGTCTGGGTGTATCAGGATGTATTAGAGTGTGTCTGGGTGTGTCTGGGTGTGTCAGGATGTATTAGGGTGTGTCTGGGTGTGTCTGGGTGTGTCAGGATGTATTAGGGTGTGTCTGGGTGTGTCTGGATGTGTCTGGGTGTGTCAGGATGTATTAGGGTGTGTCTGGATGTGTCTGGAGGTGTCAGGATGTATTAGGGTGTGTCTGGATGTGTCTGGGTGTGTCAGGATGTATTAGGGTGTGTCTGGGTGTGTCTGGGTGTGTCTGGATGTGTCTGGGTGTGTCTGGATGTGTCTGGAGGTGTCAGGATGTATTAGGGTGTGTCTGGGTGTGTCTGTACGCTGACCTTCGTCAAAGGGCGTACCGTAACCTAGACAGCTTTTCGCAGTTGAGGGGGCTGTGTCAAGAGCCGAAAATACAGTTGCAAGATGTACAAGATTAACGAAAGTGGAAGAAACGTACATCACTGAAAAAGGAACACTTGTGCTTTAATTTAAACCTTGAGATAAAAGTTGTCTTGACTTAATTGAAAAAGTAGTGTTGATCAGCAGACTATCAAAGTCAGCCCCCTGAGTGTACTTATATTGGATTCTTAATTATATTTATTACAAAAAAGTATACAAGTGTTATAACCTTAAAACTATAGAATTGTATACTTAATACTAGAATCGTCAGTAGAGCTTAACTTCTCTTTTTCCACAGAGGCGTAAAGCATACAATTTCAACCTCGTGCTCATTTTTTACTCTGATTCCACCATGCCTACGCAGACTTCTTCAGCTACTCTGTAGTTTTTTTCTAGTCAGACCACAGGTTAAACCCCTGAATACACTCGTATGGGATAGCAGCTAGTAAAATTTTGAGAATTGCATATCCTTAACTATGACGTAAAAATTACTACAACTGTAGCACCATCCGCAAATTGCCTCTCGTTGTTTAAAATGTAATCTTGTAGAAGATCTCGTCTTTGACTTCGAATCCAAGTTTGGAGAATAGCGCCTGGCTTTCATTTCCAGATGCTGTGGCAACAGCAACAAGCTTTTGGGCGATCCCGAGTCTTCTATAATCAGGAGAAACTCCTATTTTAAAACAAAGAAAAACATTTGCATAATTGTTTTGTAATTCCTGACTTCGATAGAAAATCCTCTCGAGATTTCCATTCAAGTTAAAACTTGGCTCGTAATATTAACTACTTACTAACCGAGAGTGAGGTTATGCCGGAAAATTTCAAACTGAGGCTTTGGGGTATCGACCGAGGCTGACCGAACGGTCGAGGTTACTAAGTTGTTTATTATATGGCTTTTTGAAATAAAAATGACAAGAAAACAAATCAACTTTCGCTTTCGCGCGAATAGCGATTAGTCTATCGATCGATTTCAAAAAGGCGGGAAAACATGTGATCTTATTGTTTTTCTTTTTGTCGAAATTGTCCTCTTTAATCTCTTCAGGATAATAAAACTCCGACTCAAAGTGCTCGTCTTCTCCCATTATCAACTTTAAGACCTGTTTGTTTCTTGTTTTTTTTTTGTTTTTCTTGGTGGCTTTGGTTTTTGGTCGATTTTGTTGTAGCGAAATTCGTGCAACCGAACAAAGCATCACAAAAAAGCTCACAAAATGTCCCGCTCCGAATACGGAAAAAGACGGCCCGCTGATTAAACATTTCTATTTCTTATGGGTGTTAGAATTCGCTACTCGAATGTTCGTTGTCGCTCGTTTTGCAGTTTGAAGGTGGAAAAAATTTCTAAAAACAGATGATCGTGAAATTTTTTTCGTAGGGCAATACGGAATTCCGTTATGCCTTTCGAGACGGGCAATACGGGGATGTCACGACTACAAATTAGTCAATCACAGCGCGCGTACTATCGTAGCCATATAATAATGTTTTATATCGTCGGGTAGCGCTATATCATCCGGAAGGTTCGTCTTGGTAAACTTACCGGTAGTAACGCCTACTACTTCATTGAGAGATTGAGCTTCTTGTCGATAGCCACTACTGATACATCATCTTTCACGGAGGCTCAGCAGGTCACCGAGATTTGATGATTGCTCTCATCACCTCTCCATTCAAGAACGCCTTTGTAAGCGTGTGAGCAGCTTCCTGTACATGTTCGTCCTTTTAACGCATTGTAAACGATCTCTGGCTTGGGTTTAGACATCTAGAACATGTGAACAATATTCAAATTTTAATTTAAAAATTTTGGACTTGATTAACCAAAATGGGTCATTCTTTATGTGTTTTAGGGTTGTTGTAGGACCTTTTAATGACGGCAATATTTTGAGGTAGTTGCTTTTGGGGTCACAGGCTTTAGGTCTTAGTTTTTTAGTGTTACGAGGTTTTTGGTGCGCTCTTTTATTGTGTTGGGGGGTAGCCGTGCATCGTACACGCTAGGCAAGGGTTAGCCGTCTTTTTTTTTTATTGAACCGCTTTAGTGTTTTCAAATGGTAGAGCAACTGATGGCTAGCGGGGGGTTGGCAGGAAAGGCAAGTACTTTCGGAAGGTAGTGAAAGAACATCTCTATCCGGAGAAGTTGACAAAGCCAATTTAGAGAGTCCTCACTAAACCAACCTAGTGAAAATGCCGAGTACTATCCTCGTAACACGTTACAGTCTACTCAAGCTAGTTCCTATGCTGCTCAATTTATACTAGTATAATCAATAAACTGGTCAAACTGGTTTTAGGTAAGAATTGATGTAAGAATAGAAGATCAGATGTTGACTTTGGGAAGAACATCAGCTACCTTATGTGTCTGAATGAAATTTAGGGGAGCTGTGGCCCGGTTGCCATGGTTCCCTGGGTAGCGCTTGGTCGGGCGACCAGTACGCGATCCGATACCTAAACCCAACTTATCTGACGATGAGTTTAATTGGTGAAAATGTGGCGTTTGCGACGCGCTCTCCGTGTTAGGCTCGATTTTCAGCCGCCGCTAGGCCTCATCGGCCCCACTAATAATAAATGTTCGTCCTAAGGGGTCAAATTAGGCCTGTATTTAGTTAGCTAAATCTCTTTTTATATAAAGATAATAGTTTTTAGGGGTTACTAAATACTTTCAACTTCTAAACAAAACACTTTAAATGGGATACTTAAATAGGTTTTTTTCAGGGTTAATTTTTGCTTCTTATGATAATTTTTGGGGTGCTGGCGACAGGAGCAAAAAATTACAGTGTTAGCTTACATTTTGTTAATATTTTGCCTAGAGGTTCCTTGCATAATATAAAACAAAATAAGCTTTATTATTTTTGGTAGATGATCCGTTCTTGAGATATGATTCAGCAAAGTTGCCTTAGATAATGAAAAAAGTAGCTTGTTAAAATAAATATAATAATAAAATAAAATAAACAGTTTGACTGTTACTATCTATAATATATACTGTTGCTGCTGAAACTCGCCATTTATTGCCATTCTAAGTGAATGTTAGCGTAGTATGAGATATTCGCGTCGCCTTCCTCCGGTCGAGGTCGGGTTAACTTTCTGGATGAAGGAATGCAACGGTCCGTTGAAACTTTTTTTAAAATAAACCCCTATCCCTTGTCGCATGCCCGGGCGTGTGTCGGCGGCGATAATCATGAATAATAATTATCATTATCATTATCATTATCATTATCATTATCATTATCATTATCATTATCATTATCATTATCATTATCATTATCATTATCATTATCATTATCATTATCATTATCATTATCATTATCATTATCATTATCATTATCATTATCATTATCATTATCATTATCATTATCATTATCATTATCATTATCATTATCATTATCATTATCATTATCATCATCGTTATCGTTATCGTTTTCGTTATCATCATCGTTATCGTTTTCGTTATCGTTATCGTCATCATTATCATTATTATTATATATGTTGGTTTAGGGGGACAAGGTGACGTCACTGTACGCTATGATAAAGCTTCACATTTCTTGTTTCATTCCGGCTCAACCCTATAATCTCCAACTCTTGAAAAAAAATAAACAAGTAATCCTTTGCTAATAGGCGACATTCCAGAGAATAAGCAAGCCAATTGGCCGCGATATAGCCGCGGTAAAATATTAAGTACAAAAAACAATTAATTCGTGCTTAGCGGTGTGGACTTCCTGTGTGTCAGTTTTTCCACTATCCCTCCCCTCCCACCCATGCGCTCAATGCCACGTATCTGCTAAAGGCCTGGCCGCCCAGCTTTACCAATATCCCGATTGACTTTTTAGACAGAAAACAACATCTATCTCTTCAACTTCGATGACACTAGAATTATGTGTAGCGTATGGTTCTCTTTCTCTGTTTATTGCCATAGTACATAATGTATTTTTGCTTTATTATGTTCAAATCTTCGTATCTGTTTATCGCATCGATCAGACGTCATTTTGGATCGGCGAGGTAAGAGTGTTTAAATTCACAGCACTTCGCTTGGAGTTTTGAACAGACCTGTGGTTATGACTTGATTTCTTAATATCAAACTTTATCTTCTTATGGAAATCAGGCAGTGTTCCTGGTATGGAACTCAGTGAATGATCCACTGTTTGGCTGGTTAAGTGACCACAAATATGTGGCAAGCAGCAACAAGTAAGTGCTCTTTCCCCCTTCTTTCTTTTCCCCATCTTATTCTGTGGGGAATGTTTGAAGAAGTCTCGTCTCCTCGCGGTATGTCAACAAGAAATTAAGCAAGAAGAAAAAAACATTAACGAGATTTTCGAGGAATCTTTAAAAAACGTTCGATATTTAGAACTTTTACTTGATAATGGTACCTTCATAATAAATGGAGGAGACAGACTCTTTGTGAGACCAGAGCCTTATCTAAGTAGCCAAGGTGTTAATTGATAACAAGCACTACATCTGTCAAGTTGTTGTCTTCTGCAAGCGTGACACTGCACTCTAACATATACTATTGTGCTTGAAATCGGGTGTTATGAAACTTCATTTCATATTTTGAGAAATGTTGAGAAAAGAAATAATAACCTCTTTATAGTCCTTCCACTCCATATTTTGAGATTCGTTTCATTATTGCCGAAAACTTGAATCATTTGTGGGAGCGACTGCATGCATTGCATTATTTGACCTTTTAAAAGCAGATAGAGCAATCTCGTGTTCACAACTGCGTTTGGCAGTAGAGCACGTTAAAGCAACAGCCCTTACCTGACTCAGAAAATCTCTTGTTACCCTCACAAGCGCCTCTTGTCGAGTAAATGATGTTAAAGTTCTTAAACCCTTTCACTTATATCAATCTTGCCAAAACAAAGCATAGATAAACTTTCAAATTCTAAAAAGGGAATTGAATTTGATTGACATTTGAATTTTCTACAGATCTTTGAAAATTTTCCTGGCAGTGCGAAAGGAGATTGAATCGAGTAAATAATTCCAGGTTTTGGCGGGAAAACCTGAAACAACATATTTCCCTTAAATCCTTTAAAATTCAGAGACAGCAATGCCACAAAATATTGGCGAATTGTTTTCTTTTGCAACGCTACCCACAATGAAGCGAAGAATAATCTAAAGCCGAGAATTGTATGCAAAAAAAGAAAATATCGTTTTGTTGTAGGTTTCAAAAACAGCGCGTGCTTGTGAGAATGTCGCCATTCTTGATTGCGAATACAGCGCGCGCGCAAAATGCAAAAACAATTCAAAGATTAAAAAATATCTGCTAAATTTTGCAGATTTGTTTCCTGAAGTTAAATAATCATTTGACTACCAGGTGGAGATCTAAAGATGACAGTAAAAGTTGTAACCACACAACGTTCTTCAGCAATAACTAAGAAGACGGGAACCGGTTTAGCGCGTGCATATGTTTTCTCATGTAATTTGGTTGACAATTGGCCTTTCAATTCACTGCCTTTTTTCTGAAGGTTGACCAAAATACCTCAATATTACAGATTTGAGTTATTGGCGAGAACGCTTGTTTTATAGGGTCCATACGAACCACATACCATTTGGAAGATGAAAATATAAAGAATTGACAAAGTCTATCAACTCTGAAAGCTTATATGGACTTTAAAGAAATAACCTGGTATTCTAGAATTTAAGCCTTTTCATTTCTCAAAAATCCCGTAAAAGTTTTTTTCTATTTGCTTAGATTTCGGTAAAGTTCTCTTCAAGAAAATTTGTCCCTTCAGTTTTCAATAACAGAAGTTAGGATTTATTGTTGATATTATACCGGCGCTATAGACGAGGAGACAATACAACTACAAAGTCTTTATTTTATATTATTCCCTTCAATTCAAACGGAAGCGGAAGTTATTTTATTCCCTTTTCAAACTGGAAGCGAAAGTTGAAAGTCTTCTCAACCACCAACCGCTGAATAGGTGTGGGCTCACCCCAAAACCCGGACTAAAATTGCTTTAGTGGCCAGCATTGATAAAGCAACCAAGAGTTTGGGCCATTGACCAAGTGATGACAAGACAGCAACCAAGAGTTTGGGCCATTGACCAAGTGACGACAAGACAGCAACCAAGAGTTTAGGCTACTGACCAAGTGACGACAAGACAGCAACCAAGAGTTTGTCCATTGACCAAGTGACGACAAGACAGCAACCAAAAGTTTGGGCCATTGACCAAGTGACGACAAGACAACAACCAAGAGTTTGGGCCATTGACCAAGTGACGACAAGACATCAACCAAGAGTTTGGGCCATTGACCAAGTGACGACAAGACAGCAACCAAGAGTTTGACCATTGACCAAGTGACGACAAGACAGCAACCAAGAGTTTGGGCCATTGACCAAGTGACGACAAGACAGCAACCAAGAGTTTGGGCCATTGACCAAGTGACAACAAGACAGCAACCAAGAGTTTGGGCCATTGACCAAGTGACGACAAGACAGCAACCAAGAGTTTGGGCCATTGACCAAGTGACGACAAGACAGCAACCAAGAGTTTGGGCCATTGACCAAGTGACGACAAGACAGCAACCAAGAGTTTGGTCCATTGACCAAGTGACGACAAGACAGCAACCAAGAGTTTGGTCCATTGACCAAGTGACGACAAGACAGCAACCAAGAGTTTGGTCCATTGACCAAGTGACGACAAGACAGCAACCAAGAGTTTGGGCCATTGACCAAGTGACAACAAGACAGCAACCAAGAGTTTGGGTCATTGACCAAGTGACGACAAGACAGCAACCAAGAGTTTGGGCCATTGACCAAGTGACGACAAGACAGCAACCAAGAGTTTGGTTCAATGACCAAGTGACGACAAGACGTGTTTTGCTGTACTGTATGCAGCTTAGTCATGTTTTGTCAACACTTTTTATTTGGATGTCAGAGAGTAAGACCCACATTTGATCACACTGAGGCAAAAAGAATGCTATACAGTACATGAGTTTTGACTAAAGAAAGAACATACATTGTTGTAAACATGGCGATCATAGAAGAGTGGTTAATCGATGGTTTTATCATCGCTCGAGGCAATTTTTGTATAATAATTATCAGAGAGCCATCACTTTATTGAATCATACCTTAGGATTCATGTTGCATCCTGTTTTGGTCAATACCTATGCAAAATAGTACTTTTTGGAGTGTGTTTATACACCCAATATTGCTTAAAAAGTTTTGTATGGGGAACGATCAACTTCCAGTTGATTTTGGCCCACTCAACCCATTCCCTTGGTCAACCTTAAACTCTGAACTGGCTTATTGTTGTTTCGTGTTTGTGCTCCTTTTCTTGTGTATGCAGTATGGACATCAATCTCTGCTAGCACATGCCTCTTTTCTCTGTATTATTTTTTTAGTGAATTTGTGTTATTTGCAGGTATGGTGTCAGCTCCCCTGAAATTGTTCGCAAAAGATTTAGGTATGTCATTCCTTTCCTTTAGCCTACGTGTAGCCGCTGACTCACGAAAATATCCTCTCATTGCATCTATGCAACCGCAGAGATAATAGTGTTCCATGACATCACGGCTTTAGCATTAAAACCTATAATAGTCTCTGATTGGCCACTTACTCAGTAAGTTCTTGGATATTATGATTGGCTCAGATTTGAGTTTATTGAGCAGTTCAAATAAGGAGAAGAATATTACAACTTTATCAACTATTTGTGACGAATCTGTCCTAAGTTCAGCCATAGAAGATGTGTCAAGGGACACTATTTGGGATAGAGAAACCACACAAAGAACGAGAGAAGGCTATTTCTGCTTTTCTGAACAATGATGTTGACGTCTTTGTGAGCCTTCTACTGGCTATGGAAAGTCTATCATTTACCAAGCAATTATGTTATGTTAGTTATTTTCCAAGGTTCTATTCGAACAGGCTATGTTTTTTTTTACCAAATTTCTTCTTTTAAGCAGCAGATCACGGCAACTCCTACATATGTATGTGCTTATGTTGTGTACACAGAAATCTAAACGCTCAAGTTCGAACGAACACTGAAAGTCGAGGAGCGCTGGTTATCCACGAGATACTGTTCGTAATCTTTCTCAATTACCATCTTACAAAGAGTACAGGTATATATTAGCCGAATTGAAACGAGGGAATGTGCACTTGGAAAGTAGCAGCATTATAGGGCGATGTTGGGATGTTGTTTTGCAGGACGAAATCTGAACGTGTTTCCCGCGAACCCATGCACAGCTGTCAAAATATATTTATTCAAACTTATTACAATGGCCTAACGGAACATGATTATCACCGCTGTTGCATAGATGCTGCGAAAGGATATTTTCGCAAGTCAGCGGCTACATGTAGGCTATCCTTTCCTTAAACCTTTAACAGCATTCTTCAGAAGGGTGTAATTAGTAATTAAACATTGATAACTATTTGTGATAAGTTCCCCCTGCTTTTTATACAAGCACATAAAAAGTTTACCAGATTTCTTGACAGTAGGCCTGGATTAGAGGCAAGGGGGGGCCGCCCTCCTGAACCTACAGTTTATAGTAAAGAAATTCTTGAATTACAATACCTAATTCTTGAATTAAAATACTAAGTTATTATTTATGTGTGGCAGTCTTGGGCTAAGAGCATAACGGATTAACTCCTTGCATTTAAGTTTTTGTCATAACTGTGTTAATTTTTCAATTCTTCACATCCCCAGAGCCTTGACGCGTTATGGGCCACTCTTTGCTGTCACATTCCTTCTCTTCTGGTTCCAGTGGGCTCCTGCTGGCTTGCAGTTTGTGGTCTGTTTGTGTCTCTATGATGCTTTTTTGACAATTGTTGACTTGAATCACCTGGCGTTATTAGCAGACCTGGCACTCTCTGCAACAGACAGGACTCGTCTCAATGGATATTGCTCGGTTTTCAGTGCAGCTGGATGCATATCAGTATTTGTATCATACTATATATGGGACAGCCGCAATGTTGGGTCATTCCAAGTTTACTGCTGTGTGCTATCAGCATTTTCTCTTTGTGGTTTCTTGGGAAGCTCTCTTTTGCTCAGTAAACATCTTCTCTCAAAGAAAATGAAAGTGGATACCCCTGTGGAAGAAAGTGGAAAAAGGTAATGTTCATTTTTTTATCAACTTGTTAATTATGACATTTATTCATGTATTTTTTATTTATTTTGATGCTGTGGGTTGTGTTCATTTTGTTGCTTTGGCTGTGAATATGAAATTAGTCTGTCGGTTGGTTAGAAGCGAAGGGCCTGGGGCTCTTCTTGTATGTGCTGTTCCAAATGTAAATGCATGGCATACATTGGAAGGGCACATGTAAAGAACAATGGAAGGGCACATGTAAAGAACATTGGAAGGGCACATGTAAAGAACATTGAAGGGCACATGTAAAGAACAGTTTTTGTCCTCAGCCTAAGACTGGTTAAATTTATGTTTTAAATTGATATGTGCCGAGTGTTCATCAGCAATAATTCAGCTAGCTATTACATCAGCCCCTGGCAGACAGTGATTAGCAGCAGCACTGGTTGAACCATTAATTGGGATGTTTATTGTTTTTGGTGATTTGGATAAATTTAGTCTGGTTCATATGTTTACTGATATAATCTTAAAAGATACTTAAAATCTTGAAATCTACAAAGATAGCATGTGATATTGAATTTCAAGCAAACAATGATTCACCAAAAGCTACACTAATTTCCAAAAATAAATCTTTGGTTGCAATCTTTCCAGTTTCTGGACTAGTGCTGGTCTTGGAATTGTGCAAGCGTTTGCTTATCTGAACTTTAATTCTCTTGGTTTGTAGCCTGGGCATATATATCATGTCACCGTCACAGTGCTGTATGCCACTGAAAAAACAGGAGCTGGAGTTGAAGACATACATCCATCAGCTGAAAGGACACAAAAATTTCCTTTGGTTTGCAGCCATGAATCTTGTGCAGGTAAGGCTTTCTTCTTTAGAAAATGATAACCCGAAGACAAGTTTATTGTTAATGTCAAGCAAGAAGCTGAAGCTGCAGTGCTGGCCGTATGTGAGCAACGGTGGGATCCTTTCTAGAAGTCTTTGAAAGGATTAGAAGTTAATACCCTCCTTTTTCCAATAATCCTCCTTCCTCAAAGCAATCTCCAAAATGATTTCAGAAATATTGATGTGGAAAAGCCGTTTGCTTTATTTTTGTTTTTGTTTCAGTTAACTTTCAATATAAATATTATGGTTTACCAAGCAGCAAAGCTCAGATTAAAAAAATATGATTTACTAATGTTCTCATTTATTTTATTTGTAGGTCTTTCACTGTCATTTCAATAGCAACTTCTTCCCATTATTCTTGGACAAACTTCTTGGCAATGCCATTAGTCCACGGACTGGGGCCCTCCTTTTAGGAGTGTCCTTTGTTGTCCCTCACATCAACAATTTGTACTTTCTCACACTGTGCCGCAAGTATGGAGTGTACACTGTCATCAAGTGGCTGTTTTATGTTAAGCTGTTACTAGGCTTAAGCATGATGTCATGTGGACCTAACTTGACACTGTTGGTGTGTTTTTATATTGCGAGGTAGGTCAATATTAAAGGGTGGATTCCCGGGAAGGGAAATTGGGTGGCTATTGGGGGAAATTAGGGAGCAGGGGGATTTGTTAATTCATCAGGTAGGGAGGCAGGGGGATTTGTTAATTCATCAGGTAGGGGGGCAGGGGGATTTGTTAATTCATCAGGTAGGGGGGCAGGGGGATTTGTTAATTCATCAGGTAGGAAGAAGGGGCATTTGTTTGACTATCAAGTAGTGGGCAGGGGGATTTGTTTACCCATCAAGTTGGGGGGCAGGGGGATTTGTTTACCCATGAAGTTGGGGGGCAGGGGGATTTGTTTACCCATCAAGTTGGGGGCAGGGGGATTTGTTTACCCATCAAGTTGGGGGCAGGGGGATTTGTTTACCCATCAAGTAGGGGGCAGGGGGATTTGTTAACCCATAAGTAGGGGGCAGGGGGATTTGTTAACCCATAAGTAGGGGGCAGGGGGATTTGTTAACCCATAAGTAGGGGGCAGGGGGATTTGTTTACCCATCAAGTAGGGGGCAGGGGGATTTGTTAACCCATAAGTAGGGGGCAGGGGGATTTGTTAACCCATAAGTAGGGGGCAGGGGGATTTGTTAATTCATCAAGTAGGGGGCAGGGGGATTTGTTAACCCATAAGTAGGGGGCAGGGGGATTTGTTAACCCATAAGTAGGGGGCAGGGGGATTTGTTAACCCATAAGTAGGGGGCAGGGGGATTTGTTAATTCATCAGGTAGGGGGGCAGGGGGATTTGTTTACCCATCAAGTTGGGGGCAGGGGGATTTGTTAATTCATCAGGTAGGGGGGCAGGGGGATTTGTTTACCCATCAAGTTGGGGGGCAGGGGGATTTGTTTACCCATCAAGTTGGGGGCAGGGGGATTTGTTTACCCATCAAGTTGGGGGCAGGGGGATTTGTTTACCCATCAAGTTGGGGGGCAGGGGGATTTGTTAACCCATAAGTTGGGGGCAGGGGGATTTGTTTACCCATCAAGTAGGGGGGGCAGGGGGATTTGTTAACCCATAAGTTGGGGGCAGGATGATTTGTTTACCCATCAAGTTGGGGGGCAGGGGGATTTGTTTACCCATCAAGTTGGGGGCAGGGGGATTTGTTTACCCATCAAGTTGGGGGCAGGGGGATTTGTTTACCCATCAAGTTGGGGGCAGGGGGATTTGTTAACCCATAAGTAGGGGGCAGGGGGATTTGTTAACCCATTAGTAGGGGGCAGGGGGATTTGTTGACCATCTAGTAGGCGGCAGGGGATTTTTTACCCAGCAAGTAAAAGGGGTTTGTTCACCCATCTCAATGTAAATTCCTCTTCTTTTTTCCATTGCAGCAACCGTGTGTTCACAGAAGGGACTTGCAAACTTCTTAATTTAGTTATTAGTGACCTTGTAGATGAAGACTTTGTCCTTAATAATCGCAGTGAAGCCATCTCTGCTCTAGTATTTGGTACTTCTGCACTTCTGTCCAAACCAGGCCAGACCCTGGCTCCTCTTATTGGCACATGGCTTCTCTCTGAACAAACTGGTACCTCAATATTCTATGCTAGTACAGATGGTGGAAAAGCTGCATCAACCAACTTCTATTCTTCAGATGGCCAAAGTATTCGATGGGGATGTTTTTGTGTCCTCGTTTATGTATCAATTGGATGTGCAGTGGTACAGATATTACTGTGGTCACGGTTTAATTTGCATGGAAAGAAACTGGAACAAATCAAGCATATGAGAGAGGGGAGGGGATTTACTTCGCTTAATGTATAGACATAAAAATAGTACAGCGATACTTTTGATGTAGGACAAGGCCTACTTGCCAAAATGATCCCTTGACTGAGGCACAATCCCAAATTTGGGGACCCCCAATCCCCCAGGAAGTGATGCTTGTTTTGACTCGAGGTAAAACTAGATACTGCAGGAACAGCTAGATCAAAACTCGATCTAAAAGGCTAAGACTCACGAAATAAAAGGTATTTTGCACCCACGTGTTGAAATATGGGAATGTCTTTAAGAACGTTCTCAAATTAAGATACCCTGTGGTGTCACAATCCAGTAAATCGCGCAACTCCCAGGCCTACTCGGTCTTACAGGGAAATGTGATTTTACGGGTTTACGTATTTTTTTCGCCTTCTCTTTTTAGCTGTTTAGTGCTTCAAAGTTCGTAAGGCAGCTAAAAAATAGTATTTAATAAGAAAAGATGAGGATTTAAATGGGCTGATTTTGGTGAACGGCTTAACAAGTCTTTGAGAAACCGTTTTGTCTAAAGAAACTTTCGCGCTGTGTAGCCATTTGGGAAATAGGTAGACTAAATAATAACTGCAATTTTTTAACTGTATTTTTTTGGGGGTCGTAGCTTTCGGGGTCACAGGTTTTAGGTCTTCGTTTCGTAGACACCCTGACTTGTAGAAAACTTGAACTCGTAGTCTAATTGTTAAAAATTACACTATCCTCCCACGTAGTTTACGCTATTGTGTGTTGTCCCCCCCTTATCGCATTTCACTGCCAAGGGCACACAACGAGACCCCCTTCCCGAAACACGTGAAAATGGCATATTTAGCCGTTCGAATATGTTCTGATGTCGAAAATATTCATTTTAATAGTTGCTTGAAAAAAAAAATTATCTGTTCCTTTTTCCCAGTAGGGAACATTCCTTTTTTCCCAGCCAGCATTGGTTAGACATTTTATCATATCACTAATTGTTGTATAACCGATTTGGACGATTTTTTTCCCCGAGCATTCCAGCGCCCCAAAAATTTTCCCAGCACAAAGTTCAACTGCACAAATTTGCCAGCAGAACCATTGGGGACGATTTTTTTCCCCCAGAAACCGAGGGGTCGTCTAACATCTTCCCAGCCAGCAAAAAAAAAAAAAGGGCTGCGGAACATATATTTTGCGGAACAGATCCGTTTTGTGCCCTTGCACTACGACCAACATATTGCGAATTCTCATCACCTCTCCTCACTTCCCCCTCGCAGCTATTCGCCGCTCACCTCCTATTTACAGTCGATTGACAAAACGTTGTCGTCAACCGGCTTCACGACTACGCGACACGGGATTACGCACCGCACTATGTATTAGTGGTCCGTCTATAACGAGATTCACACCAATTATGCGCGGTGAGCATGAGAAATTTGTATATCGGAAATCTGACAAAGTCAATATAATCCGATAAAGAAAACTCGGAGCTTGATCACGCGACTGAAGCGTGACGTGCTACGTGCACTCGTAAACGCTCCTCTGCAGCGAAGTCGCCATGTTAGAGATGACGGTCTGGAATTTGACCAATGAAATCAAAGCCTGATACGCGTCACAAGACTGAATGACAGATGTGGAAAAAAAAGTTCCAAGTTCAGATTCCGTGCTGTAAGAACCGTTCTGTAAACATTCCGTCTTCAATACATAGACTGAGGCATAAAAAAAATTGACTGAATTTATAGGGTAAGAGCTATATTGAGTGTTGCTTAGATGGTTTAATTTTCTATTTGCTGCGCATTTCAGTAGGTATCTTCTACACTAGATCAGACTGGTAAAGGGCTGCGAAATAGGTAAGTGTATACTTAAATGTACATACTTATCAAACTACAGTAATTTTACTATAATCATTTCACAAACGAGTAAATAGAGGGAGATCTGAGGTTAAAAGAAATAAGTCTTCCAACGCCATAATTCTTAACCCGTTGTACTGTGAATGCTTTTTATTCCACAGAAAAGAAGTAATTTGAATCATAACACAATCGCGCCTTCGCCACTCCCCCTACATTGTCTTTGTCATAAACATTTTTTCTGACTTCTAACATTTGTGCGCAGTGTCACTCTCCGAGTTCTATCGTGTCTTATTTTGTTTTTGAATTAAACTAGCTTTTGAAATAATAAAACGTAGGGCTTTTAGTCTTTCTTCCAAACCTGGTTCGTGATCAGAACAGTACAAGCACTCGTTGAGCTGTTATTGTTCCAACCGTGCCAATCAACGAGCGCTATTTCAGTCAGGTGACCAAACAAGTGAACACAACCTTACTTCCAGAACGTTTTCAAAATCACGTTTTCTCTACTACAACAGTCGATTTTCTACGTGTATTCTGTGTAATCCCTGCCTCTTTTGCGCACTGCTTGGAGGCTGAAAGCACCGGCAGGCACTTTGATGCTAAAGTGCATGTGCTAAGCTCCACTTTGCTTTTCTTTTTCGCTTAAAAACATGGCCAGCTCAGGCAACCCCGCCACCGTTCCCACCGCAAGCACGAAGAAGATGCGAATTCGCAGCAAGTCGACCTCCGATGTGGGCGAAGTCAAGAGCAGTTCTCTTGCCGAGGAGAAGCAGCAAATCAGAGGGACTAATGCATCAACCAGGCACGGAATTAACGGTTCTGCTCACCCCGAACTGTCGGTAAAAGCGTCTGAGAAAAGACAAACAGATAGAAAGCCTCGCACGGGTCGACGAGGTCTTCCGAAGAAAGGTCAGTAAGGGTTTCGATACAAGCTATTACAACAAACTACGGTGACCAGGCTTCTCAGTAGCGTAACCAACGTTTTAATAGATTCATTAGTCATCGAGTTGTTTTATTTTGTTTTGAACTGTGAAAGTCTAGAGCTGGAAAGTTGATCATAAATATTTTATACATCGAGGAATAACAATCAAACTAGAGAGAGAGAGCCACGAGGTGACTAAACTCTAAACATCATATTCTTTTACAGAACATTTTTATCATCACAATGGTTCCTACTGAGTCAAAAAAGTCTACGTTATATTGTAGCTGTTGTTGTGTGTTGGTTGTAGGCTCTACTAATTGGATATATAGGTTAATTTTTAGCCCATGCATGCTGTACGCATGGTGGTGTGTTGTTGTACTAAACGGTACAAAACTATTTTTGTCCTCCTTTCTCGCGCTGCAAGCTCATGAATCACAATAATCATAGTACATAGTACATCCAGAAAGACTAAAACTAAACAATTAGCTTTCCTTGCTATTTTTTTTATCTATAAAATACAGTTACCATCTTGTTTTCCCTGATATCGATAACTAAAACCGCACTTCACATTGTACGTGTTTGTTAATTTGCATAATCGCGAATGTGTTTTCATCCTCGTTTTGGAATATTTAGGATTGCAAATAACTGGTTCAATTTGTATGCGTTATTGCTACACACTTTTTACCGCGTTGTTGCAACCGTTCTGCTTTCTTGCAAAATAAGATGGCCGCTTCTTCGTCTTCTTCTCCTTCCATATAACCCCATCTCCTTTTATTCGAAGATTCTTATGAGGTATTAAAATGTCAACAAAAACGATAACAACAAAAATATATAATAAGTAAAGTTACATAAGTCAATGCAATAATAGTTCGCTTGTTTTCTTAAAAAGATTGGCTGCCCTTGCATTTAGCTCTGGCAGAAAGTTCCAATCCCTGATGGTCCGCGGGGAAAACGATTGTTTGTGATAGTCGGTTCTTGAAGGTGGCACTTTGTAGCTTTTTATATGCCTGCCAATTCCATCCATCGGCGGGACTGTTGGTAGGCCATCAGTGGCAAAAAGGCCATGTAGAACATCAGGAGCCTTGCTTTCTCTTCGGCCTATAGCTCGTCGTATTTTTCCAAAATTGGACTGAATCCAGAGCAACTTTTAGCATTTTTATAGCATTTTTAACTCAGTTATAAATGTGTCCACCTGTATTTATAATTCAGCATTTCCGGGCTCACCACTCTAACCGCATGGCCGCCATCAAAATTCTTCCAGCCACTACATGTATTGCTAATTCAACCATATTTACTGCTTCACATACTTACTATTAAAGCCATTTGAATAATTTACCCTTGCCAATGATGGCAACTGTAAATTTAATTGAAGCTCTCAAACTTTAATCACATGCGATTATTTTGTTGTATATTATTATTTTGTTCGTGAAAATTTGGGTTCGTGTCTTTGTTTTATGTAGATATCTACATGCAAAACCATCCTTGGCGTAACCACCCCTAAGCCAAAAGTTTGTTGTTATGTTAAAAGTTCCATTTGCTTAATGCATGTGTTAAACTTTACAGATCCTTCCCCCCAGGGCCTGTTGTAAAAAGATAGGGTCAGGTGGAGGGAGTATTAAGGGGAGGTGGTACTTATCTTATTGTATTTTTATACTATCATTTAACCCTCAAGTTTTTCATGGATATGTTTAACTCTGGAATGCAAAGCATGGACAAGTTTTTGTGGATACTTGATCACTTGATGGCTCTATCACCCATAAGCTTTTTGAGGTCTTTCTGCAGTTTACTTTAACACAGCAATCCTTAGATCATCTGTATATTTCTGGTGTTCAACTTACAGTAAAAGCTTAGTAGCATAAAAGGGATTTGTTATCTACCTGTGACTGGTACAGTCATAGCCTACCTGTAGGCTTTGATAGTTTTTCTGGCACGAAAACCCCGAAAACTCAGAGTTCGCATACCACCGCCGCCATCTTGGTTAATGGCTCCCCAGGAGGAGGGGGAGGAAAAATGCGTGGGGCAGGAGGAGGGGGGGTAGGGAAAAAAACGCCTACAGGATGTCTAGCCTTTTTCGTTCAACGCCCCTAATGTAACACATGACGAAAAATTGTGTTTAGTGTTTAGTGAGTATATTACTAAAAGTGAAGATTTTGTGCAATGTTTCTCTCGAGAGGCAATCTCAGAAATGTTAAAAAACGGTAAAAATCATGCGTTTACCGAACCCTGTCAGCAACACAGCCATCACATGTTTAGCTTCCCACGAGGTCTTTCACAGCTGCCTCCTGCCCTTGTCTTGAAATAACGGATTTGCCTTTCAAATGAAGAGTGTTTTAAGCTTTTTGGATCGCTTATTCTGTAAGCACCATGCTGAATCAGCACTGTAGCACGAACGTGATAAAGCTGTGGAGTGATGAGTGATGGGATGTCATTAGCCAATCAGATGGCTTCATCCGTACGGATAAAGTTTAAAATCAATGAACGAAAAAGGTGAGACATCCTGTAGGGGTTCTTTCTGAAGTCCAAGAAACAAGAAAAAAAAAAAGCCTCTGTGAGCTAGGCTGGTGTGCAGGGAAAAACCAAAAAAGAAACATAAGTATCAAAAGGACTTTACCTGATTGAACATGATAAGATAAATATTCCAATTCACAAGTCATTTTATTTAAGGTCTTGGTAAAGCTAAATTTGACACCACTGTTTGTTTTTGTGGCTTTGCAAAACCTGCATCAATAGTTCTTAAACTTTATTTTTGCAAAATTTTTTTCCATAAATAGCATTCTAAGATGGCTGAAATGGGCCTTTGCTGTTTCCCCTGACCTGTTGACCGTGAATTCACGCAAATCTTTGACTTTTCTAGCGTATTATTTTGAGGCGAGAACTCAAGCTTGTCGGGCGTAACCTCCCGACTGGTTTTAAGATATTGCCTTCAAATTTTCGGGATCTGATAGATAATTATGCCATGTCATAAAGTGTGTGAGGAATTTTCGATTTTATAGCACTTTTCGTGTCCAAATTTCGCCAGAAATGAGAGTTTCAACTTTGATTCGTGATATTATGTTGACAGTGTCAAATAACAAAAAGTCCTCACACACTTTGGTAGATCATCTATCTGTCATTGAGATGCCATTATGTGCAAGTGAATGCGCAATAACTCGAAGGTGCATTATGCTCCGTACTTTTGAGTTTGAGGCCTCAAAACTTAAACTCTGAATTAGCTATTGCAAAAATAAAATTTGCAGGAGATAATTTAATCTTTTATCTTTTATTTGATATATAGTTTGTACATGTAGTGAAAATTGCTGCGCGACGATATTTTTTTCCGCGGACACGTCATTCACCTTTACTAGACCTTAAGTATACAAAATTATGGTAAATGCTTTTCTACATCTGAACTTGAAGGTGATAATCACTTTGAACCTCTAAGGCATAAACAGCGCATCTTAGCACAACTGTAAAGCTGTTATTCTCAACGCTGAACATTCTAACATTGAACATTGAAATGCGAGCATGTGTTTGTTTGCGGCAATTACAACCCTTTAGGAGGAGGTGCAGGGAGACTGCGTTGAGTAAATTATTGTGTAAATTTGTTCAATCTATCTTTCTTGTTATTGTTGTTTCCAGGTGGCGCTGGTGGAAAAGGGACGTGGGGCGTCATTGGTGAGGTGCTTACCGAGGAGGACCTCAAAGTTCGGGACCAGCATGACCCTAACTATGAATCAGAGGAGGATGAGACAGTGAGTATGAGTCGACTGTAGGAACACATTTAGTACAGTGAAGTCTTGATTTTACATATTGCAGCTAGACCCAATAGTATAAATGGTCTTTATTTTGGAGAGTAAAATTTTTATCTTTGTACAAGTTTTCTACAAATTCTAATTAAACTATACATCACATTGCTGGTGATGATCTATTGATGTCATAATGAGTCATGA
Source organism: Nematostella vectensis (assembly GCF_932526225.1). NCBI lineage: Eukaryota > Metazoa > Cnidaria > Anthozoa > Actiniaria > Edwardsiidae > Nematostella > Nematostella vectensis. The sequence continues at coordinate 17,142,471 of NC_064039.1, forward strand.
ATATGATCAAATGTGATCATTGAATACAGTGTAATGCCAACAGTATAATGCCAATAATGTAGTTGTCTGCTAGAATGGAACACAGTTTGTGTAGTTTGCAACATTTTCTTTAGAACTGATGATGCTGTTGGTTGTCATATTCCATAGGAACCCTATGAGATCAAAGAAATTAAGCCTGAGCTGACTGTTGAAGAGTTTGAACTTCATGTTGACCCCATAATTGTGGTGAGTAATATATAATATGTATATATATATAAATCTAATAATTGTTCAATGTAACATTACCATAAATGTGATGGGAAAACGTACACTAGCGAAAAACGTTTTGGGGCAAATCTTGAAGGTTAACAAATGTTGCCTCGTTTTATCGTTCATAAATCTTGTTCCAAGGACACAATAGGAAGAACTTTTTTTTAAATTCAGAAGTTCAGAAGTCCCTTCAAATTCCAAAAAACACTCTAAAGTTCGGAAGATCGTTCTCTGAAATTTGAAAAGTTCAGAAGATCGTACTCGTTTTGGAAGAATATTCTAATAATTCGGAAGCTCATCGTGAAAATTAAGTGTAGTAAGGTATTTGCCTTTGCAATACAACGACATGTTAACAGTGACGACAACAATATGACGGTTCTCGCTTTTTACTAAACTCGCACATAAAACAGACATTTCTCAAAAAAGTCCTCTATATCTCAGCTTTCTTTTGACATTGATAGTCGCGATTGATGAAGTTCGACAATTGATTTGTTTGAGCCAAATCCACATTAAGAAAGCAAGTGGGCTGTTGATTTTTTCTTGTCTTTTCAAAACAATGAAATGTCACTGGCGACCACAACTTTACTATCACGGCTTTGCGCTTGTCAATGAACTCCTGCATCAATAAGACCCCTAAATTACCCCATCAATAAGCCATTACGATCATCACGATAGTTAAAGTGAGTAAGGTAAATTACTGGTCAACTGAAAAGTAGCTCAAAATTAAAATTAGCAAACAAGCATTTCTCGAAAGAGCGACTGTTGTCATTTTAGTAACGATTATCAAAATCTGATAAACATTTGTTGAATCCCTGAAAGAAGTTCTTGTCATTGTGAAGCAGATCTTTTCTTCGGATGAACAGTCTTGAAAATCGGAAAAGCGTTCGGCATAATCCATCCGATATCCTGTGCTGTTGGAGTTGTTTGTGTTTATTTTTTTACTGATCAGTTCACTTGGATATCAAACAATATGGCATTATTTGTTGTTATTGTGTTGCCTCCTCTGGTTTTTTTCATAGCACTCATCATGTAATTAGTCTGATTGATCATCGGTTCTTCAGGTTGTTTGTTATCATTTATTTACCTTTAGCTGCCATGCTGTTATCATTATTTAAAAGACAGTCTGGCCAGTTTTATTGACTGTTCTTTCTTTTGTTCAGGAATATTTTGAGCATGGGGACACAGAAGATGTTGATGTGAGTCATCTGAAATATTTACCTTTTCTCTACGAGGCCTCACTGATCAAACTGACCATTTTCTGTTGTTTTTAGTTGTCCCTTCAAGAGCTCAACATCTCTAATAGAAAGTTTAAAATTGTGGTGTTTGCAGTCACACACGCCTTGGACAGGAAGGTATGAGGTTGAATGTGAACTGGACACATTATGATACTGTGTTTGTCTGTAGTTGTGGCATCACAAGTTCAACCTGCATATCCCAATGGAAGGAACAAATCCCAAAATAGGCCTCATCAATTACTGTAGGATAATTGTAGATGATTTGACCTGAAAACGTTTTATTTAATTTTGTACCATATAAAGGGGAGGCGGATATATGCTCCCTTTGACACCTTCCCTCCCACCCTCCCTTTCGACTGTCATTAAGATGTAATGTTGTTGCATTTTTAATTCTTTGCCAACAAAAGACATAAATTTTAATACTTCAGGCCACCCAGCGAGAGATGGCCTCTGTGCTGATCTCAGACCTTTATGGCTCAACCCTGACCAGGCCAGACATTGCCTCAGGTTTCCAGAAACTCCTGGATGACCTAGATGACCTCTCACTGGACACACCTGATGCACCTGAAGTTCTGGGGAAATTTATTGCCCGGGCGATTGCTGACGACTGTCTGTCTCCTGCTTTTGTGGCTAATCATGCTGATACAGCACCAAATTCCACTCAGAGGTATGCAGAGCTTACGTTGGGTGTTTTGAATCAAGATGCTTCGTTGATATAGAATAAGCAAGGCAGCAGCTAATAATTTCTTCTGAGGCCAAAATTGTGATTGTTTTCACTCAGCATCAATGTTAAAATCTAAATTGATCAATGTCTTGATGGATGTGCTGTAAAGGATCTTAAAACCCTTTTGGGGGGGGGGGGGGGGGGGGGGGCTTGAAGGTGGTTGGGTGCTTGCCCATGTGGGTGAACTCCCAATAGAGGTAGATACGTGATTGTCCCATGTTTTACGGCACAAAATCCTACCAAATTCTATCCCCGATTCTGCTATCACTTGTGTGTCGTGACAAGACGATAAAAAAAGCCTTAACTTGAAGACTAGAGATGCTCTCAATGGCAGAGTGTGGCACCTGCATACAAATGTTTGTTTTAGTGCTGTCTTAGGGTAAAAAATTGCCTCTTCCAGACCTAAAGTGCTAATCCGTGGTTTGTTCATAAAGGACTCCTCCAAAGGTCCTTTAGTGCTATAAGATATGGCCCCTTCTTCATTGACATAAAGCATTTAAAAGTATGGACAATTAATAAAATCTGAAACAAATTGATTCTTGAGAATAGAGGGAAATGTGAGAGGGAGGACTTGATAGCTTTTACAGCTAATTTTGATGTAATTGTTACCTAATATTCTTTTCTTCACCATCCAGTGCAGTCTTTGTATGCACATTGTACGTTTGCCTTGATCTGTGTGTGAATTTGTAGGAAGGCGCTAGAGAAAGCCAACACCTTGATCAAGATGAAGCATGGAATGGTGCGATTAGACAATGTATGGGGTGTTGCTGGTGGCCGACGCCCTGTGAAATACTTGGTGAAAAAGGTAGATATTACATGGTGAACCTGTGAAATACTTGGTGAAAAAGGTAGATGTTGCATGGTGAACCTGTGAAATATTTGGTGAAACTAGTAGATGTTGCATGGTGAACCTGTGAAATACTTGGTGAAAAAAGTAGATGTTGCATGGTGAACCTGTGAAATACTTGGTGAAAAAAGTAGATGTTGCATGGTGAACCTATGTAGCTTTTAAATAGATTTATTTACCATTATTTACCAAGGAAATGGATGCTTTTTCAAAATAATTGCTTTTACTTTTTATTAAAAGTAGTGTTTTGCAGATGGAGCTTCTACTGAAAGAGTATCTCTCATCTGAAGATGTTGAAGAGGTAATTTCATCACTGAATTTGGACAAGCACAGCAATGAAAACTAATGTAGATTTTGGAATGTCTTAATGTTTATATTGCAAAGTACCATAACATGACATGATCAAACCCTCTTGGTCTTTACAGGCACAGGGTGTGTCACACAGTGTCTGCCCCCTTGGAGCACTTATCTACTTTGCCATGCCCCAGATGAGGTGCTTTTTGGGGGAGGGCTTCTATAAGGCCTTTGTCTCATAGACAACTGAGCAAATCACAGCTTTACTGGTGAAGTTTGCGCAAGAACCCAGCAATTTAGTGGTTAAAAATCCTGTCCGCTGTTAATGTACCTGTCTATTCTTACAGGCTTGTCGTTGTGTCCAAGAACTTGATGTGCCACACTTTCATCATGAGCTGGTTTATGAGGTAAGATCACTATGATCTGTTATCAGACCATTGCTTCCAAATTGATTTTAAACACGAGGTTCCGCTATCAAAGGGAAAGCTCCTCCCACCCCTGGGCTCGAATTTGCACAAATGATAAGCCTTCTAAAAAATTGCTTATCTCTGAGCCTCAGTCGGCTGGAATAAAACTATTTTTGCACAGGTAACAGATTGTTACCTGTGCAAAAATAGATTGTTAAACTAGTTATTTGCTGTCCACTCACGTTTTCGGTGCAAAATTTTAAATTTTGTGCTATCATAATCTAGCGCACCTTTTATAGCGGAACCTCGTGTTTAGATGAAACAGGGAAGTGTGAAAGAGTACAGTAGCCTAAAGGTTACATTTCACACCTTGACATAGGTTGGGTGCAGTCAAATGATGGTATTTAAGAAAGTATAATAACTTGTTTGACCTGTTTACAGGCCATCATATGCTATTAGAAAAAGTATAATAACTTGTTTGACCTGTTTATAGACCATTGTGATGGTATTGTAGAAAGTATAATAACCTGTTTGACCTGTTTATAGACCATTGTGATTGTATTGTTGAAAGTATAATAACTTGTTTGACCTGTTTATAGACCATTGTGATGGTATTGTAGAAAGTATAATAACCTGTTTGACCTGTTTATAGACCATTGTGATGGTATTGTAGAAAGTATAATAACTTGTTTGACCTGTTTACAGGCCATCATATGCTATTGGAAAAAGTATAATAACTTGTTTGACCTGTTTATAGACCATTGTGATGGTATTGTAGAAAGTATAATAACTTGTTTGACCTGTTTATAGACCATTGTGATGGTATTGTAGAAAGTATAATAACCTGTTTGACCTGTTTATAGACCATTGTGATGGTATTGTAGAAAGTATAATAACTTGTTTGACCTGTTTATAGACCATTGTGATGGTATTGTGGAAAGTATAATAACTTGTTTGACCTGTTTATAGACCATTGTGATGGTATTGTAGAAAGTATAATAACCTGTTTATAGACCATTGTGATGGTATTGTAGAAAGTATAATAACTTGTTTGACCTGTTTATAGACCACTGTGATGGTATTGTAGAAAGTATAATAACCTGTTTGACCTGTCTGCAGGCCATCATGAAAGTATGATTAAACTGTTTGACCTGTTTATAGGCCATTGTGATGGATTTAAGAAAGTATAATAACCTGTTTGATCTGTCTGCAGGCTATCATGATGGTATTAGAGGAAGGCAGTGAGAGGGTCATTGAAGTCATGAATAACCTTTTCAAGGACTTCCACCAGACGAATATTGTCACACCAGACCAGATAAGAAACGTAAGCCCATGTCAGCACTGTTAAATCCTGGATTCTATAGTTTCGAGAAGAGGACAACTTTTTTTCTTCTTCTAGTGTTCAAGGTAAAATCATCAACTACTTTTTTCTGATTGCCCTGTGTTCTGTATAGGGTTTCATCCGTGTGTTTGACTCCATGGGGGATATTGTACTTGATATCCCACATGCGCATATCTTCTTAGAGAAGCTTGTCGATGCAAGTACCAAGTCAGGAGTCATTCCAATCTCCCTAACTCTTAAAATGCCTTCAAGGTAACGTACCTAAATAACTTTAAACTGTCATCTACTCTTGCACTTTTCTCTGCTTAGTTATCAGAGATCTATAAAACATTGCGGGGCATGCCATAGCCTCTATTTATTGCTGTAAGCTCGACCTACAGCAATGTTGTTCTGTTTTCACTTCATGCATATTCTTTTGTGAGCTGTTTTATCATGATGACACATTTGTCATCATGATAACTTAACTTGTTGTTATCGGGAACCGTACCTGCACTTTGTATAATTTATCACCATCATATCCTCGACGACTTTTTGTGACGCTGAACAAAAGACTTATGCTCTTGATATATAGCTTTTTCTTAATATTGAGTTACTCGTTGACTTGACTATTGACTCCTTGTTGATATCGAGTCGCTCCTTGTTGCTGCCATACGTGACGCATGCGCATTGATCATAACGTTGCACACATGCTCGCAACACCGCTGACACGCTTGTATTTGTTTGTAGGAAGTCTTTGGGTTTGGCACCGGCGTGAGTATTTCTATTATTGATTTTTGCAAAGAAACAGAATTGCTATTTAGAATAAACCTGGAATTAAAAAACTTTAAAAGATAATAAAAGACGCGTTGAAGCTTTTTAATCATAACACGCTTTTGCTAAATCACTAAGTTGTATGCTGTTTAACCATTAACCTGTTAAATAAATGATACGATTCACCTGGAATTGGAGGATGGTGTTTATGTTAAATAACATTCGGTGATGGCAAACTATCCTTCTATTCTTGGTTGTCGCTATCACAGATTTGCTTCATGCGATCACGTGTTTGTGTCACTTATCATAACCCGTGTTTCTTTCTCGTCTTCGTAATATTATCGTTGATGTCACATTTTTGCTAATACTTATTTGGGAATATTCGCACGACTTTGTAATGTTCACTGGTAATATTCACGTGATTTTATCGTGTTCACTGGTAATGTTCACGTGATTTTATCGTGTTCACTGGTAATGTTCACGTGATTTTATCGTGTTCACTGGTAATGTTCACGTGATTTTATCGTGTTCACTAGTAATGTTCACGTGATTTTATCGTGTTCACTGGAAATTTTCACGTGACTATATCGTTCCCACTGGTAATGTTCACGTGATTATATCGTGTCCACTGGTAATTTCACGTGATTATATCGTGTCCACTGGTAATGTTCACGTAATTTTATCGTATTCACTGGTAATGTACGCGTGATTTTGTCGTGTTCACTGGTAATTATAAGAAGGGACTATTCTGTTGCGCATGCGCATTTCATTGCGCGCTATGACCATCAAAATGGCGGATGTGGAATGTTATGACAAAAACTCACACTGTTTCTGGACTGTAGAGATGTCTTCTTTGACCAGCAAATTTCAACAGAAGGCAAACAGAATGTTTAAATTTAGTCCCGCTCGAATCAGCGATTGCCGGTTACCGTTTTTCGTGCTAAATATTACCATAAAGATGCCAAACAGTTAACCATTCACAGGAATCGATGGTGGCGTGTAATGATTTCTACATGAATTTCGAAAATATCTCCGTTATTTGAGGGAGACTGTTCTTAAGCTCTGCACTATGACAGTCTTTCTTCTATAGTTTATTTGATTTGGATATTATGATAAAAATCCGTACTTTTCCGTTCGAATAAACTTATTTGCAACTACGGCGAAATTTGCTTGATTCGCCGTTTGAGCTCAAATTGACAGTAATTTTCTTGCGATCTGGGAAATAAAATCACTGTTCCTAGATTGTGATCACTTTTATCGTTCTTTATTTATCAGGATTTTGTGGGTGCCATATATAGGAAATTCGGAGAAAGATCTTTAATTATTTTTTAGTGTGTAGTATCAATTTTCTAGGGTATGATTGTTGGTACTGTTCGCGGTTATCATATCAAGCACAAGTTGTTCTGAATCACATACAATTATCATACCCTTCTCTAAACAATCCTTTCATTTCCCAGAAATCGGACATTTTTTTTTTTAGATATATTATAAACACTTAGATGTCACTTCTCATTAATATTGAATATTTCATTATTATGGAAAATCGAGTAATAAAAACACACAAATGATGCCACCATGTTGTGCACAACTATTGATAATTTCATTATTTGATTATGAACTTTACTTGTTTTGCGTCAGTCTTGAGCAAAAGTACGAGGTGAAAGTCATTATGGTAATTTATTCTTTTGATCCAAATGCAATTTGCAAATGATCTGGCTCAGTCCCTCGAGGACAGATAGCCGGAAATAGTGCCTCCCAAGTCACGTAAACACATAAATTCTATAAATGAAACAAAACTGTTAGTATGTTGGTAACTCTCTCTAAAAAAAAGAAGTAAAGAAAGGTCAAACACACTTGTTTAATCATTTAGAAGACATTCTGAAGACGTGCATAGGATTACTAGCAAGAGAAAAACATTCGGACATCTTCGTAGATCTAAATCTCGCGCTATGGGTGAGTGGTTTCCCCTAGGGAGAGCCTGCAATTGTCAATTTTCGGTCAGCATCTGCGCTCATTGTCATACTCAATAGTTCCTTGTTGGTAATTATAACGTGCATGTGTCTTGTGTTTGTTGATATCACGTGCTTGTATCTTCGCTCTTGTATCGTGTACCCACCACGTATCATGTACACTCATCACGTGATCATCTGTCTTTAGGGGACGGAAGAGGTTCGTCAGCGAAGGCGATGGCGGCTTGGTAAAGGCATGACAAGCTGATTTCTGTATGTTGCGAGGCCTATCCATGTGCGCCTCTTGGTTATGGTCTCGGCACTGTGTAATATATAGCGGGGTGTGAGGATTCTGTTTATTTCACCACATGCACACTCGCAAATCCAATAAAACAGTTTTGCAAATCCTAACGTTCGCTTCTATTGTTCTTGTTGTGTTCTTATTTTTTACCATGATACTACCGCCAAAATGTTTTTTTTTTTCATTCAAAATTAAGTGTTTTCACAATGGTATAGTGATAAATTTTCAACAATAATAGCTATTTATTTCTTAGACCGTGTCTTTATTTTACAACACATTTCCCCCTGGACGTTTCTTGACAATGAGCAAGTCTCACCCAGTAGAAGCCAAGCTCAGATTAAACAAGAACGCAATCGAATTTGATTTATATTATCGGAATTCCTATATCGTTGTAAGCTTAAGGGGGGGGGGGGTTCATAAGATATTGAGCGTTTATTAGATAAGGGGCGTTTATTAGATATGGGCAGTTTTCTAGACCTTTTCAAGTAGCTGCCAAGTCTTAAAATCAATAAACACAAAGTTTATTTGACAATAGCTGGATGGTTTAGTACGACAAAGTTTGCGTGACAAATGCTGGATTTTTTAGTATGCATAGTCGCATAAACATCTCGTTCATTTGCAAGCTAGACGTTTATTTACTTTCCTATTTGCTGCTCCCCGCGCGTCGTAGCTAGGTAACCCTAAGAAAAATCCACGCGTCTTGGGCCGCACGGTGTCGAGTCTACCCCCACGACATACTGTCCTCTGACACTAAGTACTGCGTGTCGATCTCGAGTTCGTCTTGCGTCGAGCTCTCTAGTCCTGTAATTGTTGTGGCGCTGTCACCGAGCACCTGTAAGTAATAGCGATGCTAAATAAAGCGCTCGTGTACACAGCCGCTCACGTGACTCAATTCGCTTTGCGTATTAATGTCTGAAACTCTTAGTAATAACATAAGCATACCCTTTCTTGAAATTTGAAGAGTTTAGTTTATTTTCTGCCATTCGCAGCACTCACGGCTGAATTACAGGCAGTACCAGGTATAATAAGAGATACACGATAAAAAAGGCAATCATTGTCAGTAGCGCATGGATTTTGGGGCCTACTTCCATTCCTTAGATTGTACATCGCCTGAATCTTTGTCTCCCATATTCTGGCGAATACTTACCTCCTTGATGGCGGTCGAGTTATCCGAAGGTGTCGCCTCGTACCACTCCACCATTTCTTCCATGTCCTCGTTTGACGCCGTTTCTTGTGGCTCATCCCAGCAACCGCTCTCAGCTTCCGTAGTGACAAGGTCTGTACGACTTAAGGTCCGCCTGAGACATCGCAAATGAGGCGGTGAGACTAAAAGTGCGGGGGGATGCGACAGCTTAGACAGTAAAGAGCCACACATCTATTCCTTACGCGTACGTCACATTGGTTTGTTTAGTCAAAGAATTTATCAAATTACAAAAAATGCTTTCAGGTGAAAGCGTTGTCAACATCTGCAGCTTTTGTTACGTCATTATACATATTGCATCATCAATCGCAGGGTGCCACGTGACTCAAACTTGCATCACTCATTGAAGGTGGATATGAATATATGAATAAGGCCAAAGGAAACAGTAGAGCAAGGCTAAGTTGAAACGCCGTACTATCCATGAGCCGTATTCAATGCAAATTATTATAACTTTGGCGGGCATTGTTGCTCTAATGAACGTTTTGGCGGGCTCTAATGTATGAAGCCCGCTGCTCTAAGCCAATGAGAGGGCGAAATTGCAGCGAGCCAATCAGAAGAAAGCAGGAATTCCCGAAATTCATTCAAACCGCTCGTCTCATCGCTTGCCGTGTTTGGTTGTGTTTTGACAACTACCAAAAACAAACAGGAAAACATGGCTGAACACGACTCACAATCTTCTCAGCTCGATGAGTAGGAGCTTAAAAAAATGGAAGAAGATTCTGTTCCCCAAAATACTAAAAAACAAACATCCTGGGCGATGAAAAGGTGATTTTCACAGTATCGGCTCCTCGGATCTTGGAGGCATTTTACGCCGTTTCTATGCAGAAGTCAAAACAAAAGACAAGAAGGACCTCTCGACGAGTGCCTTTTGCTTCAAGTGAAACCATTGACATGGAAAACAGTAATGATTGCAAACAAGGCAGTTTATCTAGGGCAGGCGGGGAAGTGAATGTAAGTTCTATATTTTGAAACAGTTGTTTCGTTTACAAAAAGAACCGTAAACACGTGTATATTTAGCAAGGTTTGTAAAGTGAATTGAAGCTGTATTTATTAAATATGATAACAACTTTCAATGAATAAATATCACGCGAGTCATCCGCGTTTTCCGATCTTATTTTTGTTTTTGCGCTTAATGCTCGCCAAAGTCGCTGCGCTCGGGCTAAAATGAGCTCGAGTCGGGCCCAAAACATATTTACGACCGCGAACATCAACTATATTGTTATATGAATCAAGTCGATTTTTTCATCTTCATTTACATTGAATACGGCTCATGAATAACACTACGTTTAAACTTAGCCAAAGAGGGAAGTTCTTATTATCCGAGTTTTTAATTCGAGTAATCAGCGCAAAATGGCTGAAGAAATCTAGCTCAATTTTTAGATTTTGAGTTAGCAAACTTCGAGCTAGTGGGGTTCTACTGTATCAAGAAAATTCTGTGATAATTTTCTTTTTACATTTCTATACCCAATCGGACCCAGGCTCGCGCACTTACAGGGATTTACTTGCGCGTTGTGTTTAGATGGCACGCGCATTAGACTCATTATTACGTCGCGCGCGTAACCATGGCAACACTACTTAGACTCAGAAACAACTTTCTCTTGAATGGTTACACAAAACGGTCCGTATCGTGAAATACCGTGACCGAGGTCTTGAAAATACTGACCGAGGACCCTTAGCTGGGAAATAACATATTTATTCTTTTCCTCAATGAGATTTTCCAACTTTGTTTACCTTACTATGGCGAGGTTTCGCTTCTGACTTTCGTCGATGTTCGTTTGAGTTTGTTCGATCATAATCATTCAATAAACTCCATTTTGTAGTTACACACAAAGCTTTTACTCCATCAGAAATACATAACCTCCAAAGAAGACATTCTCTGAGTTTTGACCAACAATTTTGTAACATAATTTAGTCCAATAGATACGTCGTTCTCAACTAGAACTTCTCTTGACTGTGGAAACGTTAAGCTGGTTATTCAGATTAATTACTAGAGTGATTTGTCGTTTTTCTTCGTATTTAGAGACGATTTGCTGCCTTTTTTATCCCAAATAAACTTTCAGCAAACTTGAAATTGTCGCGCTCTTTGCAAAATCATTATGGCGGGAATTGTCAAAACACGGAGGGTTTTCTTGCCCCCGATACCCCACTAACCATGAGTAGCATAATGCCCGGTCCTATAACAGGGGTCATTCCAGTGTAACCGGGTACTGGCGCGCGCAAAAAAGCCCCGCCCCAGCTGCGAAGGGCTTTTTCGCATAACCGAAATCTTTAGCAGAAGCCTGAAAAGAGCTATCGTATGGGATCGTTCAGTGAAATCGACTGGCACGCACCGCCCAGCCCGCCGCGCTCCCCAGCCCGTTTTCCTACATTTTTTGTCTCCCGATGCTCTCTCCATGGGTAATGCAATACCGGGTTATACAATATAAGGTCTTTCAGTGAAATCGGGTAGCGTGTGCAAAAGGCTCCGCACCAGCCACTAAGGGTTTTCACATAATTGGAACCCGCAAAAGCAATAGCTTTAAACAAACCTGAAAGGGTGATCGTATGTGCCCGTTAGAGTGCAAGAACCAGGGGGGGCTCCGCAAAGCACCATGACAAAATCGGGATAACCTAAGGATATCAGAGAAACAGCACCCTCTTGATGTGTAACATTGGAACCCGACTATGATTAGCAGGGCGTGAGGCACGCGCAATACAGTCAATTCTCACACACCATACGCCCATTTAGACCCATTTGTGGGTTGGTATATGCGAGCAGGCTATGAGAGGCCAAAACCAGTGTCAGTGGCTCACGATTGGGAGCTTAGCTCATTGCGGAAAAAGTTGCATCTATGAGCGTTGCAAGATACATCGCGCTATGTTGAGGAAGGGCGCAATCGAACCTCATCCCTGTGGAGAGTGTGGAGTGGGGACCCAGTCCGAGGCTCGGCTTTGCGAGGCCTGTGGTAATAACCCTGTATAACACAAGCTTGTTTACAAAGAACAGCGGGCTCGAAGGACATTCCCCTTTGTCCTAGCAGAGCTGAGAGGTCGCCTCAGGCAGTAGCATCCCCATCCCCGTTCTTAGGTACGTCGAGACCATAGCTCCAATATCAGAAGGAGGGACGCTCAGAACACAAAATGGGCGGGTCCTTGGTGAGAAGGGGTGACAAGATTACGGTAGGCGTTCTAGAGGGCATAGACACTGGCATATGGGAGAAAGGCAGGGAGTACTTGGTGTACGTACGTTACGAACTTCGTCCTTTGCCAGAGCAGAACGGCGAGCCCGGGCCCATGTTCGAGCCTGCGGAAGACAAAGAGATGGTCAACTGTGTTGTAACCTACGTGGCTGACTACCTGAGGAATCGGTGCACAGCGCGTTCTTTAGGGATGACAAAGAAACGAGCTAAGGCACTGGAAACCTTCGACGAGCGACTACGGGATGCACAAAGGAAGATCTCTTTCGCCTGGAGAGAAAGCTGGAGATCAAGCTAGTGGATGTCGATGCCCTTGGTAACACTCTCTGGGATCCCGGGAAATACAAGAGAGGATACACACAAATCCACATCCCATGTCACAACAATCACGCATGGACCGAGCACCCGACGGACCCGCCTGTCATCACAAGCGTGCATGGGCTCAATCCCGAGGCCGAAACAGAGTTGCAAGCACTTTATGAGGACAGGTCACTCAGTAGCGCAGCCATGAAAACACGCGACGCAAAAATACGTGAAGCACTCATTTGCTTCATAAAAAGGACGATCCCAAGGAGCACCCGCATATGGCTCTGTGGTCACGTGATAGTCACGCACGAAGGCAAACTGTACCGACCAAGACGGGACAACGTGGCTATCGACCGTTTACAGACGAGACGGGACATGATCCTCAATGGCTCCCTGATGATCACCCAGCCTACCAAGAGTACATCGAAGCTACGCACTCGATGGGCGGCGCAATAGGGTATTACCAAGCCTACATCCCTCAAACATCGAGATGTCTGGCAGCATGCGTAAGTCGATTTGAAAGTGTGGAGCAGCAAAGAGTGTTACGGCAAGCAAACTCACTCGCATATCGACATGCGTGCAGCCGATCTCGGGTGCGAGGATAGCGTATTTGGCGGATCGTCAGACGCCATCGATCTCGTGCGAGAGTATGTATTCCCTACGGACTTGTATCGTCGCGCCAACGTCGAGGAAAGGCCTCTAAGGGAAGTCCTTCGGTTGACGGGCTCTATCCAGCTCACTAAATGGGAGTTCTCAGAAGATTGTCATCCTTACACATCAGGCCGTATAGGACAGCACTTGGAGCAAAATGATGGTTGGCTCACTACTCCGGAACTCAAAGACCTGCCTGGTTCTGGTGATCTCATCAATGCCACTGCACGGGAGCTTCTGTTCAGCGTTGGGAAAAAGGACTGCATCAGATTTCCGCCGTCAGACAACGAAAGCAAAGACCCTCTGTATCCCCAGGGCCGCGACCTCGCGGTGGGTTTCGTGGGCAAATGTGCCCGCCACGCAGATAAATCTTCTATCGTGGAACGCGACCGAGAAGAGGCGGCGTATCTGACAAACCTGTTAGCAGGCGCCGACCATCTCTTTAACTTTGAGCACGCGGACAGGGCACACTTGATCCAATACAGGGACGGGAAACGACGTTCCCAGTGGTATCACATTCGCGCCTTCATGCTAGCTTACACTAACATTGCTCTACGTAGGATGCTGCGAAGGTTCCCGCGAGATGATGTGCTCAGAGTTTGCACAGCTGCCATATATACCAAAGTGGTGCCCGATGAAGTGCAACGACGTCTGGTAGAGAAGAGCCCAAGATATGGCGAGTGGCGTCACAAACAGCCCGGGTACGAATGGCGTCCGGAAGCCGCTTGGCAGCCCAAGCTTAGAGGTAGCTTGCACAATGAGCAGAGCAATGCGCCACCCTTGCCAGCAGACCTTAAAGCTGCTTCATCAGCGAGACTCCATCTGACTGGTCAGGGCGGTTCGGCAAAAAACGGAGTGGGCCGTGAAATTGTTCGAAGGGCGAACCATCGCCGTGCTCACCCCGGAAAATGACCTTGCGGATGATCATCGCAACAATCCCGGCCTCCAGAACTGCGGGAAGCCCGTGAACGCGCAGACTATCACCACTATCTCCGCATTCCCGCCGACAAGCCAATAGAGGACTGGGACCCAGTATCCCTAGGTAACAAACTGAGCAATCTCGCAGAGGTTGTCATTATCGACGAATGCTGCAAAATCCAAACCAAAGTCCTGCGCAACATCCTGGAGTATCTGGCTACCCGTCCGTGTGAAGTATGTAGCGGCGACTATGGCCAGGTGCCTCCCTTGGGCGACAAAGAGGGTCCCCATACTATTCTCGAGGAATGGGCTGACGCTAAAAACGTGCTCTGTTTTGACACCGACTACCGATGCGTATGCGAAACGTGCGGGCTCCCCTACACCTTGTGCCATAGCAACCCAGACACTCCGTGCAACTCCACGCCTCGCTCTCGACTTCACGACATAAAGGGCCAGACTGACGGTTGTCAACTCGAGGTCTTCAGAGAGGAGTGGGTCGGCATGCGGTTTGAAACCGCTGTGAGCCAAACAAGGCCGGATGACATGTGGGTCTGCTCGACCAATAAAATGGGTGCTCAGGTCGAGGAGCGACTGCTTGGCCACCACAAGACAAGCTACCCGACATCCCCGGCTAATATACGATTCGACCCGGAATCGAGTATTGCGCACCGATACCGCACGCAAGGGCGGCCCATGCCTGTCCCTGGTAAGCATGGAAAAACGGCGAATGCATACAAGGGAACCGTAGTCCAGGTACCTTTAGACGCCGTGCTGCAAGGCCTTCCACTCGAGTGGAAATACGGGGGCTGGGGTACGATCCATCGCGTGCAGGGAAAGACCGTTCAGCAACCTCGCCGTCTCTTTATCATAGACCACAGCCTCGAAGGCTGGATTACGAATGCTGTATACACCGGCATATCCCGCGTGCGGCACGCCGACCAGATAGTCCGCGTAATCCCCCCCGATAACGCACCCGGTGCCTTGGTTCCCACAGAACTGCAGGCTACGCCCAGTGAAGAAATCATTATAGCGCGAATCAAGCGTTACGCGATACAGGATCGCCAAAAGGATCGCCCTAAATACACAGGCTTCCATCACATGCTGATGTATGATTGCTGCCGCCGAAAAGAAGTGCACCGTGTGTGCGACAAAGCTGCTGTTACAGAGTTACACCAAATGTCACCCTCAGAGCTTAAGCATCGATCGCCTTGACGACGGTCAGGGGCACTACAAGTGGAACGTCCGACTTACGTGCCTCAGCTGCAATAATAGACACAAACGTTGAGGCTCACGTGTGCCCACTGATAAGTGCACGTTATAGCATGCTGCTCGCTTTCCCGCTTCCTGACTCGTAAGGCTTTATCGCCTCCTCTGACGCCCCCTTTTGTTTGGGTTATTATCGGGGATCACATTTTTTGTGTGCGCCGCTTTTGAGCGCAAGGGAGGTAGCGAGTTACAATGATTCCAAAGTTTCCACCCCACGACAGGCACGCCAAGCAATATTCCGAACAGGGACTTTTTTCGCTGAACGACTGCGAGTCCGTGTTTGATTCTGAGGCTGTTGGTTGGAGCTCGTATTTTAGCAGATCATTCTCTGCTAGTGTCTCTACTGTTTTGTGTATATTGTCCAGGGTCGATTCTAGGCTATGAGACATCAAAGATATCTGGTCCTCCAGCGCTTCGAGTTTTTGCATCAGAGAGTGACCATCCTCATTTTCTTGGGCATCTCTCCACAATCTGTCTTACCATCCCTCACGAGTTCACCCCGTGCCTGGTACAATGATACCCGATCCTATTACTCATTACATATTACATAATTGGTGATCATAAACTAATAACTTTAACAACTTCCGGTACACAGAAACGGAACTTCCGGAACACACTCCCCCCCTTGACTCTTAGGAGTCAAGCAAACCCCGATCGCGATTCTATTCTGCGCGTGCAATGCTGCGGCTCGAGTGGACCTGGCTCTGGTATGCACGCTCCTGTCCGCGCACGCGCTGCGATTCACTGTCGAGTCCGCGCAACTAACTTCTATGGGGTAGAGTCTCTGGACTGGTCTGTCCAGGCGAGATGGCTTGCCCTTCTTGACAAGTCTAACTTGCGCTCCTCTCACTACGTCATCTCTGCCCTTGATCAACTTCTCTACTACCGCCATCTTCCACTGACTCCTCTTACTGCCGTCGTCGTGCACTGTCACTACATCTCCTACTTGAACTGCCTCCCTATGACGCCCGGTGACACGACTACTAGGATAGAACTCCCTAAGGCTAGCTAGATACTCCTTACTCCATCTCTTACAAAAATGGGAGAGTTTAGCACTTACATACCTAAACCGACTGTTGTGGTCTGGATTCGCTACATCGTCTGGCTCTACTACCTCGTCTGGAAAGCTATTTAGTCGTCTGTCATACATTAGATGGGCTGGTGTAAGCTCCATCTCTCCGACCTCATCGTACACATATGTAAGCGGCCTGTCGTTTAGTGTGCTCTCGACCTCCACCAAAACTGTAATTAGCTCATCATAGGTCAATCGTGCCTCGCCCAAGGTCTTCCTCAAACACCGCTTGACGCTTCCTACCATTCTCTCGTAAAACCCACCCCACCATGGAGCCTTCTCTAGGTTGAATTGCCGAGATACTCTGTTGACCTCTAAATATGCTTGTACCTCCGGGTGGTCATATAGCTCCCTCAGGGCCTTTGCTGCGGCTTTGAACGTTTTCGCATTGTCTGACACTATCAGCGTTGGAGCTCCCTTCCTGGCTGCAAACCTTCTAAGGCATCTCCTGAAAGTACAAGCCTCTAAATCTACCACTAAATCGAGATATAATGCTCGTGTCACGCAACACGAGAAAAGTGCCACATACGCCTTCTGCATCATACCTGTACTACTCTTGTAATAGAGAGGACCTGCAAAGTCTACTCTTACTTTGGAGAATGGCTCTGCCTGCGTGACTCTTAAAGCCTGGTAAATCCGCCACGGGAGGCGGCGCGTATGCCCTGCCTTCTAGCTTCTTACACGTGACACACCTATGCACTATCTTCTGTACAACTGGTCTACCTTTCGGAACCCAGAACCTTGTCCGCAACTGCGCTAAGGTGCCGCTAACACCACTGTGGTGTAACTTACTATGGCAGTCTAGTATAACCAGCTCTGTCAGCCTGTGATCTCTCGGTAATATTATGGGCATTCTAGCGTCTGTCGCAAGCTCGGAATTACCCAGTCTCCCTCTTCACCTAAGTATGCCTGCCTCTTCTACTAAATCTAGCTGCTTGGTCAGCTGATTAAACGTCGCTTGTTGCGTCAAGTCTACTTGCGCTGACTTTATCCACTCTAGCTCTGCGTTCGTCATCTCCTCTCTAGATAACCTGCCTGTCATCCTGTCTTCTACTTTCTCTGCCCTAACATTGTGCATTAATCTCCGAACATACGCTGTTACCTTGAACAACTTGATACAATTACTGAAATTGTTAGGGTTGATTACACTAGATATGTCACTCTTCGGTACTCTGGTGTTGACTACCATACTTACAGTGCCCTTCTCCTCTTCCGCCCCAGCTGGCGTTCTCTCGATCTGTAATGCTGGCCATCCCTGTTCGGGACCAGTCAGCCAGTGTGGGCCATTCCACCACGGTACCACGTGACCCAATGTCGGCCGGGTTCTGCTCTCCCGAGCAATGCCTCCACTCACCGTTCCTAGTCAGCTGCAAAATTTCATCTACTTTGTGCTTAACGAACTGTTTCCACTCACCTTTGTTCGCCAACCAGTATAACACTGTTTTGCTATCTGACCAGTACACCTCCCTTTCTACTTCAATGAGTGTGCCTAGTGCTTCTTTAACATGGCTGACTAGACGGGCAAGGATTAACGTGGCCATTAGCTCTAACCTGGGTATTGTCATCTCTTTAAGGGGGGCCACTCTACTCTAGTCTTGCTGCAAAGCTACAGTTACTGGGCTTACTATTCCTAGGGGATCGAACATACCTGCAAGAACACTTAGCACATTTCGCTTCGTCGCTGGCGACTGTTGCGCCTTCTCATACAGTTGGCCAAATGTGAGTCCTATAGTGTCACTACTGCTATTCCAGGGTAGGCCTAACACCTTTAAGATTCAAGAGCTCTAAAATATTTTTCTATCACTTCTCTATGAAAATCTCTATTGACATTTTCTTTGTCTGTTTTTGTTTGGTAAAAATTAATTTGTTTTTGTTTTCTGTGTCTTTTATACCAAGCTGTTTTATGAGATAATATATAGATTTAGGCACTGCCTAAAAGCGGAGCCTGCGTGGATGCACTTTTTTAGCAATACTTGTAGCAAATTTAAGGATATAGGGGATGCAAACTAGCTTTGGAGTAGTTATTTATATTTAATATCCATTTCCAAGTAAATCCTGGTGTCTTGGGTACATTACTAATTTCTGCCATAACCCCCACCCCCTGGGGTTTGACTCCTAAAAAAAGAAGATGGGGTGTAGATAATCATCTTTTAGGGTATAAACTTCACCCAACTACTATCCCTCAGGGGGGTGTTTAATGGTTATTCTGATACTGCTATCCTGAACGTTCATGTATCAAATTAATGAATTTTTGTATTTAATAACAACTGATATATTTACCTCCCTCCACTCCCTCAGGAAGACTACCCAGGATTATGATGGGTGAATGAATTGAATTGAATACTTTTATTAACAAATGGGTGCCTTTTAGAGAATGCTTGTTTTTATTATCATTGCACAAATGCACCATTATTTGACATGAAAAAGTCAAAGCTGAGATCCAGCAGTATGGGATTGCTTTTAGTAGGAAAATGGTGTATACACGTAAGTAGGAAAAATGCATGATGTTAAAAAAGGTGTTTTTCTGAATTATTAAGAAATCATTGTTTTAAATTAAAAGCATTTATTTAGGCTGGTGTCATTATCACATATAATTTGGTTGTGAAAAATTGTGCAAGCCATAATAAAAATAATATTGTATTGACACAGGAAATTAAAATGGTTCATTCAAAATTATTCATTTCTAAAGTTAGGCTTGTGTCCTATCCTTTATAATTTGGTTATGAAAAATTGTGCACACCACAATATAAATATTGCAATGACATAAAAAAATAAAATGGTTCATTCAAAAAGTATTCATGTATAAAATTATGCTTGTGTCTTATCATTGATAATTTGGCAATGAAAAATCATGCACAACCTAATAAAATATTGTATTGTCATGAGAACCTATTGGTTATTTAGATCAAGAATAATAAAATATAACGGGTTAGGATATTTTTAAAATATAAATTATACACCTATTTCAAACAAGGTATTGCATTGGAGGATCAATGTGTGGTAACACTGATTGGTTCATTCAAAAGACACACAAAAAGAAACATGGGTAAGCTTTGCTCTATGCATATTTGCTGGCTCATTTGATATCTTTGAAGCACTGCAGTTTGTGACATTGGTATTGTAACCTCATTTGAAATAGGTGTATTATATAAAATAATAAATGTTAAAACATGTATTAATAAAGAGACAACAGTTTGTCTACCACGTAACAATTAATTTCCATATTTAGAGGAGGCACCAAAAGCACTCCCCTAAATATGGAAATCAATATATGTGGAAGACAAACTGCTTGGCCCCACCACTGCATGCCGCCTACAGCTGCATCACCTCTTTTTATCTTGTTATTGTTCTTCTCTATAAAAAAAGGATGAAAAAAGTATCAAATTATATATTTTCCAAACGTTAGGGCTCACCTAAAATAAACCAATAAACACCATCTAGAATCTATGTATCATACCAGTATAGGTTCAATTAATTAATGGGTCATGTAAATATGCAATTTTTTTTATTTTATGCTGTAATTGACACACAACAACCTTGCAAAACATCTTTGAGAACTGAGGGGGAAAAAGCATAAATGTGTCAGATAAATAAGACCTGACTGGAATCATTTAGCCATATTTCTTTCATAGTATCAAAGTGAATTGGGTTCATTTATACCAAAATATTGATATACAGCTTACTTTTTAAATAATTTATCAGTGTTTTTTTTTACACTTACCTCATTAAGTGGGAAAAAAAGAATTAAAACCTACCTGGCCCCCTAAGAAAAAAGCTCTTATGTTGTATGCAAAGTAAAGAAGGATTTCAAAAATACAAACTTACTTTGTGTTAGAATATCTTTCTCCATGTTTATAATCAGCAATGAGTCAAATGTAAAACAGTTTAGAATCTAACCTTCAGTTTGTCTACAATTAGTGTATGTAGCATCTACACATTCATCTGGTATCTGCAAATTATATAGTCTGCTATGGCAGAGTCTGCTAATAGGACTTTATGCTTGTACTCCTGGATTTCAAAATAGTACACCTGTCATGTACAGTATCTTTCATTGAAAATTGTTGTGCAAAATTGATATTTTAACTATAAAAGGGGTAACATCAAAACTTTGAAACTTTTAGAAATACGACAGATCACCACCTACAATATGTATGTATACGAGATTTAACTAAAACACAACTATAATATTCATGAAACATCTGAGGTAACAAAAACACAACTATCATAATTATGCATTATTTTATGCAACCAAAACTATAATAATTATGCATTATATTTTGGGTGCCAAAACTAAACTCAACTATGATATTTATGCAAAATTTGAGGTGACAAGAAATAAGACAACTATTATATTTTGAAATATTTGAGTTGACAAAAACAAACACGTCTATAATATTTCTCTTTCGGATAGGCCTTTTGATTACTGTAACGAAGTTTACACACAATTAGTAAAAAAGTAAACAAGCGCGCACAAGACTACCGCCATCTTGTTTTTGGGCGCGAGTTTTAACAAAACCTTTGCACACACACATTCTTCTCTGTACAATAGAAGTATTCTATTCTTAAAAATAAAATGCTAGTATCGTCTGATAATAAATCCGTGAAAAACCTTTCAAACATATACTTAAAAAGGCACTCAGTTCAAAACCGTTTTTTTTTTTAACATAATACCTACTGGATGTAAACATAAAACTATAATAGTTGTGCAATTACCTCTTTTATCACCACGTGAAAGGTCGTCCATGGTCACAGTGGAAATAAAAAAACTTCTCAATATTCAATTTCTTGTTTCGCTTTGCGGGTTTGCTTTTTCATAAAAGTACTTTGAAGCATAAGTACGGAAGTTTGGGGGCGGTGGTAAAAATGTTATTTCCAGTTAGACTGGTTATAAACCGGTTATGTCCAGTTTGGTGATTGAGTTAACATCCTCATGCCGTCATCGTGATTGACGTGTCACTTGACGATGACTCCTTTTTAGTTGGGCCGAGTGGGGCCTGGGAGTTGCATGATTTACTGGATTGTGACACACAGGGTACCCGAGCGATGACCACAAAGACCAAGTCGCATAGTTATACCATCACCTAGTATAAGTGCTTCAAAGAGAATAAGCCCTTATGTATCTACCAATACTCTTGAAACCATTTATTCATCAATTATCCAACCACACTTTGGGACAATTGCAGCAAAGGTTTGTTGGAAAAATTACAAAAATTACAAAACAGGGCAGCACGTATTTTAACTTATTCTCCCTATGACACTTCTAGTACTGAAGTGCTCGGGAAACTGGATTGGAGGACAGTTGCTGATAAACTGAGAGAAGCGAGGTGCACATTAGTGTAAAAGATTTTGAATGGTGACATTTGATGACATTTGACATTTGGTGTTACAGGGTTACACCAAATGTCAAATGTAAATGAAACAGGGGAAAATGTTAGGAATATGCTCATTTAAGCTATTATTGCATTATTGTTATATATTTTTTAAAGTAGAGTCACATTTTTTTAAAATAGAGTAATTCATTTCTCCCTTTTTCTTCTCCCCATTGACTTTTTGTTATATTTATTTCTCCCTAACATGTAGCTGTACAGCTTTTTGCCGAGGCCGAGTCGAGCGGAGTGCGTTACCCGACGTACGTTGGTGACGACGACACTACCACGGAATCGAGGCTTAGCACGCTCGTCAAGTATCCAGTAGAGAAATGGAGCGACATAAACCATGTGTGTCGCACGTTGGGTTCACGCCTATATGCCGCCAAAAATAAGGTGAAGGGACTGACTCCTGCGGTGATCAGCTATATACAAAAGTGCTTCACCTATTGCTTGCACCAAAACATGGGGAGGCCTGAGGAGCTCTTGCAAGGTCTGAATGTCATCGTGCCCCACGCCTTTGGCGACCACAGTCAGTGCGAGGATATGACATGGTGCAAATACAAGGCCAACCCAGATGAGTACGCTCACGGCGAGCTTCCTGGTTGTCGCGACCTGCAGGGCGAAGACCTACGCGCCAGCATTACGGACGCTTTGCGCCCGTTTTCGACACCCATGGGTTCTTCCCAAAAAAGCGAATGCGTCAATAGCATCATTGGTGCAAAGGCTCCAAAGATCAAGCGCTTTGGTGGTTCTGAGAGCAGTGACCACAGAACGGCAGCAGGGATAGCACAGTTCAATGAGTCGACGAAATATATATCTAAGGCAACAGAGGAAATGGGCCTAGGACATAGCATCGCGACCGATAAATACATAAAAGACACAAACCGAAGACGCCTAAAAAATGCTGTAAGAAAGGGAACTCGGGCGTTCAAGAAAAAGAGGCGCATGGCGCGAAGAAAAAAATCTCGGAAAAATGTATCTCTCGAAGAACGCGAAGGCGTAACATATGAGTCAGGAGTTGGCTTGCAGAGAAGGGAAGTTGAGATAACCACCTTGACCATAGAAAGCTTGAAGAACTCCGTGAAGGACGAAGAGCTACGGACTTACGAAGAGTGCATAGAGCATTGGGAAATAGAGAGCCAGGGAGAGCAGTCTCATCCAACTAATCCACCAGAGCTCAGCGAATGTGCGCTTATCACCTTCGACACAGAGACGACT
Organism: Nematostella vectensis; assembly: GCF_932526225.1. Taxonomy (NCBI): domain Eukaryota; kingdom Metazoa; phylum Cnidaria; class Anthozoa; order Actiniaria; family Edwardsiidae; genus Nematostella; species Nematostella vectensis. The sequence goes on from NC_064039.1 coordinate 17,165,746, forward strand.
GGCCTAAACATAGAAAAAGAAGGTGCTACAAAGAAAAAGGAGAGCAAGGTGTTGCGCTCCACAACGTAGGCGAAAGGACTAGAGAAATTTTGTAATTTTCTAAAGCAGCATGAAACCTCATGCCCTCTGCAAATTGTCTTAGTAGCTCCCAACGGCGATCGCTTTGATTACCCAGTTCTTTTAAAATCCTTGAAAAAGCACGACCTTCTGGAACAATTTTCCGAATCTGGAGTCTTTTTCTTAGACTCCCTTAAGTTGATAACGACAGTAAAGAACAATACATTTCGCACAGTTTCAGTTTCTTTTTGATGCGATGGCAGACGTGAAGGCGTTGGCTGAGGTTCTCTTTCAATCCCGTTTGTGCATTTCGCTGCGATCGTTACAAGTCAAGCGGTATGTGTTCTGTCTTTGCAAAAGAATGAGAGAGCAAAAGCGCTGAAGTCGACACTTGCTCGACTGCCGATAACAACAAGGCATGAAGGACAAAATCGCGAAATCTGGCTTGGGATACAGAACGCTAGTTGATATATATTGCAAGGGAGGCGCAAGGGCGTTGCTCGCCATTATGGCTCTGCCAGAGAAATTGGCCCTCAATACGTGGGGATTGGATATGAGACGCAGTTTTGTTGTTGCAGCGCCGAATGAAGTGGTAGCTCTCTAAGATGGCGAGGCATCATCAACCTTTCTAAGAAAGAAATCTCGCGATCTAATCGGTTCAATCGGTTTTGGTATCAATTCTTAGAATATAGGTATCAAGTTAAGTACTAGACAAGTCGATTGTCGAATTTACTTCCCCGGACGAAGTTGTGTTGGTCTAAATAATATGGGTTAATATTTTATACATTAAACCCTCTAAAATCATCATCGTTCATTTTCTCAAAAACGCTCATATGAAAATTGTTCAAAATCTCCCCGCAATTGGAAAACAATAGTATCTTCAAGCTCCATGGATTTATTTAATTGAAACTTGCGACCTGGAGGCAGCATTATTGGTATTAGATTAGGTAGTGTTACGTCATATCTTGGAGAGGCCACGCCCTACCTTAAAAAAATTCAGAGTATATGAATTTTCATCCTTCCTTGGTACTGTAGTGCATTTATATCTACAAATCAGTGCAATGCGCCCGTGTAGCAGAAGCGCAAAGTGGAGAGGTGTCGAACTTCTGGTACTGTAGTAAGTCGTCTTAACTCTTCTGATGCAGATCAACCAGGTTCCATCGGACAAAGGCAAGAAACACCATACATTCTAAAAGTCTTTAATATATCAAACAGATAAAGGGTCTAAAAATTAAAAAACCCGCATGTAAATGCCTTATAAATCTTTTCATAATTACATAAACCAGATTTCTGACCCTAAAAACTTCAACGACCTAGTTTGTAGATGAAAGAACTCAAAATAAATCCTATTTTGCAAGTCTGCTAAAACATAATCACATTTTATAATAAGTCATATAAACACAAGGGCGATTCTAGATGTGCTAATCTATAAACAGTTTTGTTCTATCATCACAGTGCAGATGTTCAGGACTTCCACATATGTAACAAGCCTTTGGTCCTCTCTGCCCAAATGGCTGTAATTTAGATGGTGCCTCGTCATAAAAACCCCCACCGTACCCCTGTGAGGAAGAAGTACGGCTAAAAGTCTGGGAGTCAGATGGTATTCCGAATCCACCCTTGTAAGAAGAATGTTCTTGTTGGGTTCTAGATCGTTCAGGTCGACCAAACCCTCCGAATCCACCACGTGATGTAGTCGTCTCCCTTGGCCTCTCCTCTTGGCGATCTGCACGTTCCCTCGACACCCTAGTTGGCCCTGTACACCTGTCAGACCACGCCCCCTGGGGTTGCACGTGACCTGGTTCTCCCCAGCTCTTATTATCTTGGTATCCTCTGGACATACCCCCTCTTCCTCCTCTATACCCTCCTCTGCTAGGTCCTACATGCTCTCGCTCCTTGGATTCCTCCTGGTCACTACCCAGCTTACCACACCAGGGTGCAGACTCACCCTCTGCCCCATCCTCCTCACATTTCCCACGTGGCTTGGTAGAGTTCAGTACTGTCAATCTAAGCTCTCCTTTCCCTTGACCCTGGGCCCATGTCTGTGGAGGTAGGGGTGGAAAACCTGGAGGAGGACGCGGTAGAGATCTGCTTTGATCTCTCTTTCCTGTGCCATCTTTGGATTCTTCCAAACCTTTTCCAGAAACTGTCTTGGGAGAAACATCTTTATTTGTTTCATTCCCCCTGGTCAGCGCGGTGAGCTTCACAGGGACAGTCTTACTTGCAGCCTCAGGAGAAGCTTCCTCGTTCTTTGCCTTGACTACTGCACTGTAAGTTAGCTGGTTCTGGGCCGAGGGCGACACAGGGCCAAGATCAAAGTCAAATGCAGTTGTGTCGACACGTAAAGGTGGAGTCCTACTAAGATATGACGGCTCAAAGGTATTATGCGAGTCGATAATTACGTGCTGCTTGCCTTCATCTGCTGAGTGCCCTGATGAAAATCGCCTTAGTCGTTCTGACACACTTGACCGACGGCTATAAGGAGTACCCTCTAAGCTTGGACTTGCCTTTCCCTTTGGAGATGGCATCCTCTTGGATAAGGACCCACCAGTGCTTTCAATGGTCATCAGCTGATTCAGCTCACGGTGTAACTCGTTAACCTCTGTTCTTGCATGGTCTTCCTCAGTAGTATTTGGAGGAACATGTTTCTGTTCAGCTGGGACGTCCTGATGTGTGCTGCTATTCGCACCACTGCTGCTTGCATCGGCCGGAACAGTGGTCGGTTTCTGAATTGGCCTGGCTTTCAGTGGGAAATACCCTGCAAGTTACGAAAGATTAAGATCACCGCTTGAACTACGAGTAACTGTTTACAACCTAACAAAAAGGCAATCACATTCAACCGATTATTGTACTGAAAAGGGGAAAGCAACTTTTTAAATTATTCTGTATGTAGCCCCATGTATTTTTACATGGTTTTAGAGTGGTAAACTTGAGGCTGTCCATTCAGTCGGCACACATTCATGATGAAAAGCTACAAACCTTCGTCAAGAAACATTCTAATCTCCAGAATAACCCCAGGAGGAAAGCCGGCTTCCTATTAACAAAAGAAAAAAAAAACAGTTTAACAACAGACAAAAATATATAGTTTAAATAAAAATATCAAAAACTAGAATTTAAAATGTATACCATTTTTTATACAATTTGTTAGCAACTATTCATTAAAATAAAACAATTACCTGAAGTGTTTTCTTGAATTCATCTTTGTTAGCAGTCAAAAGGGAATCCTAAAGACATCAAACAGTAAGATTATTACGAAATTTAGACATACCCAGCTAAAGTCATGTAGCAGTTTGGTTTCGCAGATGTTGGCCCTTGCTCCAGCTTATTTCAAATAATCAAAGTGACAGCGAAAAAAGGCGGTCAACAAAAACATAAAACTGTTCATTGTTTCCGTTTAATAAATCCTTACCACGACTATATAAAGTCTCGTACTACTAACACTTATGCAGTTATCTCTGAATCTTCCTTACCAAGACCACCTATAGTCTTGCACCACTCACCCTAATGCAGTTATCTGAATCTTCCTTACCAAGACCATCTATAGTCTTGCACCACTCACCCTAATGCAGTTATCTGAATCTTCCTTACCAAGACCATCTATAGTCTTGCACCACTCACCCTAATGCAGTTATCTGAATCTTCCTTACCAAGACCATCTATAGTCTTGCCCCACTCACCCTAATGCAGTTATCTGAATCTTCCTTACCAAGACCATCTATAGTCTTGCACCACTCACCCTAATGCAGTTATCTCTGAACTTTGGGAACAAATCATCAAGCTTAAGCTGCTCCAGCATCGTGGAGACTTGAGCATAAGGGTCCCAGCCTGTGGACAGGAACAAAATCGCGATGAGTAGCCAGATAACCCAGGATAAGTAGCCAGATAACTTAGCATAAGTAGCCTAAGAACCAATGATTATAAGTCTGGGAATTGAGGATTAGTAGCTAGAGAACACAGGAAAGTAGCCAGATAACTCAAAGTAAGTAGCCAGATAGCTCAAGGTAAGTAGCCAGATAACTCAAGGTAAGTGGACAGATAACTCAGGATAAGTAGCCAGATAGCTCAAGGTAAGTAGCCAGATAGCTCAAGGTAAGTAGCCAGATAGCTCAAGGTAAGTAGCCAGATAGCTCAAGGTAAGTAGCCAGATAACTCAGGGTAAGTAGCCAGATAACTCAAGGTAAGTAGCCAGATAACTCAAAGTAAGTAGCCAGATAACTCAGGATAAGTAGCCAGATAGCTCAAGGTAAGTAGCCAGATAACTCAGGGTAAGTAGCCAGATAACTCAAGGTAAGTGGCCAGATAACTCAAGGTAAGTAGCCAGATAACTCAGGATAAGTAGCCAGATAACTCAGGGTAAGTAGTCAGATAACTCAGGGTAAGTAGTCAGATAACTCAAGGTAAGTAGCCAGATAGCTCAAGGTAAGTAGCCAGATAACTCAGGGTAAGTAGCCAGATAACTCAAGGTAAGTGGCCAGATAACTCAAGGTAAGTAGCCAGATAACTCAGGGTAAGTAGCCAGATAACTCAGGGTAAGTAGTCAGATAACTCAGGGTAAGTAGTCAGATAACTCAAGGTAAGTGGACAGATAACTCAGGGTAAGTAGCCAGATAACTCAGGGTAAGTAGTCAGATAACTCAGGGTAAGTAGTCAGATAACTCAAGGTAAGTGGACAGATAACTCAGGGTAAGTAGCCAGATAACTCAGGGTAAGTAGTCAGATAACTCAGGATAAGTAGCCAGATAACTCAGGGTAAGTAGCCAGATAACTCAGGGTAAGTAGCCAAATAACTCAGGGTAAGTAGCTGGATAACTCAGGGTAAGTAGCCGGATACCTCAGGATAAGTAGAAAGATAACTCAGGATAAGTAGCCAAATAACTCAGGGTAAGTAGCCGGATAACTCAGGGTAAGTAGCCAGATAACTCAAGGTAAGTAGCCAGATAACTCAGGGTAAGTAGCCGGATAACTCAGGTTAAGTAGCCAGATAACTCAGGGTAAGTAGCCAGATAACTCAGGTTAAGTAGCCAGATAACTCAGGGTAAGTAGCCAGATAACTCAAGGTAAGTAGCCAGATAACTCAGGGTAAGTAGCCGGATACCTCAGGGTAAGTAGCAAGATAACTCAGGATAAGTAGCCAGATAACTCAGGTTAAGTAGCCAGATAACTCAGGGTAAGTAGCCAGATAACTCAAGGTAAGCAGCCAGATAACTCAAGGTAAGTAGCCGGATAACTCAGGTTAAGTAGCCAGATAACTCAAGGTAAGTGGACAGATAACTCAGGGTAAGTAGCCAGATAACTCAGGGTAAGTAGCCAGATAACTCAGGTTAAGTAGCCAGATAACTCAGGGTAAGTAGCCGGATAACTCAGGTTAAGTAGCCAGATAACTCAGGTTAAGTAGCCAGATAACTCAAGGTAAGTAGCCAGATAACTCAGGGTAAGTAAGCTACAGAACGGAGGATAAATAGACAAATAAAACAGGAGTGAAGGTGTAGTAATAATGGCTTCTATCGGCTTACCAGCTTGGTCTTCTTCTTTGTCTTGAATCAGGTCATTCTGCTGTGATGTATCCTCACTGTTAGCGAACTCCCCATCATCACTGTTTTCTGGTTCGACAAGCACGTCTTGGTTGGAGTCACTGCAAGACTCTGCTTGATTTTCACTCTCATCACATGGACTGCACCAACCTGATGCTCTATGAAGTAGCAAGTCTAGAAGTCTCTCCCTGGTTGATCTGGGACAGACATGATACTCCTGTTTGTTATTTCATAAGTAAATAGTCTTCTATTAGTTTAAAAATAAAGTATTTTTGGAAAGTCTGGTATAAAGTTAGGTAAGATGGTCTTTTGGAAAAAAGAACACAGAATATAAAATAGAAAATGCAGGCACATAAGAAGCGGACTAGTTGGAGATCTTTCTAGATAAAAATTCAGTTATTGGTTCTGACAGCAAGCAAGCAGGGGAAAATGATCAGCTAGATGGGCTTATGAGCCCACACACCCATGGTGATGGGCCAATGAGCTAGATGGGCTAATGGCATAAATGGGCTAATAAGCCCACACACCCATAGGGATGGACCTGGACTGTTTTAAGAAAGTAGAGCTGGTTACTAGAATTTCTTCGAGCAAATATTTTCGTGACTGTATATACCTTGGTAACTCTGTTGATAACACAAGATCCCTCAATGTTGAGCCAAACATCTGCCGTAGATCACTCTCTTCACAGCTGAATCAAATCAACAAAAGCATAAGATGGGCATATCCTATAGTAAAATAAAGAGGGTTACAGGGTTTTGCAAAAAGCACATGAAAGGAATAATGACCATTTTAATGTTAAAAGACTCCAGATCCAGATACATTGTAAAATACCATTAAAACTATGCCCCCATCCATCTTCCCTACTCCTTACTTTGTTGCAATATTAGAGGACACTAGGAAATGCTTTTATATGTACAGTACAAGGACAAGTGGGAACAATAGTTTAGGCCATCAAAGACTTCTGAAGGTGTCAAATATACCAAGTGTCCAGAATCTTGAAATAAGCATAGATACATTGTCCCTGACATTATAAATACATCACCTTCCTCTGTTTTCCTCCATTACTGGCCCTATGACCTTTAACAGATTGCATAAACATGCAGCCCTGACATTAAGCTCAGCTTCAGACAAGTTCTGAGAAAAATAACAGATGCCACAATAGACAGGTGTGTCAGGATTCAGGATTCCTCACGAGAAGTTGTTTGGTTAATATCTAAAGAAAAATCTTCTGACTGGCATTTTAGTTTGAATCTAGTTAATGCAAGGTAGTACTATTACCACCGCGACATTTACAACTGTGAATCAATGAAATCAAATTTGTTGCTACACAGGTCTGACTACAGACGGCTCTTAGCGAACCGTGAAATCTGCATGGAATTCTCACTTTACCTCCATAGGAAAGATAGTACTCAAACATTTACAGTCTCAACCCAAATAAAGCTATTGGTTTGGATAATATAAGCGCAAGATTACTAAAGTATGGATCTCGTTCAATCACTTCCTCTCACTAGATTTATAAAGTAAAAATCAAAAAGTAATATAGTAAAAGCAATAAAGTAAAAAGTTATAAAGTAAAAAGTTAAAATCTACATTGGACCGTTACATTCGTCCTCAAGTGAAGCTCTCTCAGTACTTATGGCCAACAATACAGCAGAGGCATTCTTATCACCGTTGTACATACATTTTTGAATGTATTAATGGGCTTTTAGAGCACTCTATTAATATTTTATCCAATAGCAATTATAACGAAAAAAAAATGAAAAAAATTCCTAATAAAAGTTTTTTATTACTATTACTTTTGATATGCATTTTGAAAAATATAAATGTGAGGGCTGCAATGGCTAGTTAATGCATCTTGTCAAGTCAGTCAGTTGGTCTGTTGATATCTGGGGAAACACACCTTGTCGAGTGCTACCCATTTGTTTAAACTCTGGTTGATGACCAGCAAAACAGCTTGCTTCAGACTGCAAAACAGGAATGGTGGTTGGAGAGTCTCAACAAAAAAATCAAATGATATTACTGTTATCTTTTGCAATAATTGTAAAATTATGTCACTTTGCATTCTGACATGCCAATCGAAAACACAAACCACATTTTGACATGTCCTTGCAGTGGGGTTGTGTGATCAGAAGCAACTAAAACAAAAACTTCCTGCAGTATGAAGTTTGCCTTCTTATTGTAAAACTGAACCTTGCAACAGAAACGATACCAGAAATTCACTGTAAAAAAGGTTTTTTGTTGTAAAAAAAAAAGCAATTGATTAAAGAATGATAATTATTGAAAATACCTGCGAGTTCTTTTTTTTCCATTGGAAAAAGAATGAACATCCTAAAATGTATCCATGCATGTCTTGGAAGTACTTAATCTCACTATTGTCTTTTTGTCGGTTTAAAGATTCCTAAGGGATTTAAAACCTGATAAAAGCCAAAGACTTGTTTATTAAACTGTAGAAGAACATAATCTTGGTGCTTACTTTTGAGGAGCGGATCCCTCCTTGAGATTCAGTGTGACAAACATGTTGGCAAGGAAGGAGCAAAACCTTTCACATCTCGTCTCCCATGAACTACTGATATGCTGCTACAAGACGACAAGAAAGAAACAAGCAAGTTAGACATTGGCCAGTGGCAAAATAACATGGTTGTCTGCTTTGATTGGACATCAATGATAAGTGATCAAGTGGTAATATAACTTGGTTGTCTGCTTTGATTGGACATCAATGATAAGTGATCAAGTGGTAAAATAACTTGGTTGTCTGCTTTGATTGGACATCAATAATAAGTGATCAAGTGGTAAAATAACTTGGTTGTCTGCTTTGATTGGACATCAATGATAAATGATCAAGTGGTAAAATAACTTGGTTGTCTCCATTGGACATCAATGATAAGTGATCAAGTGGTATAATAACTTGGTTGTCTGCTTGATTGGACATCAATGACAAGTAATCAAGTGGTATAGTTTGTTTGTCTTTGTAAAATCCACAGGGAACTCACCTCTATGGTTTGAATAAAGTTAGAGTTGTTTCTTAGCTTTGTGTTATTGTTGATTTAGTGCATGTGCCTTTGTATCTCTTGTCTACTTTTTCTGCGCTCAGTGCTTTCTGGCGCTCTCTCATTCTTTAGCGGTCTAACGGCCTAATTCACTTCTGTCCACCTCACACTTGTGCCACCTTCCATCTACTGTTTGTCACTAATCTTGTGTTTAGTTGAACCTAGGTCCCACTGGTCCTTCAACTCCTAGTATTGTACCTGCTGTGTGCTATCATGTCCATAGGACCTCTAATGGTGCTTTTGTTCCATCATCATTTAAAGAGGCAGCTCTGAATCATATCTTTAAAAAGCATCATCAGATCCGTCCTAATAACAGTACCAACCCTTTTCTAACTAGAGGTTTGTATCTAAAAAAGTTGGTATCTATAAGGGATGATCGCCCTACTCGGAGAATGTTAGTGGCACAGCAACTTAATTCCCATCTAAATGACTCTCATTAGCACAACCCTTTTCAGTCCGCATATAAGAATGGTCATAACACTGAAACAGGGCTTACTCTGCGTCACTAATTGTATTATGGAATCAGTGGTAAAGCACTGGTATGGTTCAATTCTTATTTGTCTAACAGAACACAGTCCGTTTGTAATGATTGAGAGCAGTCTTCAAGACGTGCTATTATTTCTGATGTGCCTTAGTCATGTATACTACACATCTAGCTGTACTATTAAAAAGAATGACAAATCTTATCCTTTTATGCCGATGACACTCAAATCTATTTATCTTTCCATACATCTGCCATAGATGAGCCATATCTCTGTAAGGAAGTGGTTTTTCCTATCATTCTGGAATGGGAATGGTTGGTAGAGAATGTTCAGAATGGCATTCGAGTCATTCTGCTATAGGTAGCAGAATGGGTGGAATGGCCTTCATTCCATTCCAGAATGGGAACCCGAGATAAATGAATGTGCGCTTTTCCTATTCTAACTATTCTCATTCCGGAATCACATGTAAACTATGTATACTACACATCTAGCTGTACTATTAAAAAGAATGACAAATCTTATCCTTTTATGCCGATGACACTCAAATCTATTTATCTTTCCATACATCTGCCATAGATGAGCCATATCTCTGTAAGGATGTGTTTTTTCCTATCATTCTGGAATGGGAATGGTTGGTAGAGAATGTTCAGAATGGCATTCGAGTCATTCTGCTATAGGTAGCAGAATGGGTGGAATGGCCTTCATTCCATTCCAGAATGGGAACCAGAGATAAATGAATGTGCGCTTTTCCTATTCTAACTATTCTCATTCCGGAATCACATGTAAAAAACACGCCCTAAGTCATGTATTGAAGAATGTATTCTTGACATTGAAGAACGGATAACTGCTCTTTGTCCTTTCTTTGTGATGCCTTTAAAGTTATGGTGAAAGATCATTTTCTTTATTTACCACCACCCTCTGGAATACCCTCTCAGATGGCTTGTGAGCCACCCAGTTTTTGGATGTTTTTAAAGTTTCGCTTAAGACTCACCTTTTTAACATATTTTTTTAGTTGTTATGTATGACGTTATGTTACTATATTTAGTTCTCATGCATGATGTCATGTTACTATATGAAAATCGCCTTCTGAATGAACATGTAATTTCCTTTCATGTATGAATAGTATAATAATATATAATAATACTTACTTATATTTTTTATGATTAATTTCAAAAATTGTAAAGCGCTAATGAATGTTTAAGAAAAAACGCTATATAAATAAATCAGCATTATTATAATCATCATTATTATTTTGTTAAATAGGCAGAATATTGAACAAGGTCTTTCACATAATGCCAAACGAATTGTTTCATACAATTAAGTTCACCTACCTCAATTAGTTCATCACGAAATGCCAACACTACACCTCTAAAATGTTCCTGAAACATGCTCACTTCCAAGCCTAAAGCATAACAAAATAACATTACTTTAGTTCCAGACAAAATCGTGTGCAGAAAAAGTTTCAGCAAAAATACTGTTTACCATTATTGATTTAAGTTATATTCTCTTTTCCACAGTAAAATCTATCTAAGTACACTCTGAAATGGATACAGCCCTTTATTGAGTGTTATCACACATTCATTTAAATCAAAGAAGAACCACTAGTTTTTTTCCCTACGGGAAGAATAGAAAGACAGTCACATCTAGCAGGCCTACTGGTCACCGGATTTTAGGCAAGTTGTTTGGCAATTGTCCAATATGCACCTCCTTTGTTCATTTAGTCCGGTCGAGCCAGCACTCGGAAGGTCGGTTAAGACACAAGTGGGTTTAGGTACTCCATAAGCTGACCGAAACTTTATCATTCAGGATTGTTTGAATGTCAATGAGGAATAGTTTTTGGTTTGCAGTTAAAATAGACAGCTTGGTCAACATTGAAAATAAGGGATATAAGTTCTCTCTGTCTGCCTTTGCATTAAATGTTTGTGATTCTTTTGTTATCAATTTAGATTTGAGGATTGGAGAGTCAGATTAGTCCTGCACTAATTAGGCAAATTGACTGTTTTCATGATGAAAGTCACAAGGCAGCCGTCTAGCTTAGTGGATGCTTAAGACTCGGTTGCCTACGATCCGGATACCGGGTTCCCCCAAAGCATCAGCAAAGGATTAGTGGCTAGTGAGCTTGACTCTTTATTCAACCAGTAAACAGATGTTTTTGGGCAACCTTAACCTGGATATAACATAGGATACTTGTTCTTATATCTGACTTCAAAAAAAGAGCATTTAACATGTTGTTGGAATCGAGATGCATATTACATACTGTGTAAAATTACCTGAGAGAAGCCAGCAAAGTTTTGTGGCAATGTCACTGAAACTCTTTCCGTCCAGTACTCTCTCAATAATCATCTCAAGCATCACCACAGTTTCAGAAACACCCTTGAAATTTTGTGAAAGCCTACTTTCTGCCACACACTGTGCCAATTCACAGCTCAGCTCCTCAATGTTGCTGAGTGAGGCCCTGTCCAGTATTTTCTTGAGGTTTCTTTGAAATTTCCACTTCTGCCACTCTAGTTCTTTCTTCATTGCTTTGTCGTTACTATTTTCATTAGTTGGCTGGACTTTTAGAGGCTCAAAATGTCTGACAGGGTCTCTCTGTTGCTGCTGCTGTTGCTGATATTCATGCAGCTGGGGCCTGGGAATGTGTTGTTGTTGCTGCTGTTCTTGTGCGTAAGCCTGCAACTTGGATACTTCACCATGGTCGCTCTTCACAGGAGTAGAGAAAATTGCAGCTAGACTTCGTCTGCCAAGTTTTGGTCCATGGAATGCAATATGGCCGGTAGGGAACAAATTACTTCCTTCTTGTGAAAGACTCTGAGGGTGTGTATGTGAACTTGGTGGTCTTTTGTCAGAAAGAAAGTGTTGCTCATGGGGCTGCTTCAAAGTCTCTTGCATGTCGCTTGCCAGCCATGGGTTACCAATTAGACTGCTCTCTTCTGGCCACTTCGTACTGGCCTCTTCTCTATTAGCCCTGTCTGGTTCCTGCTGCTGGCCCATTCTGAGGTGTGGTGGGAGGTACCTGTCAGGCTGCTCATCTGGCACTGTAAATGCTACAAAGGAAGCAGTTACTATCAATTGTGGGGGTTTTCAGATTCAATGGGGTAAAGATCTTTGCCTGATATCTTTTAAAACTATGATCCTGAGTATTTTTATTCGTTTTGACATTTTAAGCTTTGTCATTTCCTCGCCTCATCTCGGTTTCAGCCCCATAAGCTCCCTGGGTTGGCATGCAGTACACCATGATAATCAATCTGTCCTCAAGTCATGGCAGCACACCGCGATAGTCAATCTTCAAGACATGGTTTGAGCCATGAAAAAAGGTTGCGTTTAGACACATCAGAAACATTTACTCCATTTCATAGCAATTCCCATTCTAGCAGCTTACCTTCGTTTTTAGACATTGCATTAATTCCATTTAAGGGGCTGTAAAACACGAGGTTCCGCTATAAAAGGGAAAGCTCCTCCCCACCCCGGGCTCAAGAACAATCAATAATTTATCAACTTTCAATGAGTCAACATGTCAGGACAATTGCTCTAAGCGCTTATTCGAATTGTATATTCTTAACCTTATTAAATGTCACTTCTAGACTTGTCAACCTAAAATTGTTCTGTTTATAGTAAATTATATCCCAGTGATGAATTTTCACGCGCGCTCATTGGTCAATACGGGTCACGTGCACAATTTCACAGGACAAATATCAGTCGATAACAAATTTTCGAAGTCGAATTTATCCTGAAATGCAAAAGAAACAGCAATGACAAAAAAATTCACAACAGCGCGCGCTCGTGGCGTCATTCCCGTGCATGTCAGCACGTGCAGAAGACATTTCAAAATTGAAAACTTTTGCTTCAATTTCTATTCCAGCTCTCAGCAGAACAATAAGAAAACAGTCTAGGTGAGAATGCATCAGTTGAAATGCAAGTTTTGAGCTTGTAGTTTTTGTTCTTTAGATTGTTGCATGGATTTTTATGAATGTGAATGGCATCATTCCAGTGCACGTCAGCGTGCTATGAAGACACTTTTCGTATTTTCAGAAGCTTCGCTTCTCGGCCAACTGTTTATTTTTCGTACAATTTCTCATCCTTGGACATTATCCGCCGATATCCCAGCCGCCAGAAGGGGTTTATTTACTAAATAATGCTACACCAAGCTGTGTTAGCTTTAAATATAAACATTTTCATCACAGCGCGAGAATGATTTATGCAGACGCGTAAAATTTAAAATTTTGCACCGAAAACTTGAGTGGAGAGCAAATCACTAAATTATCAATCTTTTAACACAACTGCCTTGGTACCTGTGCAAGAACAGTTTTATTCCAGCCGACTGAGGGTCTGAGATAAGCAATTTTACAAGAGACATATAATTTGCGACTGCTAGCTTGGCAGTGTAATGATTATAATTGCAAATTCGAGCCCGGGGGTGGGAGGAGCTTTCCCTTTTATAGCGGAACCTCGTGTTTAAGATGTTGCTTTTCATTTCAGGTTGATTACCTGAGGTCTGTTCTTGTGTTCTTGTTGGTAAAGAGGCCAGTCCCTTGGAAGTTGCCGTGAACTCTCCTGGACTTGCAAGGTGGGGTCGACTGGACCCATGATCGTTACCAAAGCTTGCTGGACTATGCCTAGACTCTCTGCCTGAGTTTGGTCGTTGTGGTAAGGACTGTGCCATTGAATGACCAGATGAAATTGATGGTGCTTGCTGAAAATCGTTCCCTGAGAAATGATCATGTTCTCGTTTGACCCCAGTTACCCCATGCAAGCCACCATGCTTTCCCTTGTATTGGAAAAAGGTGCTTGATATTGTCGTGGTTGAGCCAAATCCATAATCCTTGGGACGTGAAGCCTGCTCGTTCCCCTGTGATGCTGGGACAAGATATGTAAAGCCACTCATCACCAGCTGCTGCTCCAGTTTCTCAAGCTGTTCCAGCTGTTGCTTGTCAAGTGGCGTGGGCTCTTGACAAGATGAGGGCTGATCTTTTTGAGAGTCACTTGGACAGGCTTGGTCTGGTATATTAGTGCCAACATCAGAAGGCATCTCCTACAAAATTGACACCATTGTCATTGTCACAACTTGTCATTGTCATTTAATTAAGCTACTTCTTATTTTTTTTTTTTTACCTGAGCAAAGCCTTCCCTTGCTAGGATAGAGCTGATCGAGGTTTCATCGCCATTATCATTCCTAACAACAGAAAAAAAAGCCTTAAGATAAACAAATTAGTTACAACAAAGGGAAGAATGTTAGACAGTAACAGGAGGGGTGTTCAACAGAAAGAGGAGGGGTGTTAGACAGTAAGAGGAGGGGTGTTAGACAGTAAGAGGAGGGGTGTTAGACAGTAAGAGAAGGGGTGTTAGACAGTAAGAGAAGGAGTGTTAGACAGTAAGAGAAGGGGTGTTAGACAGTAAGAGGAGGGGTGTTAGACAGTAAGAGGAGTGGTGTTAGACAGTAAGAGGAGGGGTGTTAGACAGTAAGAGGAGGGGTGTTAGACAGTAAGAGGAGTGGTGTTAGACAGTAAGAGAAGGGGTGTTAGACAGTAAGAGGAGGGGTGTTAGACAGTAAGAGGAGTGGTGTTAGACAGTAAGAGGAGGGGTGTTAGACAGTAAGAGAAGGGGTGTTCAACAGAAAGAGGAGGGGTGTTAGACAGTAAGAGGAGGGGTGTTAGACAGTAAGAGGAGGGGTGTTAGACAGTAAGAGAAGGGGTGTTAGACAGTAAGAGAAGGAGTGTTAGACAGTAAGAGAAGGGGTGTTAGACAGTAAGAGGAGGGGTGTTAGACAGTAAGAGGAGTGGTGTTAGACAGTAAGAGGAGGGGTGTTAGACAGTAAGAGGAGGGGTGTTAGACAGTAAGAGGAGTGGTGTTAGACAGTAAGAGAAGGGGTGTTAGACAGTAAGAGGAGGGGTGTTAGACAGTAAGAGGAGTGGTGTTAGACAGTAAGAGGAGGGGTGTTAGACAGTAAGAGGAGGGGTGTTAGACAGTAAGAGGAGTGGTGTTAGACAGTAAGAGGAGGGGTGTTAGACAGTAAGAGGAGGGGTGTTAGACAGTAAGAGGAGGGGTGTTAGACAGTAAGAGGAGGGGTGTTAGACAGTAAGAGGAGGGGTGTTAGACAGTAAGAGAAGGGGTGTTAGACAGTAAGAGAAGGAGTGTTAGACAGTAAGAGAAGGGGTGTTAGACAGTAAGAGGAGGGGTGTTAGACAGTAAGAGGAGTGGTGTTAGACAGTAAGAGGAGGGGTGTTAGACAGTAAGAGGAGGGGTGTTAGACAGTAAGAGGAGTGGTGTTAGACAGTAAGAGAAGGGGTGTTAGACAGTAAGAGGAGGGGTGTTAGACAGTAAGAGGAGTGGTGTTAGACAGTAAGAGGAGGGGTGTTAGACAGTAAGAGGAGGGGTGTTAGACAGTAAGAGGAGTGGTGTTAGACAGTAAGAGGAGGGGTGTTAGACAGTAAGAGGAGGGGTGTTAGACAGTAAGAGGAGTGGTGTTAGACAGTAAGAGGAGGGGTGTTAGACAGTAAGAGGAGGGGTGTTAGACAGTAAGAGGAGTGGTGTTAGACAGTAAGAGGAGTGGTGTTAGACAGTAAGAGGAGTGGTGTTAGACAGTAAGAGGAGTGGTGTTAGACAGTAAGAGGAGGGGTGTTAGACAGTAAGAGGAGGGGTGTTAGACAGTAAGAGGAGTGGTGTTAGACAGTAAGAGGAGGGGTGTTAGACAGTAAGAGGAGTGGTGTTAGACAGTAAGAGGAGTGGTGTTAGACAGTAAGAGGAGGGGTGCTAGACAGTAAGAGGAGGGGTGTTAGACAGTAAGAGGAGTGGTGTTAGACAGTAAGAGGAGGGGTGTTAGACAGTAAGAGGAGTGGTGTTAGACAGTAAGAGGAGTGGTGTTAGACAGTAAGAGGAGGGGTGCTAGACAGTAAGAGGAGGGGTGTTAGACAGTAAGAGGAGTGGTGTTAGACAGTAAGAGGAGGGGTGTTAGACAGTAAGAGGAGTGGTGTTAGACAGTAAGAGGAGTGGTGTTAGACAGTAAGAGGAGGGGTGTTAGACAGTAAGAGGAGGGGTGTTAGACAGTAAGAGGAGGGGTGTTAGACAGTAAGAGGAGGGGTGTTAGACAGTAAGAGGAGGGGTGCTAGACAGTAAGAGGAGGGGTGACAGTAAGAGGAGGGGTGTTAGACAGTAAGAGGAGGGGTGCTAGACAGTAAGAGGAGGGGTGTTAGACAGTAAGAGGAGGGGTGTTAGACAGTAAGAGGAGGGGTGCTAGACAGTAAGAGGAGGGGTGACAGTAAGAGGAGGGGTGTTAGACAGTAAGAGGAGGGGTGCTAGACAGTAAGAGGAGGGGCGACAGTAAGAGGAGGGGTGTTAGACAGTAAGAGGAGGGGCGACAGTAAGAGGAGTGGTGTTAGACAGTAAGAGGAGGGGTGTTAGACAGTAAGAGGAGGGGTGCTAGACAGTAAGAGGAGGGGCGACAGTAAGAGGAGGGGTGTTAGACAGTAAGAGGAGGGGCGACAGTAAGAGGAGTGGTGTTAGACAGTAAGAGGAGGGGTGTTAGACAGTAAGAGGAGGGGTGCTAGACAGTAAGAGGAGGGGCGACAGTAAGAGGAGGGGTGCTAGACAGTAAGAGGAGGGGCGACAGTAAGAGGAGTGGTGTTAGACAGTAAGAGGAGGGGTGTTAGACAGTAAGAGGAGGGGTGTTAGACAGTAAGAGGAGTGGTGTTAGACAGTAAGAGGAGGGGTGTTAGACAGTAAGAGGAGTGGTGTTAGACAGTAAGAGGAGTGGTGTTAGACAGTAAGAGGAGTGGTGTTAGACAGTAAGAGGAGTGGTGTTAGACAGTAAGAGGAGTGGTGTTAGACAGTAAGAGGAGGGGTGCTAGACAGTAAGAGGAGGGGTGTTAGACAGTAAGAGGAGTGGTGTTAGACAGTAAGAGGAGTGGTGTTAGACAGTAAGAGGAGGGGTGTTAGACAGTAAGAGGAGGGGTGTTAGACAGTAAGAGGAGTGGTGTTAGACAGTAAGAGGAGTGGTGTTAGACAGTAAGAGGAGGGGTGTTAGACAGTAAGAGGAGTGGTGTTAGACAGTAAGAGGAGTGGTGTTAGACAGTAAGAGGAGGGGTGCTAGACAGTAAGAGGAGGGGTGTTAGACAGTAAGAGGAGTGGTGTTAGACAGTAAGAGGAGGGGTGTTAGACAGTAAGAGGAGTGGTGTTAGACAGTAAGAGGAGTGGTGTTAGACAGTAAGAGGAGGGGTGTTAGACAGTAAGAGGAGGGGTGTTAGACAGTAAGAGGAGGGGTGTTAGACAGTAAGAGGAGGGGTGTTAGACAGTAAGAGGAGGGGTGTTAGACAGTAAGAGGAGGGGTGCTAGACAGTAAGAGGAGGGGTGTTAGACAGTAAGAGGAGGGGTGCTAGACAGTAAGAGGAGGGGTGTTAGACAGTAAGAGGAGGGGTGTTAGACAGTAAGAGGAGGGGTGCTAGACAGTAAGAGGAGGGGTGACAGTAAGAGGAGGGGTGTTAGACAGTAAGAGGAGGGGTGCTAGACAGTAAGAGGAGGGGCGACAGTAAGAGGAGGGGTGTTAGACAGTAAGAGAAGGGGTGACAGTAAGAGGAGTGGTATAAGACAGTAAGAGGAGGGGTGTTAGACAGTAAGAGAAGGGGTGACAGTAAGAGAAGTGGTATTAGACAGTAAGAGGAGGGGTGTTAGACAGTAAGAGAAGGGGTGTTAGACAGTAAGAGAAGGGGTGTTAGACAGTAAGGGGAGGGGTGTTAGACAGTAAGAGAAGTGGTATTAGACAGTAAGAGGAGGGGTGTTAGACAGTAAGAGAAGGGGTGTTAGACAGTAAGAAGAGGGGTGTTAGACAGTAAGAGGAGGGTGTTAGACAGTAAGAGGAGGGGTGTTAGACAGTAAGAGGAGGGGTGTTAGACAGTAAGAGGAGTGGTGTTAGACAGTAAGAGGAGGGGTGTTAGACAGTAAGAGGAGGGGTGTTAGACAGTAAGAGGAGGGGTGTTAGACAGTAAGAGGAGGGGTGTTAGACAGTAAGAGAAGGGGTGTTAGACAGTAAGAGGAGGGGTGTTAGACAGTAAGAGGAGGGGTGTTAGACAGTAAGAGGAGGGGTGTTAGACAGTAAGAGAAGGGGTGTTAGACAGTAAGAGGAGGGGTGCTAGACAATAAGAAGAGGGGTGTTAGACAGTAAGAGGGGTGTTAGACAGTAAGCGGAGGGGTGTTAGACAGTAACGGGAGGGGTGTTAGACAGCAACAGAAGGGTGTTAGACAGTAAGAGGAAAGGTTTTTAAAGAGGGTTATGTTAATTCATTTTCTCATATGGTGAAAGTCAAACAAAAACTGTGCCAATGAATCTACCCTTCAAACAAGCTTGCAAACATCTGTCAGCGAAGCACTCAACTATGCTCAACAATAGACTTATAATAGCTATATTTTTATAAAGAATAATAGTCAAGTTACGGTTGCTTTAGCACAACAATGTAAAATTATTGTTGGGACCAAAAGCACTGATTGAAAGCCTGTATACGACTGACAAGGTACAGTAATGTTTCACTTTGACAGGCTGTAAAAGAGTCAAAATTGGAATTGAGGGAGGGGGGAGGTATCTGTGTTGGGTCTGCAATTTTGTTAATTCTGTGCAAAGATGGTCAGGGGCTAAATAAGGTTAATTAATTTTAGTGTTTGGTTAGTGGTACCATAGGAGGTGCATTTTTTTTTATGTTACCAAAACCGGCAGGCAATGATGTACTGTAAAAAACTCTCCGTTCAATGTGGTGTAATGTTAGCTTACCTTATGTAGAGGGCTAGCTGGAAGCTCCCTGGGGCATGGTATGCTAACAGTCTATTTTCACAGCTGATCAAATCACGGAACCTACAAATTGCTGCTTGACTCCACTGGTTTTCATTCTAGAAAAACACAAGAATGGCTTCTAGTTATCGATAAAACAGTGTTTTTAAACATATGCTCCCACTTGACAAACCTCTTTTTTATGAAAGCAGTACATAATAACACTCAGGTTATATTGACAAACTAGTAGTTACCCATGAAATATTCAGGAAAAGCAATTCTCTGTTGTACAAAACTTTTTAAGGTATACTTCAATCCTTCAATGTATTGGGCTTCCTGGTGCTTTAAGGGAATAGTATGCATCATCATAAACATTAATTTAAAAAATGCCTTCCTTTTGAATCCCCAATATATATATATATATTTTTTTTGTTTGTTTTTTGTTAAAAGCGGGTATTCGTACCATGGCACCTGGGGAGAAGGGGGACATGAAAGGGGAATAATGGTTGTGATACGGGTAGAGGTAGGTGGCAGGGGTGAGGGTCATTGTGGGGATAATGCTACGGTGAGTGGAGTTGGACTATAAGGAGTGTACGGGATAGTGATGCAATTGTTCTTACCATGGCGTATAGGGTGAATGGGAAGATTAAGGAGGAGGTAGTGGGTAGGGAGGTATAGACCGGAAAACAAAAAGGCTGACAAGGGGTAAGGTGTACACGCTGGTGGAGAAAGAAGTGAGTTAAAATATAATGAAAACAACAAAAGTACATAAACATGCACATAAATGTATAATAAATTACGGTAAATAAGGAATAGAATATTTCATAGAGCTCTTTGAAAAGTTAAGTATTCCACCTTTTCCTATATCCGTGTTGAGAACCCTGTGCACACACAGAAATCCAGAGTAAAAAAACCTAGTTATTAAATATCTATGATTTTTTTTCCAAGTTAGCCTGACAGGTTCTTGTGTAATGGTCCCTTACAGTTTACGGACTGGGTGTGAATTAATGAGTTTTCACACCCGGGCCATGCATTTAATGAGGTCTGGGCCACGAAGCATAGCAAGCAACGAGTTTACAACGGTAAACTCGGGGAATTTTTCACTGAAATGATTATCAATCTTTTGGATAACCATATGATATTTTACATCGTGTTTAACCACAGGCTTCCCATCTGCGTCAGTGAAGGATTTCTAAGGACATATGAATTCGCACAAAAAAAAAAACATTTGAGTTATACACCTTAATGCTCTATTTATGAAATAAACTTAGTTGGGATGTAATTGGATCCGTCTGTGATGTTTTTTCTTCCCAAGAAGCTCAATTTTACGAGGTTGGAGCGATATAACTTTGTCTCGGATTTTGAGTCAATACTAAGTATGTTAATGAGACAAGGCTGGCAACTTTATTCTCACTACTTTAGCTACAGTGCGATTTTCTGCCGGATTTGAAGCAGTACGAAATCACTGACACCGGTACAGGATTGGAGAGGGATGGAACTATCTCCAAATCAAGTTATTAAGCAATCCGCCTAAAAATCTGTGAGAAATAATTTTTGGAACAGCTATTTTAGCTTTCCATCGATGATCGGGACATAGCAGCTGGTCAAATGGCATTCTTGGAATGTAATTTGCATAGACAGCTTAGGCTCACACCACCATAGCCCCGACTTGTCTTTGTCATGGTTTCCTCACTAACATCTAAATTGTGAGTTGTTGTGTATAACGGCAATTGTACAGCTATGGGGAGTACATGCGGACTGTCGACGTTTGCGACAGTCGGTCTAGAAGAGGGATGGAGAAGGGACAATGCCTAGGGTAGTGTGGAGCTAGGCTGTCTATGCAAATTACATTCCAAGGATGCTATTTGACCAGCTGCTATGTCCCGATCATCGACGGAAAGAAATTGACATTCAAAAAATCATTTCTCACAGGGTTTTAGGCGGATTGCTAAAAAACTCGATTCGGATATAGTTACATCCTTCTCCCAGCTTGTACCAGTGTCAGTGTTTTCGTACTGCTTAAATCCGTCAGAAAATCGCGCTGAAGCTAAAGTAGTGAGAATAAAGTTCCCAGCCTTGTCTCATTAACATACTTAGTATCGACTCAAAATCCGAGACAAAGTTATATCGCTCTAAACTCTTAAAATTGAGCTTCTTGGGAAGAAACAAAACATCACAGACGGATCCATTTACATCCCAACTAAGTTTATTTCATAAATAGTTCATGAAAATATAACTCATAAATGTATTTTTTGTGTGAATTCATATGTCCTCAGAAATCCTTCACTGACGCGGGTAGGAAGCCTGTGGTTTAACTTATATCCTGGTGCAAGAATCATGTGAAAAAAGCGGCGCTTTTCTCGAGAAATTCACGCGACTAGCTAACAGAACAGTGCATTCGAGAATGGAGCCTAAAACAGAACCATGGACACGTCAAGTGGTAATGACGAATGAGCTGCGTCTCTGAGTTACAGTCACTGATTTCCAGATAAAAAATAAGGTTTATTTTAAAAGTGTTATGCCTCATTGGTAAATATATGCTATTGCTTCCACTGTTTGTAGATTTTGAGTTGTAAGGCCTTTTTGAAGACATAACCCGTATTTGGTGTTGAGTTATTGTTGAAGCCCCGTGTCTATCCAGTAGCTGCAACAATGAATTGCAGCCATTACGTCTTTGTTATCAAACAATATTTTTCACTCCATAAGTTTTCTCTATTTCTGATTCTCATCTTTCTCAATCTCATCTTTTTTACGGAAGAGGGTATTAGAAACAGAAAAAAACGTGTTACCATTTAGTTTCTTGCGTGACTAAGCATGCATGGAATGTTACAGGCTGGTGGTTTTCCCAATTCAGCCGCTAAACACGAGTGAGCACACTTAGAATAATTTCCAGCGAAAGCAACCAAACAACATGGGTTTGAATTTCGTTTCTCGTTTGGCGAAGGGCAAACCGACCAAGTTTTACTTCAGATATAAATATATAAGTAACTGAAGAACCACTAGCGATACATAATCTCTTATTTGCTGACTTATGACATAGTGCACAAAAAATATTTGTATACGCAACCATAGGACACGTTTAGCACTTTCAAACATTAATTTATTCTGCCGAACCCTCCTGACATACTGACGTTAGGCACATATTTTTGAAGTATTACTTTACAAATGCCTCATACAAACTTCTTAATTGTTTCCTGGATATTCAAGCTTAAAGTCGTAAGGTTACAGGTGCTCCGAGCTTCTTAAAACAGCTTGTGTCAAATATTCATTTGTTGTATCTCGGTTTTGCGTTTTTGTCTCCAAAATTCCTGACTTCGAGGGGAATGATTGTAGAGGCGCCAAGGAAAGTTTCATTTTGTTACTTGGCTTATGACATAGTTGCCCAAAAATTCGAAAGTTTAGAAAGCCGCCAGAAATTGACCAGAAAAATAGCTTCGTTAAAACGGTAGAATGCATCACTTTAATGTTATTTCTACAAATTCTAATTACTAGCACATTATTGTAAGACTCTTTCTTGAAGTGGCAACAAAATTCTTTCCTTTTCAAAGTGTGCTGCCAAACGTCTAGGCACTAATATTTCTGAAGAGTTATTTGCCTCAAATTTCCTGCCGTTGTTATTAGGTGAAAGTGTCGGCCCGTTGCCTAGCAAAACAGCACCTCATTAAATGCATGGCCCGGGTGTGAAAACTCATTAATTCACACTCAGTCCGTAGACTGTTAATGACATATAGCCTATTTAGGTTCATAAAAATATTCTTTTTTAAGGATATGATGGCAATGACTGGTATAGTATTTGAGGTAGATAAGTTAATTATAAAAAAAAAAAACTTATATGATCCCTTAAAATCATTTTTTAAAATATTTAGAAATCCATTTTTATATGTTATGCCAGTAAATTCATAAAACAAATTAATACAATTAAGAACTTATTTCAAATTGTAGGCTAAATGGATGCTTATAAAAGGGATTCTGAAATCAGTGAGAATTTCCAGCAATTCTACTTTTGACAATTATTTCATTTTTTGTTCACGAAAAAGAAAAAGGTTATTTCTAAATTTCAACTTGTCATTTTGACTTTGAATTAGAAAAATTCCTATGCTTTTTCGAAATTGTCAATTTTCATTTTAAAATTGATATTTCCTACCTTTATTCGATTGAAAATTAGAAATATAAAAGAACTTCCATTTCACATTTGGATGTAGCCATTTTGAATATACCTACCATTACTTGATATTTCTGTTTATTTTCATCAACAGAAAATAAGTCAGGGCGAATTTCCGGCAATTCTACTTTTGGCATTAAATTCATTTTTTCGTTGACGAAAAAAAGCTTATTTCTAAATATAAACTTGTCATTTTGACTATGCTTTTTTCAATACTGTCATTTTTTACTTTTAAATTGATATTTCCTGCATCTTCCATTTCACATTTGGATGCAGCCATTTTGAATATTCCTTACCATTTTATTATACGATATTTCTGTTTATTTCCATCAACAGTAAATTAGACATAAAGTCAATTTCTGGCAATTCAACAAACAAGGTTTATTTATTTCAAGCTTCTATTCATTTCCTCCAATCAGACATTTTCTAGCAGATCTCCAAAATTGGGCATCTAGAACAAAAAAGATAATAAGAACATTTTCTAGATCTGCTAGAAAATGTCTTGTGATCAAACAAACAGAGTTCCTATACTTTAACAAGAAAAAAGGAAAAGAGCCCAAAGCAAAGTCAGCTGCTAGAGGAGATCCGAAAGATGGTCTCCGATGCCTACGATCAGCCCCCACGTGAATCACTGGCAGCAAATCCAGAGGCCGCAACAAGGGAAATGGCACAGCAAGAAGTAAAGGAGCTTTTTCAAATGCTCCATATGCTTTTCAACCAGCTCCCTGCCAGCTGAAAGTTGTCCCAGATGCTACAAGCTCATCGGATGTGTGCCTTGCATGGAACAGTGGGGAGAAGCTTCTAGTAATGGATCTACAGTACCGCTCTCGAACATGTGGACATATGTTCGCGAAATTGTTCGCGAAATTCGCGAACACCGTTCGCGAAATTCGCGAACAACGTTCGCGAACAGCTGATGTTCGCGAACACAGTGTTCGCGAACAGACCGGGACAAACCGTTTGACAAACGGGAACTCGTACCTCGTAACCGAAGACTTACAGTACTGATACTCACTTAAAATACATACAGGAGTTCTGCAAGCGATTCAAATAAATTGTTCGTGTAAAAGCCAGCTGAGAGCTATGGTTATCGTTAAAATCAGAAACAACAAATTCAGTTATAGTCTGATATGCCTTCAGTTCAGTTATTTGTAGACGATCAAGACAAGACACTTTCAAGTTTGAGAAATAAAGACGATAAAGATGGCGGATGAAAGCCAAAGCATGCGAAGGATTCGATCGTGGAATTTACAAGGGCAGACACAGGCAAAAAAGTTAGTTAGTTTATTCTCAAAAGCTTGCCTCGAAGAGGGAAGGAATGTCGATCGCTTGATATGCTTCGAAGATTGTCGAATGTGACAACTGCTAGCGAATACTTTTGAACAGCGGGAAGCCATTTATTTAACAAATACTTGTATTACACACAGGATAATTAATTTGGGGAAGGAATGCCGATCGCTTGCTTGATATTCTTCGATGATTTTCGAATGTGTGAAAACTGCTAGCGAAGAATTTTGAAATTCTATTTGACAAATACTTTTAATAAACACGGAAGAAGGAATGCCGATCGCTTGATACCCTTCGATGATTTTCGAATGTGTGAAAACTGCTAGCGAAGAATTTTGAAATTCTATTTGACAAATACTTTTAATAAACACGGGAGAAGGAATGCCGATCGCTTGATACCCTTCGAAGATTTTCGAATGTGTGAAAACTGCTAGCGAAGAATTTTGAAATTCTATTTGACAAATACTTTTAATAAACACGGGAGAAGGAATGCCGATCGCTTGATATCCTTCGAAGATTTTCGAATGTGTGAAAACTGCTAGCGAAGAATTTTGAAATTCTATTTGACAAATACTTGTAATAAACACGGGAGAAGGAATGCCGATCGCTTGATATCCTTCGAAGATTTTCGAATGTGTGAAAACTGCTAGCGAAGAATTTTGAAATTCTATTTGACAAATACTTGTAATAAACACGGGAGAAGGAATGCCGATCGCTTGATATCCTTCGAAGATTTTCGAATGTGTGAAAACTGCTAGCGAAGAATTTTGAAATTCTATTTGACAAATACTTGTAATAAACACGGGAGAAGGAATGCCGATCGCTTGATATCCTTCGAAGATTTTCGAATGTGTGAAAACTGCTAGCGAAGAATTTTGAACATCGGAAAGTCATCTCTTTAACAAAGACTTGTATTAGACACGGGAGAATTTGTTTGGGGAAGTAATGCCGATCGCTTGATATTCTTCGATGATTTTCGAATGTGCGAAAACTGCTAGCGAAGAATTTTGAACCGCGGGAATCCATTTATTTGACAAAGCAAAGACTTGTTCTAAACACGGGAGAATAAGTTTGAGGTGGGAATGCCGATCGCTTGATATTCTACAAAACGCGAAAAGAAGACATTTATAGTAGAGCATGTTGTCGCTGACTCATGTATTCGAACACAAACGACTACTACTCACAGTTTTCACACATTCGAAAATCTTCGAAGAATATCAAGCGATCGGCATTCCTTCCTCAAACTAATTCTCCCGTGTCTAATACAAGTTTTTGTCAAATAAATGGCTTTCCTAGTGTTCAAAAGGATTGGCTAGCAGTTTTCACACAATCGAAAATCTTCGAATAATATCAAGCGATCGGCATTCCCTCCTCAAACTAATTCTCCCGTGTTTAGTACAAGTCTTTGCTTTGTCAAATAAATGGCTTCCCGCTGTTATTAAGTCTTCGCTAGCAGTTTTCACACATTTCGAAAATCTTCGAATAATATCAAGCGATCGATCGGCGTTCCTTCCTCAAACTAATTCTCCTGTGTTTATTGCATGTCTTTGTCGAATAATGGCTTCCCGCTGTTATTAAGTCTACGCTAGCAGTTTTCTGACACATTTCGAAAATCTTCGAAAAAAATCAAGCGATCGGCATTCCCTCCTCAAACTAATTCTCCCGTGTTTAGTACAAGTCTTTGCTTTGTCAAATAAATGGCTTCCCGCTTTTCAAAGTATTCGCTAGCAGTTAACACACATTCGACAATCTTCGAAGAATATCAAGCGATCGGCATTCCCTCCTCAAACTAATTCTCCCGTGTTTAGTACAAGTCTTTGCTTTGTCAAATAAATGGCTTCCCGCTGTTTAAAAGTATTCGCTAGCAGTTAACACACATTCGAAAATCTTCAAGGAATATCAAGCGATCGGCATTCATTCCCCAAACTTATATTCTGTCTAATACAAGTCTTTGTCAAATAAATGGCTTTTCGCTGTTCCAGCTGTTATTAAGCCCTGGATCACACGTTACCGTTCGTCAAACCGTTTATTTTGCATCTGTTCGCGAACAGCGTGTTCGCGAACAGTCTATATGTTCACGAATTTCGCGAACGTCGTTCGCGAATTTCGCGAACACTGTTCGCGAATTTCGCGAACGCTGTTCGCGAATTTCGCGAACGTTGTTCGCGAAAGTTTCGCGAACAGTGTCCCTATGTTCGTGAGCGGTACTGTAGATGTCCGTTTTGTAGAACAAGAAGACAGTACTGCATAGCACCAGTGGTGTGTGGCCTCGCGGGTCAGCCCCAATGGGAGATGAAGATGAGAAAGAAGAAAGTGACGATGACCTTAGGCCCATTCTGTGACATTTCACCATTCTTCTCCAAACGTTTGTTTTACCCTTGATGATGATTACATAATACAATAATACATATTCTTGGACGATTGTGTCCACCTGTGAAGCAGTCATGTCGTTTGATACCTCGATTCTTGCAGAAAAGCCTGATATTCCTCTCCTGATATTCCAGTAATTGCTTATTTCTTCGTAGGACTTATTTTGTTTAACCAGGTTTTCTATCGTTTCTTGATTCTCGTTCAAGTATTCCGCCATATTGATTTTTTTCAAGAAAAAAGGCAGGAATCATTACACCGCATGTGATGCTGGTTATAGTCCAGTAGCCCACCTGTGATTGGAGGAAATGAATAGAAGCTTGAAATAAAACCTGGTTCATCCAAATGCCAGAAATTGACTTGTTTACTGTTGATGAAAATAAACAGAAATATCGTATAATAAAATGGTATAGGAATATTCAAAATGGATGCATCCAAATGTGAAATGGAAGATGCAGGAAATATCAATTTTAGAATAAAAATTGACAGTATTGAAAAAAGTATAGGGATTTTTCCTATTTCAAAGTCAAAATGACGAGTTTATATTTAGAAAAAACCTTTTTTTCCTCAACGAAAAAATGAATTTAGTGCCAAAAGTAGAATTGCCGGAAATTCGCCCTGACTTATTTTCTGTTGATGAAAATACACAGAAATATCAAATAATGGTAGGTATATTCAAAATCGCTACATCCAAATGTAAAATGGAAGTTCTTTTAAATTTCTAATTTTCAATTGAATAAAGGTAGGAAATATCAAATTTAAAATGAAAATTGACAATTTCAAAAAAGCATAGGAATTTTTCTAATTCAAAGTCAAAATGACAAGTTGAAATTTAGAAATAACCTTTTTTTCGTGAACAAAAAATGAAATAATTGTCAAAAGTAGAATTGCCGGAAATTCACACTGATTTTCTGATTTGACAATTTTAGGCTAATAGGGTCATTCTAGGTTCTTATATGTGGTTGTTAGCTGTATAATAAAATTAAACAGTCAGAATTTTTTAATGTCTTAGTGGTTTTAATCCACCCTTAGCAAAGATACATTCTAAAGCACGAAAGAGAAGGTTAATAAAGATATTTTACCAATATTTGAACTGTTTACCTTAAACCTTACAAAAAATGACAAAGGTTTTTCCTGGCAAATGAAGTAAGGTAATTGAAAGAAATAAAAGGAATTGGAAAAGTACAGCTGGGCACTGAGTACTTTTACCTCAAATCCAATGGATCCAAATAACGTATAAGAACATGATATGTATTTGTTTATTGTTTTAAATTTAAAAGAGAATAAAAAAGCACCTATTTTTCTGTGATGGACTTTAATCAGTCCCCATTTTCTAAGATAAATATAACCTCCCTTCACACCCATTGAAAGCCTTCCCTGATAATCAAAGCATAAATGTATTTTGCTTATTTTGCTGTATCAGTTGTCTATCTTGAGTAATTATACATAAGAGCTCAACACCCTTCACTTTTCCTTGATAGTTCATGATATCCTAAGGAATGTACACCACATTACTAAGGGGGTGGTACACGATGCATAATGAAAGTGCAGGGGAGGGGGGTTCTTCACAAGTGTATGCTGAAAAAAGCCATGCTGGCTCCGCTCTTAGGCAGTGCCTAAATCTATATATTATTGAATCTGGTTTTAATATATTTGAACCAATATAATAATGAACTCACAGCAAATTGGTAGAACAGGGAACTTGGAAAGAGAGGATATTCAATTAAATATGTTGGCCTACATTAGCTGGCTGGACACCATCAAGTGTGCAGTACAAAGCTTGTGGTGGCCATGCTGTGACGTTACTGGGGGCACCACTACAGAAGACCTCCACTGAAACACACTCTGCCTCTCCAAAGTCAAGGAAAAATACATCTGCCATTCTGAATAAGAAAAAATGAAAGAGTTTTCATTAGTGATACTCAACCAACAAGGAAAACTACAGAAACATCAGGGTTGAAAGGATTTTTTTTGGGAAATCTCGATCTGTAAAAGAAAATATATAGCTATTTCTATAAACATTGTCAGTGCAAATGACAAATAGCAATAAGCGAAAGGCTCATCTAAGACCTATTAGGTAAAATTATATTTAACCCTTCCAGCTTTTATTTAACCCATTACAGCTTTTTCACATCTGGAGAGTGCCTTAGGACATCATGAAGTCTTTTTGGGCATAATTAATGCTGTGCTTATGGATGTTTGCACGCTGAGGTTGATTCAATGGGATAATTCCTTGTCTGGGCTTCACCAAGTAAGAAAGGAATTTTCTGATTAATGGCCTCATACTCTCCAATGTAGGTCATCTTTGCTACCCAACCTTATTCAAAAATTGTTTTCAGGCTTATTCTGGGTTCCTTGGACCTGGAAATGTTTTGTTTGGCTTCGGGGCAAAGAGACTTATAAAAAAAACTGTTATGATTCTGGGGGAGGAGATTGCCCACCTGTCTGTCAAGGTGTTTCCAAGACTCCCATGATGCAGTGCAGGCATGCAAAATAGGCTAAACATGGTGACTCTCTTCTAATGGAGGTTCTAGCACTGATTATTGTGACTGATTGCTGTAAAATGGGACCTGCATAGCGCAATAAAGATATCTATTTGTAACTTGATCTGTGTTTGCTTGTCTCTATTTGTAGTTCGGAATTTTGTGTCTTTTTTGGTAAGAAATGTTTCTAAGTTTAAGCATTTGTTTACGAATTGGTCAGAAATCAAGGTTGATATTTTGACAAAAGAGTAAATTCTATTACATTGCTTAGATGCGCTTTTGAAGGTCGTCTACGCCTTGGATGAATCTATGAGTATCCGGGTCTGGTGATGTTTAGCTTGCATTTTTGACATTTTGGAATTGGGCCTATATTTTACAGGCGTCTCAGGGCATTATGGCAATGAAAGATGATAAATAAAGTTGATAAGTAATATATCTAAGATAATATTTAATATCTAAGAAATTATCAATATTTCCCAACATTCAGTAGAAATTTGATGAGTTCCATGGCATTTTTTTATAGAAAAAGTGCCATTTGTCAATTAGCATTTGCCATTTGCACTGACAACTTATTTCGAAATGGGTGTATAATAAGAATGGCCTTAGGAAAATCAAAATAACAGATAAGCAAGATTTCAAGGAACACACAGCCAATAAGCATGCTAAGACAGCTGGTCACTCAAGCAAAACAGGTGGTTAAATTGAAGCTCACCTTTGACTTAGCCTGGTAACTTCTGCCCTCCGCCATCGGCCTGATGCAGGGTGCTTGACACACACTACCTGCCCCACTAATGGCATGTCGTTGTACCCACTCGGCTGAGCATCACACCACTGATTCAGTGCATACATGTAGCGGTCAAAGTGCTCTAGGTCCGATGCAGAGCCTGGCAAGGAAAACAAATCTTTTTGAAACCCTGGGGAACAACAAATGATTATGAATATCTGGGATGGGAAAAAGAAAACAATAAGAGATGCTTTTTCATATTTCATATCTTAGAAGAGATAATTTTAAAGAGGTTGCTTTAACCCCTAGAGAGGGTCAGTAAAAGGATTCACAAGTCATGACAAGCATTCACATGGCTGACAAGCATTAACAGCATCTGAAAAGGCATCTTTAACCAATATCCAACAATTACAAATCACAAACACCCAAAAAAAAAATCAAAGTGGAATAAATCAAGGTGGGACTATGGGAGGTTCATTCATTTATTCATTTACAGCTGTTCTCAGTCAAACCCAAAGGTTGTTTTAGATAACTTGTAATATGAAACTCATTTTTTGACAATGTTTCTATGGCAACTGTTGTCTTTTCCAGCAACCACTGAGTGTGAGCAGGTAGAGTAAGACCCAAATAATAGATGTTTTGCTTGCTAAATTGAAAAGATAATGGTGAAGTCATTCCCAAACTCGCTAAGATAGAGGGTTAAAAAGATGAAAGCCAATGAGATCGCAAAAACTTTGAATGTAAGCAAGTGGTTTGTGTATGAAGTCCACCGCTTGTACGCTAACACTCAAAGATCCTCCTCGTAGGAAATCAAAGCAGTCACTGCTTACAAGAACAAATTTGTAACAGTTCTGATATAATGAATCTTTTAAATTAAGAAAATAATCTGTAATTTATTAAGTGGTTGTTTCGGTTGTATCACTGTTTCGTTTTGTGCCGAAACTCTTGTTTTGCCTGCTCCTGAAATTTTGGCGAATGTTCACCTAATCAAGAACTTTAGGCAAATGTGGTTCTAGCCGAACTTTGCTGTAATTTCGCCATTCTAAATTTTGGATGGACTTATATGTATAGCAGAAATTTCTGAGAATGTATGGACACAAGTTTTAATTTTTTAGAGACAGAGGAGTTTTCTTGATCGGAATATCAAACTTCAATTCTCTTAACATAGTTTAATTCAAAAGCAAAGTTTTAAGAGGAACCCAAGCAAATAATACATAGTCACACTCCAATGCTGCAGTTGGCGAAATATCTAGTGATAGCTGAAGGCTCGAGGTAGATATTTTTAAAGCCAATATCCTCCAAAATAATTGTTTTAGTATATAAAACAAACATTAAACAATTTTCTTTTCGAAAACACTTGCAAATTGGATGTTACAACCGCCATTTAGTTTGATTTTGGGGCGCAGGAAAATATCAACCCCCTATGAGGTTTATATTGCATTTTATCTATAGTTTCTCAACCAATCAAATTGCTCGTTCTTGCGAGGTTCCCAAGTTTTATATACTTATGAATCACAGTCCAATCGGCCTCAAGGTTAGCCTGTGTAGCAAGCGTTTCTGTGGAGTTTTAGCAGGAATAGATAGCGATATAGCGAGCGAGGAATATGGCCGCGCAAAGAGTGGGGAGAGCGCAAAAAAAGAGAAGGGGGAAGGGAAAGAAGGAAATGCTTGACAGCACTCATTGTCTTTTTGGCTCACAGCGAAGAGTCTGCAATCATTTTCTGATCTTAGAATCCTAGGCTCCTGATTGGCGCGGCGCGGAAAAAGCTGTGACATTTCGAAGATTCAAACTAACAATTTCTCAAACTAGCATTGCACAAGGATCCACTGGAAGATGTTTAAGTGACTGAGACAGAGGTGCGTTATACAAACAGCTATTGGGTGGAGGAAATTCCTTAGCCGTTTTGTCAATTGGTCATAGCAAAGATATATTCCAACTTGAGGCGAATTCAAAGGGAGACAACATGCGTGTTAGTCATTCGCCCTGTCAAGGTGGAATCGTGACGTTTGAGTTGGATTGGAACTTTTTTACAGCTTGCAGTTTGGCTCTTTCCTTGTCTATGTAAATTTACAGTGGGTTTCCGAGCCGCGTGCACATAGAATAATGTTGAGATCGCCTAGTAAACTCTGCATGTGTGTGTTCGCTTCGAAATTGGCTTTTATAAACAAAACATGACAACCAAAATCACGCTCAATGTGATGTCGAAAGCCGCATTTGCAAACTTTGTAACTCTAAGTTTGATTGAAATAAGAACAATTTTCATTTCACACATCTATAATCTGCAAACCCTCCAATGAACCCAAAATGAGATCAGAGGGAGGTTTTGGGGGGAACTAAGTTTGACAGCTGTTTTGAATTCTACTCGCTTGTCAAGGTTTGTCACTTGGAGGCGAAACCGTTCAAGCATGACATGGTATTGACAGGTGATCCCAGGAGGCGTTTGCCAAAAAGACAATGAGTGTTGGCAAGCATTCCCTTCTTCCCCCTCCCTCTTCTCTTTTTTTTGCGCTCACCCCATTTTTCGCGCGTCCATATTCCTCGCTCGCTCAAAAATTCCTGCTGAAACACAGAAATGCTTGCTACGCAGGCTACCTCAAGGTCTAATTGTTAGATATTAGCCACGGCTACCGAGTCTAATACCAGCACTTAAACCAGTTTAAAGGTGGTATTATTAAACTGGTTTAAATACCAATCTCCCAAGAGTGGACAGAACCAAGAACAAAACTGAATAGACTGTGCTGTACATGTTACTAATTCAGCTAGTAAGAATTCATCATAATGAGAAACTAAGCATGTTATCAGGCAAAGAAAAACCTTGTTTAACTAAACATGGTTTTGGTGTGAATGCAGCATAAGCCTGAAGCTATGCAGTGGCTAATATATGCAGCTGGGCGCTTCAGTGGTTTTTGCCCATGCTCACATGCGACCTTGTCGCAGAGTCGCAAACGAGTGTATTTAAACTACACTTGTCACAACAAAAGCTACCAACAGCTCCTATTTATTACAAAAATTGATTCTTATAACCTTTCACTTAAAGCAATCTAGCCAAAAAAGGCATAGATAAACATTCAAATTCTAAGAAGGGAATTCGACTTCAATAAACTACAGAAAATTGATGCTTATTTCCTTGGCCAGGAAGGGAGATTGAATCTAGGGCATAATTTCCTGTTTTGGCAGGAAAATTTATAACAATGCATTTTCTTTAAACCATTAAAATTATGTGATGGCAATATATTGCAATGCAACCCATAATAAAACCAATAAAAGCAGAGAATTATATGGAAAAAAGAAAGTATTGTTTTGTTGTAGGTTTCAAAACAGTGTGTGCACAAAACGCGCACAAAATGTAAAAATCTCACAGACTGCAAAATGTTTGTTAAATTTTGCAGGTTTGTTTCCTGAATAATAAAATGACTACCCGCTTGTGATAAAAAGATTATCGGAAAACTTGTAACCAAAAAACGATCTTCAATAACTAAGACATGAAGATGGGACTAATATATTTTCTCATGTAATTTGATTGACATCTCGATCTACGTGACAAATGACTCGACCCAACCAAAGGCAAAATATCCAAAATTGCAGATTTGAGTTATTCGCGCGAACGCGTGTTTTATGTATTGTATCCATACGAACCTAACCATATACCATTCGAAGAAGAAAATATAAAGAATCGACCAAATCTAACAATTCTGATAAACAGAGTACAGAACATCGTTATTCGATGGGAGAAGTCGGATAAAATCCTACCTAACTGGGCCCAGAAATGATTAACATCGATGATACAAGTGATACGAACGCAGGAAACCCTTCTATCCGATGAAACACTGTCACCATTTCCGAAAATTGAGCCATCTTTCTTCAATGGCGGAACCGAAGCCACGGCTCTTCCGTCAAAACTTGCGGCCAAAGGCTGGCCCGGAGAGATGGTCCATCGAGCTAAAGCGCCCCTCCCTCTACCACGGCCTGCCATGGCTCTTTGGGAAGTCACGTCCAGGCTGTGGTAGGTTTTAATGGGGCGATAACAAGAGGTTTTTGGAGAGTGTTGATTACATTTCGACGAGAAGCTGTGTGTATATGGGAACCACGTGGAACAAGACTGGGTGCCAGTCCCGCTCGCACCTGGGGTATACAGGTATATTGCCCAGGCAATGGTTGCTTGTTCGTAGCTCTTCGTAAGCTCGGAATTCGGCTGTTCTGAGAGGGGACGAGTAAAGAGTTTTTTTGTGTGAAATGTTGTCAATAAAATTGCCTTAAAACTAAGAAGATGCCTTGTTGTTGTCAAATTCACGTGTAATACACGATTTGGGTTTTTTTTCTTAACGGAATTTATCACTTTTTTGGGGGGAGAAGTAATAAATTCCGTTGAGAAAAACCCCTCTACTTTAGACCTGAGGTTTGAATCAATTCTTGATAAACAGCTCAGAAAACCTGATGGAACTTGAAATACCAATGGATAATAACACATGCCTTCCTTTGATTTGTTTATTGTTTTCATTTTTTTTTCTAAAATAGATTCTCTATCTCTTATTGAATGTCAATTTTTTTAAGGAAACATTTTAATGAAAAATGAAACATTTTGTATCGGCGTGTTGGGGGATTAAAACTACGATTAAAACTACGGAAAGAGTGCTTGTCTGAATTTGTTTTTGATGAACTGAACAAATCCCTCGTGAGCTCATCAATCACGTGACATCATGTCCACAGGGAACCCAATAACAACGATAATGTCAATCTATTAATGTCAGTTATATATGAGTTCAGACACATTTGCAATAAGAACTAGAGGATTCTGTTGTGTTTGATATTCTATTGACTATCCATATGACTTTAAAATATTTTTGTCTAAACAATATGATAGCATAAATACAATAGATCTTATTGTTTATTTTGCACTTACACAAATGAAATAATTGCCATGAACAATGAAAACAATTAAACAGTACTCATTATGGCTCATTTTGGGTGTAACAGCAGATTTTAGTTTTCCTGTATTCTATTACGGTTCCAGCTCCTGTGGCTTTCTTCTCTTTGCTAGCCTATATAGGCTATGTCTTCGTGTTTACAATTGAAAAAAAAAAAATACCATAAACTATGGAGAACATTATATTGTTCATAATAATGACTCTCTTTGGTTAACAGCCTTTTATGGGGTCGCCTCCCCTGCCTGGAAAGTTTGTGTTTCTTAAATTAATTGAGCCAATCAGTTTTAACATTGCTTTAATAATTAAATGTTTTTTTTTAATGGAAGAAAAAGAAATTGTTTTTGGTCATACATGTCACAACACTGTGACTCAAACAAATTGCAATTCCTCATACAGTATGCATATGAAAATCCTCGGGCATCCCAGTCAACCCTGCGCACAGGGTCTAGTTTTTTATTCATTTCGATGTTCCAGTCCATACGTGCGAGCCAGGTGACTATCTTAGTTATCAGCGTTTTGAGAATGTATCCCCGAGCTTCAACAAGAATAGACACACAGCATCTACATGATTATTTATTTCAAAACAACAAGAAATGAATTAATTCAGATTTGTAACAGGCCTTGAAATACTGGGGGAGGTGGGGTACGGCGATGAAGAACATTAAGAAAATATTGGGGGAGGTGGGGTACGGTGATGAAGAACATTAAGAAAATATTGGGGAAGGTGGGGTACAGCGATGAAGAACCATAAGAAATATTGGGGGTGGTGGGGTAAGGCGATACTGGGGGAGGTGGGGTACAGCGATAAAGAACATTAAGAAAATATTGGGGGAGGTGGGGTACGGCGATAAAGAAGATTAAGAAAATACTGGGGGAAGTGGAGTACGGCGATAAAGGACATTAAGAAAACATTGAGGGAGGTGGGGTACGGTGATGAAGTAGATTAAGAAAATACTGGGGAGGTGGGGTACGGCAATAAAGAACATTAAGAAAATATTGGGGGAGGTGGGGTGCGGCAATAAAGAAGATTAAGAAAATACTGGGGGAGGTGGGGTACGGCGATAAAGAACATTAAGAAAATATTGGGGGAGGTTGGGTACAGCGAAAAAGAAGATTAAGAAAATACTGGGAGAGGTGGGTTACGGCGATAAAGGCCATAAAAAAAACATTGAGGGAGGTGGGGTACGGTGATGAAGTAGATTAAGAAAATACTGGGGAGGTGGGGTACGGCGATAAAGAACATTAAGAAAATATTGGGGGAGGTGGGGTGCGGCAATAAAGAAGATTAAGAAAATACTGGGGGAGGTGGGGTACGGCGATAAAGAACATTAAGAAAATATTGGGGGAGGTTGGGTACAGCGAAAAAGAAGATTAAGAAAATACTGGGAGAGGTGGGTTACGGCGATAAAGGCCATAAAAAAAACATTGGGGGAGGTGGGGTATGGTGATGAAGAAGATTAAGAAAATACTGGGGGAGGTGGGGTACGGCGATAAAGACGATTAAGAAAATACTGGGGGAGGTGGGGTGCGGCGATAAAGACGATTAAGAAAATACTGGGGGAGGTGGGGTACGGTGATAAAGAACATTAAGAAATTATAGGGGGGTTGGATTACGGCAATAAAGAACATTAAGAACATATTTGGGGAGGTGCGGTACGGCGATGAAGAACATTAAGAAAATATGAAGGGGGGGACACCCCTGCTACAGCCATGTCATTCCAGTGTATAACTGAATGGGATGAAATAGCCTAATTAGCTATGCATCCTATCAATTAGGTATTTAGTATATAAAGATTTAAATTTTAGTTTTTAAGTTTAAAATTTACATGGATTAGCCTATGAATAAGCTATGCAACTTTTATGACTGGTAGTAGTGATTATAATGATCAAACAAGACATGCTGCATGTTTAACAATCTTACAAGACATGCTGCATGTTTAACAATCTTACAAGACCTGCTGCATGTTTAACAATCTTACAAGACATGCTGCATGTTTAACAATCTTACAAGACATGCTGCATGTTTAACAATCTTACAAGACATGCTGCATGTTTAACAATCTTACAAGACATGCTGCATGTTTAACAATCTTACAAGACATGCTGCATGTTCAACAATCTTACAAGACATGCTGCATGTTTAACAATCTTACAAGACATGCTGCATGTTTAACAATCTTACAAGACATGCTGCAGGTATTAGTTCAAAGGAAGATTGGGTGTAGCTGTCTAAGTGTTAGATCCTTTCTACAAGTTGGGCACTTTTTCTGTATCTTAACAGCATTCTTGATACATTTGTCGCAAAACACATGTCCACAAACAGTCGAGGTAAGCTGACGTTTTCTTTTCTTTATCTGAAAGACAAAAAGACTTGGTCAATATTACAGTGGTACATTGGTCACTCTAGCCCCATATCTTTCACCTATACACTCCACATTCTAGAGCCTTC
Organism: Nematostella vectensis; assembly: GCF_932526225.1. Taxonomy (NCBI): domain Eukaryota; kingdom Metazoa; phylum Cnidaria; class Anthozoa; order Actiniaria; family Edwardsiidae; genus Nematostella; species Nematostella vectensis. Next base: position 17,203,006 of record NC_064039.1, read on the forward strand.
CTTTCTCAGTCAAAGATGGGTTATTATCTATTAAAAGGCTAGCTACAATTATTGTACTGGTCTGAAGTACCCTTTGGTAATGAAACTAGAGTAGGTGATACTAGAGTAGGTTTCAACAAGCTATTCGATTAACTCTTTCTACTATTTTACTGCAAATGTTTAGAACACAGGGCAGCCTGAGAATTTAAATTTGACGATTAGCGTTCATCTGCTAAATAAATGGCTATCACAGGATTGCCGAATGGCAGATGGGCTGTCTCTTACCCAAACTGTTACCATTAAACCCTGGAGGTCTGCCCTCAGCAAAGTCTAGTGGAAATGAGGACCATACTCACTGCCTCATCATCGTCCATACATATTGGGCATGTGATAGTTTTTCTAGCGTTTTTGTCGTCGGCACTAGTGTCTCTACTTCTCGATGGAGCATTACTACAAATAAAGAGAAACAGCATGTATGTAATAAGGCTTTGTTAAACGGTTAAAAAAAATTGTTTTTGTTTTTATTCTTCGTTCTCAGTCACATGCCTTAGTCACATTTTTTGGTGGATGTCAATCAACTGGTTTCTATAGAAATCTGTCAACATTGTTTCTCTTCCCACTAAAGAAAAGTGTTTTAAATTTAAAGTGTATCAAAAGGGTGGAGTAAAAAATGCAAATGCTGCTCAATTAGATAACTATGTATCTTAAAAAGACTGAATAAAAAAGCATTTTTTTTAATTGCAAGCAAAAGGATTCTCCAAATAGATTACTGTTTCGCATTTTATTTTATAAACAAATGTCTCACTCATGGGTTTCCATAGTTCTTATGTCTCTGACTGGGTACCGATAGATCTTATGTCTCCGATTGGGTTCCCATAGATCTTATGTCTCTGATTGGGTCCCCATGGATCTTATGTCTCCGATTGGGTCCCCATAGATCTTATGTCTCTGATTGGGTCCCCATGGATCTGATGTCTCTGATTGGGTCCCCATAGATCTTGTGTGTCTGATTGGGTCCCCATAGATCTTATGTCTCTGATTGGGTCCCCATAGATCTGATGTCTCTGATTGGGTCCCCATAGATCTTATGTCTCTGATTGGATCCTCATAGATCTTATGTCTCTGATTGGGTCCCCATAGATCTTATGTCTCTGATTGGGTCCCCAATAGATCTTATGTCTCTGACCGGGTCCTCATAGATCTTATGTCTCTGATTGGGTCCCCATAGATCTTATGTCTCTGATTGGGTCCCCATAGATCTTATGTCTCTGATTGGGTCCCCATAGATCTTATGTCTCTGAATGGGTCCCCATAGATCTTATGTCTCCGATTGGGTCCCCATAGATCTTATGTCTCTGATTGGGTCCTCATAGATCTTATGACTCTGATTGGGTCCCCATAGATCTGATGTCTCTGATTGGGTCCCCATAGATCTTATGTCTCTGATTGGGTCCCCATAGATCTTATGTCTCTGATTGGGTCCTCATAGATCTTATGTGTCTGATTGGGTCCCCATAGATCTTATGTCTCTGATTGAGTCCCCATAGATCTTATATCTCTGATTGGGTTCTCATAGATCTTATGTGTCTCATTGGGCCCCAATAGATCTTATGTCTCTGATCGGGTCCCCATAGATCTTATGTCTCTGATTGGGTCCCCAATAGATCTTATGTCTCTGATTGGGTCCCCATAGATCTTATGTCTCTGATTGGGTCCCCATAGATCTTATGTCTCTGATTGGGTCCCCATAGATCTTATGTCTCTGATTGGGTCCCCATAGATCTTATGTCTCTGATTGGGTCCCCATAGATCTTATGTCTCTGATTGGGTCCCCATAGATCTTATGTCTCTGATTGGGTCCCCATAGATCTGATGTCTCTGATTGGGTCCCCATAGATCTTATGTCTCTGATAGGGTCCCCAATAGATCTTATGTCTCTGATTGGGTCCCCATAGATCTTATGTCTCTGATTGGGTCCCCATAGATCTTATGTCTCTGATCGGGTCCCCATAGATCTTATGTGTCTGATTGGGTCCCCATAGATCTTATGTCTCTGATTGGGTCCCCATAGTTCTTATGTCTCTGATTGGGTCCCCATAGATCTTATGTCTCTGATTGGGCCCCCATAGATCTTATGTCTCTGATTGGGTCCCCATAGATCTTATGTCTCTGATTGGGTCCCTATAGATCTTATGTCTCTGATTGGGTCCCCAATAGATCTTATGTGTCTGATTGGGTCCCTATAGATCTTACGTCTCTGATCGGGTCCCCATAGATCTTATGTCTCTGATTGGGTCCCAATAGATCTGATGTCTCTGATTGGGTCCCCATAGTTCTTATGTCTCTGATAGGGTCCCCATAGTTCTTATGTCTCTGATTGGGTCCCCATAGATCTTATGTCTCTGATTGGGCCCCCATAGATCTTATGTCTCTGATTGGGTCCCCATAGATCTTATGTCTCTAATTGGGTCCCCATAGTTCTTATGTCTCTGATTGGGTCCCCATAGATCTTATGTCTCTAATTGGGTCCCCATAGTTCTTATGTCTCTGATTGGGTCCCCATAGATCTTATGTTTCTGATTGGGTCCCCATAGATCTGATGTCTCTGATTGGGTCCCCATAGATCTGATGTCTCTGATTGGGTCCCCATAGATCTTATGTCTCTGATTGGGTCCCCATAGTTCTTATGTCTCTGATTGGGTCCCCATAGATCTTATGTCTCTGATTGGGTCCCCATAGATCTTATGTCTCTGATTGGGCCCCAATAGATCTTATGTCTCTGATTGGGTCCCAATAGATCTTATGTCTCTGATTGGGTCCTCATAGATCTGATGTCTCTGATTGGGTCCCAATAGATCTTATGTCTCTGATTGGGTCCCCATAGATCTTATGTCTCAGATTGGGTCCCCATAGATCTTATGTCTCTGATCGGGTCCCCATAGATCTTATGTCTCTGATTGGGTCCCCATAGATCTTATGTCTCTGATTGGGTCCCCATAGATCTTATGTCTCTGATTGGGTCCCCATAGATCTTATGTCTCTGATCGGGTCCCCATAGATCTTATGTGTCTGATTGGGTCCCCATAGATCTTATGTCTCTGATTGGGTCCCCATAGTTCTTATGTCTCTGATTGGGTCCCCATAGATCTTATGTCTCTGATTGGGCCCCCATAGATCTTATGTCTCTGATTGGGTCCCCATAGATCTTATGTCTCTGATTGGGTCCCTATAGATCTTATGTCTCTGATTGGGTCCCCATAGATCTTATGTGTCTGATTGGGTCCCCATAGATCTTATGTGTCTGATTGGGTCCCCATAGATCTTACGTCTCTGATCAGGTCCCCATAGATCTTATGTCTCTGATTGGGTCCCAATAGATCTGATGTCTCTGATTGGGTCCCCATAGTTCTTATGTCTCTGATAGGGTCCCCATAGTTCTTATGTCTCTGATTGGGTCCCCATAGATCTTATGTCTCTGATTGGGCCCCCATAGATCTTATGTCTCTGATTGGGTCCCCATAGATCTTATGTCTCTGATTGGGTCCCCATAGATCTGATGTCTCTGATTGGGTCCCCATAGATCTTATGTCTCTGATTGGGTCCCCATAGATCTTATGTCTCTGATTGGGTCCCCATAGATCTTATGTCTCTGATTGGGTCCCCATAGATCTTATGTCTCTGATTGGGTCCCCATAGATCTTATGTCTCTAATTGGGTCCCCATAGTTCTTATGTCTCTGATTGGGTCCCCATAGATCTTATGTCTCTGATTGGGTCCCCATAGATCTGATGTCTCTGATTGGGTCCCCATAGATCTGATGTCTCTGATTGGGTCCCCATAGATCTTATGTCTCTGATTGGGTCCCCATAGTTCTTATGTCTCTGATTGGGTCCCCATAGATCTTATGTCTCTGATTGGGTCCCCATAGATCTGATGTCTCTGATTGGGTCCCCATAGATCTTATGTCTCTGATTGGGTCCCCATAGTTCTTATGTCTCTGATTGGGTTCTCATAGATCTTATGTCTCTGATAGGGTCCCCAATAGATCTTATGTCTCTGATCGGGTCCCCATAGATCTTATGTCTCTGATTGGGTCCCCATAGATCTTATGTCTCTGATTGGGTCCCCATAGATCTTATGTCTCTGATTGGGTCCCCATAGATCTGATGTCTCTGATTGGGTCCCCATAGATCTTATGTCTCTGATTGGGTCCCCATAGATCTTATGTCTCTGATTGGGTCCCCATAGATCTTGTGTGTCTGATTGGGTCCCCATAGATCTTATGTCTCTGATTGGGTCCCCATAGATCTGATGTCTCTGATTGGGTCCCCATAGATCTTTGCATAAAAAAGCTCTCCATAACAGTAAAACATTTTACCAATGCTAAAAATGGTGGCTTTAGAGTTAATGTTTGATGGATTTATCGTGCAAAGGGCCTTTTTTCCATGGAAATTGCTTAATTGACGTTCACCAAAACGATTTTGAAAGTCTTTACTTGTGCATGCAACTGAGAACTAGAAAAGTATCTTTTGAAGTGCACCAAATCATAAATGTTTCTAAACAAAACTTTTGGAAAGAAAATGGTTTATGCTTTTATATCATACCTGGCTTGGTCATTTGTGACATTCTGTACATCATACCTGGCTTGGTCATTTGTGACATCCTGTACATCATACCTGGCTTGGTCATTTGTGACATCCTGTATATCATACCTGGCTTGGTCATTTGTGACATCCTGTACATCATACCTGGCTTGGTCATTTGTGACATCCTGTACATCATACCTGGCTTGGTCATTTGTGACATCCTGTACATCATACCTGGCTTGGTCATTTGTGACATCCTGTACATCATACCTGGCTTGGTCATTTGTGACATCCTGTATATCATACCTGGCTTGGTCATTTGTGACATCCTGTACATCATACCTGGCTTGGTCATTTGTGACATCCTGTACATCATACCTGGCTTGGTCATTTGTGACATCCTGTACATCATACCTGGCTTGGTCATTTGTGACATCCTGTACATCATACCTGGCTTGGTCATTTGTGACATCCTGTACATCATACCTGGATTGATCATTTGTGACATCCTGTACATCATACCTGGCTTGGTCATTTGTGACATCCTGTACATCATACCTGGCTTGGTCATTTGTGACATCCTGTACATCATACCTGGCTTGGTCATTTGTGACATCCTGTACATCATACCTGGCTTGGTCATTTGTGACATCCTGTACATCATACCTGGCTTGGTCATTTGTGACATCCTGTACATCATACCTGGCTTGGTCATTTGTGACATCCTGTACATCATACCTGGCTTGGTCATTTGTGACATCCTGTACATCATACCTGGCTTGGTCATTTATGACATCCTGTACATCATACCTGGCTTGGTCATTTGTGACATCCTGTACATCATACCTGGCTTGGTCATTTGTGACATCCTGTACATCATACCTGGCTTGGTCATTTGTGACATCCTGTACATCATACCTGGCTTGGTCATTTGTGACATCCTGTACATCATACCTGGCTTGGTCATTTGTGACATCCTGTACATCATACCTGGATTGATCATTTGTGACATCCTGTACATCATACCTGGCTTGGTCATTTGTGACATCCTGTACATCATACCTGGCTTGGTCATTTGTGACATCCTGTACATCATACCTGGCTTGGTCATTTGTGACATCCTGTACATCATACCTGGCTTGGTCATTTGTGACATCCTGTACATCATACCTGGCTTGGTCATTTGTGACATCCTGTACATCATACCTGGCTTGGTCATTTGTGACATCCTGTACATCATACCTGGCTTGGTCATTTGTGACATCCTGTACATCATACCTGGATTGATCATTTGTGACATCCTGTACATCATACCTGGATTGATCATTTGTGACATCCTGTACATCATACCTGGCTTGGTCATTTGTGACATCCTGTACATCATACCTGGCTTGGTCATTTGTGACATCCTGTACATCATACCTGGCTTGGTCATTTGTGACATCCTGTACATCATACCTGGCTTGGTCATTTGTGACATCCTGTACATCATACCTGGCTTGGTCATTTGTGACATCCTGTACATCATACCTGGCTTGGTCATTTGTGACATCCTGTACATCATCATCTGATAACTGGGTGGGGGACACCTCGCCAGAATACGATGCAAACATACAGGATGGGCGCTGCCATGTCAAGCTTGGTGCTCTCTGGAATATTCTACTGACACACTGGGAATCAGACAAACTATGAGAACAAGACACAGAATGGATTTTAAACAACAACAAGCTAACAATAACAAAGCTTGCTAAATAATGTTGCTGACAATAACAAAGTATGTTGAACAGTGTTGCTTACAATAACAAAGCATGTTAAACAGTGTTGCTGACAATAATAAAGATTGTTAAACAGTGTTGCTGACAATAACAAAGTATCTTGAACAGTGTTGCTGACAATAACAAAGCTTGTTAAACAGTGTGCTGACAATAACAAAGCTTGTTAAACAGTGTGCTGACAATAACAAAGCTTGTTAAACAACAGGCAAACATATGGCCAACTTATGGCTGGGAGGGCACCAGTCCCGCAATTTTCAATTCAGCATCATAAAAATAGGAGAGAAATATGAAATAAATCTAGAGCTACCAAAAATAAATCTAGAGTGACTTTAAGCTTGACAAGAGAGGTCTACATGAGATTTCACCCCTGAAACAATGCAAAAGGCTTACAGGACATTCAACGCAATCAAGATGAACATGATTTGCTTACCACTATAACAGGTGTGTCAGAAACAGATTCTCTGGTCAAGTCCACCACATCCCTGTCAGGGGAAGATGGTTCTGATGTCAGATCTACCACAAATGACGACCCTGAGGTAAAGAAAGATGCCAACAGCTGATTCAAAACTATAGAAATACATCAAGCAAAATAAATAATAAGTCAGCTACATGGAGTAAAACATTTACAAATAGACGGAGAAAAATAATCCACATCAAGTTTTGATGGCCATGATTTCTATTGATATCATGGCAGTCCAATTAGTTCACATTAAGCCCTCAACAGCCACTCATGAAGTAACAACGAGCCTAAAATACCACACAAGGGTAAGAACTTAGCAAACAAAACTCAAGTCACAAATAGATACCTTAATTATGATCATCTATGGTCATTTCCATGGCCTCAAAACACAAAGTCTCTCTATGGGGGCTCCCAGAACCCATGACAAATCTTGCCACCGTAACAGATTGCATAGAATGTTATAGAATGACCAGTCAACACAACTCTACCAGTTATATCTGTTTAGGGTCTGTTATTGTTTTATTGGGGATTAAAGCTAAAAATAGGGATCAATGGGTTAATCAGTAAAATTAAAATTAATCATTTATAGGATGATTTTCAAGACATATCAGGAAATAAATAGTGGTTGACTGATGTGAAAAAAAAAATTGTGTAAAAAAACAAAATGCAGGCATTAGTTCCTGGAAAGTCAGAAACCTTTCTCTACTGATAGGCTGATCTGGAGATAAAAGTGCAAGTCTACCATAAACCCAACTGACTGTTAAGGAACCAGCTACTGGTGCTTGCACTAGTTTTTTGGCAACTACTGTTAGTGTTACAAGTTCTCTAATACTAAAGACCAAAATAAGGCATTGAAACAAATTTAAGACCCTGGAAATGTTCATTAACTGTTGGTGTAGACACAAGATCTATAACTTCAGGTAGGGTACTCTACCTCTCATGTTGTTGGTGTAGACACAAGATCTATAACTTCAGGTAGGGTACTCTACCTTTCATATTGTTGGTGTAGGCACAAGATCTATAACTTCAGGTACGGTACTCTACCTCTCATATTGTTGGTGTAGACACAAGATCTATAACTTCAGGTAGGGTACTCTCCCTCTCATATTGTTGGTGTAGACACAAGATCTATAACTTCAGGTAGGGTATTCTACCTCTCATATTGTTGGTGTAGACACAAGATCTATAACTTTAGGTAGGGTACTCTACCTCTCATATTGTTGGTGTAGGCACAAGATCTATAACTTTAGGTAGGGTACTCTACCTCTCATGTGGTTGGTGTAGACACAAGATCTATAACTTTAGGTAGAGTACTATACCTCTCATGTTGTTGGTGTAGGCACAAGATCTATAACTTCAGGTAGGGTACTCTACCTCTCATATTGTTGGTGTAGACACAAGATCTATAACTTCAGGTAGGGTATTCTACCTCTCATATTGTTGGTGTAGACACAAGATCTATAACTTTAGGTAGGGTACTCTACCTCTCATATTGTTGGTGTAGGCACAAGATCTATAACTTTAGGTAGGGTACTCTACCTCTCATATTGTTGGTGTAGACACAAGATCTAAAACTTCAGGTAGGGTACTCTACCTCTCATATTGTTGGTGTAGACACAAGATCTATAACTTCAGGTAGGGTATTCTACCTCTCATATTGTTGGTGTAGACACAAGATCTATAACTTCAGGTAGGGTACTCTACCTCTCATATTGTTGGTGTAGACACAAGATCTATAACTTCAGGTAGGGTACTCTACCTCTCATATTGTTGGTGTAGACACAAGATCTATAACTTCAGGTAGGGTACTCTACCTCTCATATTGTTGGTGTAGACACAAGATCTATAACTTCAGGTAGGGTACTCTTCCTCTCATATTGTTGGTGTAGACACAAGATCTATAACTTCAGGTAGGGTACTCTTCCTCTCATATTGTTGGTGTAGGCACAACATCTATAACTTCAGGTAGGGTACTCTACCTCTCATATTGTTGGTGTAGACACAAGATCTATAACTTCAGGTAGGGTACTCTACCTCTCATATTGTTGGTGTAGACACAACATCTATAACTTCAGGTAGGGTACTCTACCTCTCATATTGTTGGTGTAGACACAAGATCTATAACTTCAGGTAGGGTACTCTACCTGTCATATTGTTGGTGTAGACACAAGATCTATAACTTCAGGTAGGGTACTCTACCTCTCATGTTGTTGGTGTAGACACAAGATCTATAACTTCAGGTAGGGTACTCTACCTCTCATGTTGTTGGTGTAGGCACAAGATCTATAACTTCAGGTACGGTACTCTACCTCTCATATTGTTGGTGTAGACACAAGATCTATAACTTCAGGTAGGGTACTCTCCCTCTCATATTGTTGGTGTAGACACAAGATCTATAACTTCAGGTAGGGTATTCTACCTCTCATATTGTTGGTGTAGACACAAGATCTATAACTTTAGGTAGGGTACTCTACCTCTCATGTGGTTGGTGTAGGCACAAGATCTATAACTTTAGGTAGGGTACTCTACCTCTCATGTGGTTGGTGTAGACACAAGATCTATAACTTTAGGTAGAGTACTATACCTCTCATGTTGTTGGTGTAGGCACAAGATCTATAACTTCAGGTAGGGTACTCTACCTCTCATATTGTTGGTGTAGACACAAGATCTATAACTTCAGGTAGGGTACTCTACCTCTCATATTGTTGGTGTAGACACAAGATCTATAACTTTAGGTAGGGTACTCTACCTCTCATATTGTTGGTGTAGACACAAGATCTAAAACTTCAGGTAGGGTACTCTACCTCTCATATTGTTGGTGTAGACACAAGATCTATAACTTCAGGTAGGGTATTCTACCTCTCATATTGTTGGTGTAGACACAAGATCTATAACTTCAGGTAGGGTATTCTACCTCTCATATTGTTGGTGTAGACACAAGATCTATAACTTCAGGTAGGGTACTCTACCTCTCATATTGTTGGTGTAGACACAAGATCTATAACTTTAGGTAGGGTACTCTACCTCTCATATTGTTGGTGTAGACACAAGATCTAAAACTTCAGGTAGGGTACTCTACCTCTCATATTGTTGGTGTAGACACAAGATCTATAACTTCAGGTAGGGTATTCTACCTCTCATATTGTTGGTGTAGACACAAGATCTATAACTTCAGGTAGGGTACTCTACCTCTCATATTGTTGGTGTAGACACAAGATCTATAACTTCAGGTAGGGTACTCTACCTCTCATATTGTTGGTGTAGACACAAGATCTATAACTTCAGGTAGGGTACTCTACCTCTCATATTGTTGGTGTAGACACAAGATCTATAACTTCAGGTAGGGTACTCTTCCTCTCATATTGTTGGTGTAGACACAAGATCTATAACTTCAGGTAGGGTACTCTACCTCTCATATTGTTGGTGTAGACACAACATCTATAACTTCAGGTAGGGTACTCTACCTCTCATATTGTTGGTGTAGACACAAGATCTATAACTTTAGGTAGGGTACTCTACCTGTCATATTGTTGGTGTAGACACAAGATCTATAACTTCAGGTAGGGTACTCTACCTCTCATATTGTTGGTGTAGACACAAGATCTATAACTTCAGGTAGGGTACTCTACCTCTCATATTGTTGGTGTAGACACAAGATTTATAACTTCAGGTAGGGTACTCTACCTCTCATATTGTTGGTGTAGACCAAGATCTATAACTTCAGGTAGGGTACTCTACCTCTCATATTGTTGGTGTAGACACAAGATCTATAACTTCAGGTAGGGTATTCTACCTCTCATATTGTTGGTGTAGGCACAAGATCTATAACTTCAGGTAGGGTACTCTACCTCTCATATTGTTGGTGTAGACACAAGATCTATAACTTCAGGTAGGGTACTATACTCTATCTCTGATGTTGTTGGTGTAGACACAAGATCTTTCTATAACTTCAGTTTTGGTACTCTACCTCTTCTTATCGTTGGTGTAGACACAAGATCTATAACTTCAGGTTGAGTTGCTTGAACCTCAGCCACAATAGTAATATCATCCTGAGCTTGGCTTGAAGTAGTTATACTGATGGATGTATCTGTGGATTGTCTACAGGTGGAGTCATTGGGTGACACAGGGATCCCCAGAGTACTACATGAACTTGTTATATTGCCCAACAGTGAGTCCATTGCATCGTCAAACCTCTTCTCATATGCTTCCTTCTCATCACCAGTTTTTATTTGTACTTGAGATGGAACTTGATATTTTGTCTCATGTCTAATCTATGGAAAATAAAATTGGTTTAGAAAAAAATGCTAACAGAATAGTTTCATAAAACAAAAGACAACCATTCTTGCAAATTGGCTAAAAGCATGAGAAAAGTATGTGTAAGTCATTTTTATAAAACTAAGAATTTTCATTGTACTCCTAGAATTCAAAGTTAGTTTTTTTTTTACTAGAATTTTGCTGGTTTATACCTAAAAGTTTCGAAAATACCAAGTAAAAATTTGATGTCTGCTAAACTCTTCCCTTAAATTTCCAGCTCTGGGAGGAACATACAAAGAATCTTTTTTCATTCTTTAGATAATACCTGTGGGTTTTGCTGAGATAATGGCTTCTCTAGTGACTTGTCAATGTCATCTGCTGCACTACTAGATCCAGGGATACCGGCGCAATATGAGGTGGCAGGTAAAGGGTATTGCAGAATTATTGAGCTGTCTAGCTCTGACATGCATTGACGCTACAGAATAATGAATGGAGAAAAAAATGGTGCAATTAGATAAAAGGAGCAGAAAATTATTTTTAAAGATAATTTCATCTACAGTTATTCTGGGCTATCCAGTTAAGCGTGGAATGCCAGTAGTTTTTTTGATAAGTTTTAGCGGAACGGGAACTAATAGTTATGACATCAGAACACAATGTTTTCAAAGTGCCAACAACGGTTTCAATTGTATGGCGTACCTGTTGAGGAATTGTAAAATAGAGTGAACAAAAAAGAAAGGCCAACATACAAACCTGTCATCTCGGTAATGATTTAAAAACATTGATTATTGACAATATAATTCAGGATGGGTTTGACTCGATGTATTATCCCGGTAAATTGACTATTGTTGCAGACAAGTTCAAAGTAAGTTGTTCATTGGTCACTAAAATTTGGAAAGTGTTATACAGTTTGCACCTCCCCTACATGAAAAATATTAAAAATCTTTGTTGTATTTGACTTTAACTTGAGTTTAGTTCATTTTCAAAAGAATTCTAGAGTCGAGAATGGGTCCTGTAAAACATTCTGACGTTTGACAGCACACTTTGAATTGACTTGTTACATTGACCAATCATATGGCAAGAAGCCTGTTATACAACCACGCCATTATGCAAATGTTCTCATGCTAAATCCCGAAATAGTTAAAAATGTGTTTTTGGGTGTCGGGCCACCCCAGAAAATCAGACGGCTCGCTAAAATTCCACTTGCCTTTTACCTAAAAACATTCAAAGCTCGCCTTGACAACATGCTATTATGACATCAAAACTTATAGTTCAACTGAATAGTGCAGTACATACAGGTATGAAATAAATTTTAGAGAAAGATTTCATTTGAGAAGACTCTAATCTTAAAGAACACCTGATGAATGGTCTTGTCTTGAAAAAAATGATCTAATTTTCTTGGACTTGGCAAAAAGATTTAAAAAGTTGTTGAACTTCTTGTGGATAAGAAATTTAATAATTGTAAGTAAACTACAAAAATAATCCATTCTTCAGATCATGATCTCCTATTGATCTACATATGGGGGCTTGCAAAGAGGTTACCCATCAGGTAAGACATTGGGGGAAATTTAAAACTATATCAACACATTACAGTATATTGAAATACAAAAATCGTTTTTTATAAGCTTTATATCAATCTAAGGGAAAGTTCATTTATTATCCCGAAAGGGGGGTGGGTGGGCGAGGATTTTGATAAAAGGGATAAAATAAGCCGACCACCCCTTCAGGAGGAACAAAATTTCCCATGCTTCCCCTTATGCTTCCTCCATGTTATTTTCGGTGCCCCCCCCCCCCCCCCCCACTCCTGAAATCCAAAGAAAGAAGGAGCAAAAGGAAGAAACGGCAATGACAATTTCAAAAACAGACAGAAAATGGAGGGGTAGGAATGTCTGAGAACATTAATTTAGAAAAAGTGAAGGCACTCAGTTTCTCAGAGATGCTGTAGATAAGGTAAAAGAAGCAAAAAGGCTTTTCTATGCTGTAGATAATGTAAAAGAAGCAAAAAGGCTTTTCTATGCTGTAGATAACGTAAAAGAAGCAAAAAGGCTTTTCTATGCTGTAGATAACGTAAAAGAAGCAAAAAGGCTTTTCTATGCTGTAGATAACGTAAAAAAAAGCAAAAAGGCTTTTCTATGCTGTAGATAACGTAAATGGAGCAAAAAGGCTTTTCTATGCGGTAGATAACGTGAAAGAAGCAAAAAGGCTTTTCTATGCGGTAGATAACGTAAAAGAAGCAAAAAGGCTTTTCTATGCGGTAGATAACGTAAAAAAAGCAAAAAGGCTTTTCTATGCTGTAGATAACGTAAAAGAAGCAAAAAGGCTTTTCTATGCGGTAGATAACGTAAAAGAAGCAAAAAGGCTTTTCTATGCGGTAGATAACGTAAAAGAAGCAAAAAGGCTTTTCTATGCGGTAGATAACGTAAAAGAACAAAAAGGCTTTTCTATCTTCTTCTTGCAAGAAAAGTGCAGCATGAGAAAAGAGAAAGAAAAGAGAGAGGAAGACAGTGAATCAGATATGAGTGAGGATTTTGATGATGCAGAATAAGCGCTTATAGCATTAAAACGTTTTGTTTATATTTTAGATATGGAACATAAGCATATTATAATATTTAATAGTGGAAATCGTAAAAAGATGTATTTCTGGTGTACCACGATAAAACGTGGCTTAAGGTACTAGCACCTGCTATTTTGGGGTATTTTGGGCTTGTTATAAAATTGCACTGCCATGGAATTGATCAAAATTGACTACAGATATAGAAAGAATAGTTACTAACAGTTAGTAACAGTTTGGAAAAGGGTGGTTGATGAGATTGACAGCTGGAGGTGCTAATTGAATTAAATAGCCTGTGTCCTTTATTCACTATATTTGCGTTTTTTACCTATGCTTTTGATAATAAAAATAATTTATTTTGCAATATTCGATCAAAATGATAAAACAAAGAATCTAGTGGGACTTTTTTTAACATTTTTTTCGGTGAAAATAGAGCAATTAAAAAAAATCAAAATATCAGAAAACATCATGCATTTGTATTATGGAATTTTGGAAAAAAACTCCCGCTTGTTTCTTTCTTATTAGCTTCACTACATACATGGCAATTTTTAACGCAAACCCCTTTTTTTTCTTGGAGCAAAATGTGTTTGACCTTTCCTGTATAGAAAATAAAATTATAAATCTGCCAAAAAAAATATAATCCCTTGACGAAACAGGGTTTCAAAACTCCTTACTTGTTTACCTCAATGCAGTTACTGCAAATTTTGGCTCAAATACTTTATTTATCCTGTAGATATACACCGAAGAATAAAGTTCGCATTTTGCACAAAATTCCACTAAAACTCCAGTAAAACTACAAGCTAGCATTACCTCCAGTGTATTTTCTTTGAAATACCACTGACTTTTGCTCCAAAAGTTGCTCCTAGCCCTTCCTAGGAAATTCTGTTTGCAATGGTATTCAAATTAGGGATGTGTGATATATGAGCCCTAATCAATTTGACCTTTTGAACAGCTTGTTACCAAATAATTTCAGTGCACAATTAAAAAAATACAATACCCTTCCAAGTTTTTTTTACATTCTTCTTGTCTATTTTGAGTTATTGAATGTATAACTCGGTCCACATTTTACTTTTTTTGCTTCAATACTAAGTAAACTTACATTTTGATGTTGCATAAGCATGACCTTATCTAAGTGTTGACAGATGTGCAAAGCTATGGAGAAATAATTTTTTGATGTAAAGAAAAATAAATAGCATATATGAAAAATATTAAGGGACACCTAATTAATACAAAAACATTGAAAAACCTTGTGTCGCAATTAGTCTGATCTTAAACCATAGATTGATTGGACTATATACCTTTCTTTCTTGTGAGGGAATCCCTTGTAATAAGCTGTCCTCTATTCCTGGTAATAAGCTGTCCTCTATTCCTGGGAATAAGCTGTGTGGATTTGTCAGCCTTGTTGTTTCTGGGCTATCACAGCATTCTAGCTCCTCTGAATCCAATTTTCTCTTACGTTCACTCTTGACAAACAATGGTAAATGTGAGTTGTTACTAGGATGTAAATGTTTGATTCATACTAGGATTCAATTGCAAGGGCATAATACATTTTAATCTTATAGATAATCTTTTATTATTCAAGTCCAGATTCATCTTATATTTTGGATTGGGCGCATAAAAAGTTCAACGATAAATTCACATCCAAGTTTAATAGATAGAGGAGCCAATCCTTTTCTAGTGGTTCAAACCAGATATTGTAGTTTTTAAATCAAGGTAATTCAAGTCTTTCACTGCCATAATGCCCTGAGACGCCTGTAAAATATAGGCCCAACTCCAAACGTCAAAAATGCAAACTAAACATCACCAGACCCGGATACTCATAGATTCATCCAAGGCATAGACGACCTTCAAAAGCGCATCTAAGCAATGTAATAGAATTGACTTTTTTTTGTCAAAATATCAACCTTGATTTTTGACCAATTCGTAAACAAATGCTTAATCTTAGAAACATTTCTTACCAAAAAAGACACAAAATTCCGAACTACAAATAGAGA
This sequence comes from Nematostella vectensis, assembly GCF_932526225.1. NCBI lineage: Eukaryota > Metazoa > Cnidaria > Anthozoa > Actiniaria > Edwardsiidae > Nematostella > Nematostella vectensis. Next base: position 17,218,602 of record NC_064039.1, read on the forward strand.
CAAGCAAACACAGATCAAGTCAGAAATAGATACCTTTATTGCGCTCCGTCAGGTCCCATTTTACAGCAATCAGTCACAATAATCAATGCTAGAACCTCCATTAGAAGCGAGTCACCATGTTTAGCCTATTTTGCATGCCTGCACTGCATCATGGGAGTCTTGAAAACACCTTGACAGACAGGCGGGCAATCTCCTCCCCCAAAATCATAACAGTTTTTTTATAAGTCTCTTTGCCCCGAAGCCAAACAAAACATTTCCAGGTCCAAGGAACCCAGAATAAGCCTGAAAACAATTTTTGAATAAGGTTGGGTAGCAAAGATGGCCCACATTGGAGAGTACGAGGCCATTCACCAGAAAATTCCTTTCTCACTTGGTGAAGCCCAGACAAGGAATTATCCCATCGAATCAACCTCAGCGTGCAAACATCCATAAGCACAGCATTTATTATGCCCAAAAAGACTTCATGATGTCCTAAGGCACTCTCCAGATGTGAAAAAGCTGTAATTTTTAGACAAATTACAAGAACAACTGTTGTAAGCAACAGGCTGTAGCAGTGCCGTCGCTAGAAAGAAAAGGCACCGCAGTGCATTGTTGGAAACTTCAAGGCATACCGTCTTGGGTCAGGGGTAGCTTAGCTTAACTGGTAGTGTTGGACTTGAAATACGGGGGGAAGTTTCTGTTTTCAGTCTGTTTTTTTTACAATGTTGCTCAAAAGTACCCAGGAGTGAAAGGTTTAATAAACCTGGATTATTAAATTTTGTTATTCCACATGAATTGACTATTTCCAAACTTTCAAAATAGACAATGCAATCACTCTCCTCCCATTCAATAGCCTTTACAAATTTGGCACACCAGAATCAAGTTCAGCACAGACCTGTGGATGGCTATGCCAGTTGTGCTGTATGGCCTAAATCATGACATGTCAATCACGCGCGCACGAATAGCCAATCAGGAAAGAGATGGTGCAATAACAGCCATGTGGTCCCACAAATGTCCCACAAAAACTTGGCAATCGATGCCGAAAAAGATTGGTTTGAGATATTTTCTACGAATCTGGACAAGCAAATAAGCATTTTCCAGTCAGCGTAGAAAGTGCCATCCCTGTTTTCTTTGCCCGGCCGCTTTTAGTGTAGAGTTGGGACTCAATTGTAGAAAAACACGTAAAATTTACTACGAAGAAACGAAAAACAAAAAGCAAACAAATCACTTACAAGAGCAGTGTAAGTCCTACCATTAAACTTGTGTTTGATATTATACCTAGGCTACTTCAATTACATATAGGAATGAGACTGTCGTTTGTAGTTTTACCGTAAATCTTGGAGTTTGCCAATAAAACTTGTTGTTAGAAGTCGGTCGTAAACAACGAATTCGGCTTTCTCTTCCGATTTTCCCCGCACTTAAATCACTGCAAGTTGACAAAAATAGCTTTGAAAACACATAAACACTTAGTACCTATCGTAGAGAGCACCGCTTTATCTTATTATTTCCAATTTTTCGTATTTTAAGCTGGATTTGTGCCATTTCCATTCAACAATCAAACTCGTAGTCATCTATTTCTATGCTTCATTCTCACAAGATTTTCACCAAGCTTGGTCAACAAGACAAGTTTCCATCATGTTAGGTTACTGTGTTTTATTTTCCAAGTCGCAGGAAAACCCCTATAAACGTCTGTATTTAAAATAACTCAGGGCAGGACTCACTGACCTTCTATTTGCTGCTTTCTGATTGGATATTCGTGCGGGCGTCGGATCTATGAATTAACACATTGACCCCTCAACCGGCCTGTACTGGCTTTGGGAAGTACCCACAACCCAAAAAATTCATAAATGCAAAATAAACACAACAAGATGAAGATACTCAGGCATCAGTCTAAGGGATAAATGGTCTTGCAGATATGCATCCAACCAAGGTGTTGGCATCTACTCTTAAGCCAAATAATAGCACAGGTTCTTTGACAAATCTCAAATTGAACAAGGAGAGAAAAGCAGAATCACCCCTCTCAATAAAACGCTCAAAATACCACACAAGGGAGAGAGATCAGCAAACACAGCTCAAGACACAAATAGATACCTTTATTCTGATCCTTCAGGTACATTTCCAAGGCCTCAAAACACAATTTCCACTCCTTGAAGGCTTGTACAACCACGAAGATGTCTTTACGTATTGCAAAGCATTCTGGGAGATCCAGGGGAAATTTCACGAGGGGAGGGCCAGTCAACACTCCTCTCCCCAAAGTCAGATGGTTTTTTATAAGTCTTTTCACCCGAAGCCAAACAAATCAATTACAGGTCATACAGACCCAGAATAGCAGTGTAAACAATTTTGGAATCAATTTGGTTTCAGAAAAGACAGCATTTAGGAGAGCTGTGGTGATTCATTAGAAAATTATTTTCTCATTCAGGCAAAGCCAAACAAGAAAAAATCATCAGGAATCCACCTTTGCTTGCAAATATCCATAAGCAAAGCACTCAATTATGCCCCAAAAGACTTCATGATGTCCTGAGACACTCTCCTAATATGCTCATAGCTGTATTTTTGATGAAAAATACAAGCAACCAACAACTTGTGCTGGCTTCAGCACAACGACGAGGGGTTAAAAGTTGGGACCGCAAAGCACTGTTGGAAAGCTTGGATACCGCTGACTAATGGCAGCTGTGTTTGACTTTGACGGGCTGTATAAAACTCAGAATAGGGGGGGAGGTATCTGTTTTCAGTCTGTTTTTTTGTAAATTCAGCTCAAAAAAGCCAGTCAATGGGTTAAGCTATCATATTGATTCGAATTCTTCTTTGTGTTTTAAAGGACTAAATACTAGATTTGAGATAATTGAAGTTTCATTATCGTGCTTTGTGTACAGAACATGCACATAGCATATATAGAAGGCGTACACCATAAAGCAAAGGAAAGTCCTATTAACTTCTTTAAATAACAAAACAAAATACAAGAACCAAAGAAAGCCAAGAGAAATATTTGGCATGAATAGAGCGTGAAGAAGACACGACATTTGAAATTTACACAAATAAAATGCTCACCCGATCCATGTGAACCTGATTTCTTACGCGTTAGTCAGTAATTTGGTGGAGAATATAGTTCTGTCTATAGCGTGGATGGACTGTCGTCCACGCCATTGCGGTGTTATCATCAGTCAGCGGAAACCCATGAAAGACTAAGCGCAAAATAAATGGTGACGTCATCCGAAATTGCAAAAATCCCTCAAATCCAAGCCCAATAAATGTGACCCCCCCAAGACTGGACGCCCCAAAATTTGCAACCCACCCCCACCACCACATTTTTATATTCAATAATTATATCTCTTTAAAAACACAGAGACTTGAATATAACCTTTCACGAGGTGCGAACGCACCCCCCAATAGACGTGCTATTTATAGAAAAAACTATAAAGAATAAGCTCTACATACTCTGATATGTAGTCAAGTCCGACAATAAACGTCCAGTGGAGATACTGGAAAGGTATAAAGAAAATCTTTTTTTTTCTAGTTGAGATACTGCAAAGGCATAAAAAAATCTTTTTTTTTTAGCTAAATAGTGATTCATAGATACTTAAAATCGAAAAATCTCATCGCTAGTTTTGTTTTCCGGTACGAACTGGCAACGACAATAAACATAGCATTTTCTATAAAACGTTACCTCGTGCCAGGCCCGTAGCCAGGGGAGGTTCGGACGAACCCCCCCCCCCCCCCCCCCCCCCCCCCCCCCCCCCCCCACCACCACCACCACCACCACCCGGCTTGAAGGTCCGCTCAGAACAAACAAAAATATATAACGTTTGGCTGGAGATATAAAGTGCACATCCATATGTTTTTAAAATATAAAAAACTTTCTATAATAATCATCTTTATTATTATCGCTATATCTGTATATGTTAAAAAGTACCCTATTTATAACATGCCTTATGTAGTCATAAATGTGGACTTTAAAAGCACACTAGCATACACACATTAGCACCAGTCTGGCCAAGACGGGACGCTAGCACAGTCTATTCCCCGTGCAGTTCGGCAACCATGGACAGCTGTTTCGTCCTTATTTGGACTCGTCAGCATGGCATAGCCGGTTTGCCTCAGTTAAACTTCATCGGCAAAAAAAAACTGCAGGGCGACTTCGACTCGAACGAAGTGCTTTAAACCACAGCTTAGATTCATGTGGGATCTAGAGCTGCGACCGGGCTAGCGTGATGCCAATTGTGCGGATCACGCATGCGACCTTTGCTAGTCTAAAACTCCGTCGGATAGCCAAACTATCCTTGCTAGTATGTATACATAAATGTGGACTTTAAAAGCACACTAGCATACACAAATTGGCACCAGTCGGACCAAGACGGGACGCTAGCACAGTCTATTACCCGTGCAGTTCGGCAACCATGGACAGCTGTTTCGTCCTTATTTGGACTCGTCAGCATGGCATAGCCGGTTTGCCTCAGTTAAACTTCATCGGCAAAAAAAAGTCCTTATGTAGTAAGGCGAGGAGAGGGGTATACCGGAAATTTGGTCCGCTAAAATGGAAAAAACGAACCACCCCGCTCAAAATCCTGGCTGCGGGCCCTGCGTGCGCAACCTTACCTTATGATTACCTTATGATTCCAAAAATAATTTTTGCACTTTACTAATCACTATGAGACTGGTATGCATGGCTTAAAATATTTAAATAAACTTACTATTTGCAATCGCTAAGCCAGTACGGAGCGATGTGAATATAGCGCTTTTACAGCAAAGTCAATTAGCCTATATACGCTCTTCTAGGCCATGTTTTACGATTATCCAAAAGCTTTTTCAAAGTTTTGCTATTCGAAAAAGTGTTCAGAGTGTTTTGGTAATGGAGTTTCTATTTTTTAAGCGATCCGTGACCCGGAAGTGATGGTTTAAACAATTCCGTCTCCCGGTACATTCCGTACATCGTTCACAGGCGGATACCCGTGTCTTTTATTTTAGAACCTTCTAAAACAACCCTAGACCTCTTTATGGATGTATCATTCGATATAAAATTACGTCCCACAACAGAGATTTTGGCCCGCAAACGCGGCCATGGTTTTAAGATTTCATAGGATCCGATTAGATAGGGGTCTTTGAAATCTTGTAGCGCGTGAAGAATAATTCGAAATTATTTCTTTTTTTATTATTCTCGGCTTCCCCGAGGGGGGGGACCCCGGGGAAATATGGGGACTTTGAAAATCAAGCTTTCCGTGCCCCCATATATCCCCTATATGTGGGGCTCTACTCTCGAGCAAAGTCCACATTATGGTGGGGCACATATAAAGCAAACCCCCATATTGTCCCCATATTGTAATAATTTGTTTAACATAATGGTATAAAGTGTGTAAAAATAAAGACAAATCTCCATTAACCCAACGTTGTTTTAACAATATCCAGTGCAATAATATACAAACAACAGCGCCCAAATGGCTTGTGATGAGATAAAACACTTGCTGATAACTGTACACGTGACGACTTGAAATTATTCTACTGACACAGGATTCTCTGTCGCCTCTACTGGCACACAGGATACCCGTCAGTCTACACTGGCACACACGATATCCGTCAATCTATACTGAAACACATGATTTCCGTCAGTCTATACTGACACACACGATCTCCGACAGACGATCTCCGTTCATCTATGCTGGCACACACGATATCCGTCAATCTATACTGAAACACATGATTTCCGTCAGTCTATACTGACACACACGATCTCCGTCAGTCTATACTGAAACACATGATTTCCGTCAGTCTATACTGACACACACGATCTCCGACAGACGATCTCCGTTCATCTATACTGGCACACACGATATCCGTCAATCTATACTGAAACACATGATTTCCGTCAGTCTATACTGACACACACGATCTCCGTTCATCTATACTGGCACACACGATATCCGTCAATCTATACTGGCACACACGATATCCGTCAATCTATACTGGCACACACGATATCCGTTCATCTATACTGGCACACACGATCTCCGTTCATCTATACTGGCACACACGATATCCGTCAGTCTATACTAAAACACATGATTTCCGTCAGTCTATACTGACACACACGATCTCCGTTCATCTATACTGGCACACACGATCTCCGACAGACGATCTCCGTTCATCTATACTGACACACACGATCTCCGACAGACGATCTCCGTTCATCTATACTGGCACACACGTTATCCGTCAATCTGACACACACGCTGACTTTAATTCTGACGCGGTTTTAAATAAAGTTTTAGCTTAAACCTTTTGCCTGTACATTGTACTGAACATTTTATTTATTGGTCTTCTTCCTTTTTCGAAGTCAGATGGCGACGTCCCAGAAACCCATGTATCGATAAACCCGCAATTTTATATTCAAGCACACATAACACTAATTTCGTTTTTGCCAATTTGCATGCCTGCTTTTCTACTCGATAAAGCATAATACTTCATGCAGTCATCAATATGGTTAGGGTTTGGGGTCAGTATCCAGAACACACTACATTGATGGCTACATGAAGTTTCAACCCGCGAAACGAGCCATGTACCGCTGTCATTACGATAGCGCTGGCACTAATCGCTAACCCGCTAGAACTTAATTATTTACCTTCGCCTAATAAAATACGGCGTCTAAAATTTATATATATATATATTTTTTTTTTAAAGTTTGAAACAATTTGTAGACATTTTAGCGCAGCTCTAAAATAGAGCCTCGATCTGATGTAGGCTTGGCTGCTTATGTGACCTGTTGACCGTGAATTCACGCCAAATCTTTGACTTTTCTAGCGTATTATTTTGAGGCGAGAACTCGAGCTTGTTGGGCGTAACCTCGCGACGTGTTTTAAGATATCGCCTTCAAATCTTCGGGATCTGATAGATAATTATGCCATGTTATAAAGTGTGTGAGGAATTTTCGATTTTCGACCGAAGAACGCTTTTAGGGGGGGGGGGGGGGGGTGAATAGGTTCGCGGATCGGCGGATTCGGCCCCGAAATCTGCGGATCCACGGATTTGCCCCGCAAATGTTGCGGATCGGCGGATTTACACACCCCTATTCACCCACCCCCCCCCCCCCCCCCCCCACACACACCCCTTCTATAGCACTTTTCGTGTCCAAATTTCGCCAGAAATGAGAGTTCCAACTTTGATTTGTGATATTTTGTTGACACTGATTGAGATTGAGATGCAATTACGTGCAAGTGCATGCGCAATAACGCGAAGGTGCATTAATCTCTGAGTAAACTCCGACTTTTGAGTTTGAGGCCACAAAACTTATACACGGAATCATCTATTGCCAAAATAGAACTTGCAGGTGATGATTCAATCCTTTATCTTTTATTTGATATATAGTTTGTACATGTAGTGAAAATTGCAGCGCGACAATATATTTTTTTTCGCGGACACTTCGTTTTCCTTTACCGAGACCTAAAACAGCGTACGCGCTGCATCATGGGGCCTGGGACAATTTTCCCAGAACCCCTTGCGAGCGGTCAAATGCGCGGAATTCAAATATGGAAATAGAACGTCGACCGTTAGAAGCACCTTGAGCGTTCGAAAGCTGGAAGTTTTATGACAGCGTTGTGTCTTATTTCATAGATTACTCTTTTATTTACCATTGCTATTGAGGTATGACAAAGAATCGCTAGTAGTGCTTCATTATTCAAAACCTTAAGAATGATCGAGAAAGTAAGGTTTATTTCACCTATACAAACTCGATGTATTTTCTGTTTTCAGTTATAAAGCATACGATTTTTACCGACACGTAAACATGGAGTCCGCCGCTAAAGTCGTGAGTATATATGCCAATAGTAGTTGTACGTAATGTTAGACAAAGTAACACATTAAACTAAATCTATTTTTCAGCGACCGCCCTTGACATCACGAAATCCCAATATAATAAGTAAGCTTCGCCCACCAAGCAAAGTAAATCTACCATTATCAACTGTTAAGCGCCGAAGACCGGCAGACCAAGTAGCTTCTGAGGTATGAATGATGAGATATGTGCTTCCATCAATACTCTTAGAAATTACTACCTACTATAATTTGAGAAACAATTTTTACAGTTTGCAAAAGCAAAAAGCATTTCAAATTGTTTCTGCAATTCAGGATAAATTTCATCACCTTCACCTACATCTTTTTTCAACTTTTTTGTTTACTAAATTCAAATTTAATTTATCTCTAGATAGAATCAGCTTTCTTTCTGTCTCTCGCGGGACATTGGACCATCCAATGTATTTTTGGGCCTTATTTATGCAATTTCCTTCAAATAGCTATGAAAATGTATTAATAACTTACTGGTCCAATATATTTACAATTTTAGGAACCAATATCCAGTAAAATTGCAAGGAACTCAACCACTTTGCGTCGTCAAACTACGACTTGTGCTTTGACAAGAAGAGCCCTACCCTCTGCAAGACCACTTTCCGCAAGACCACCCTCTGCAAGACCACCCACCAGTAGGACTGCTACAAAAGCTGTCTCCACTGATCAAGGTATCATATGATTGAACTCTATGCAAAAATGTAATTTACAATAGAGTGTGCATTAACTTTGATTTTATTAATTGCCATTTTTTCTTATTCAGCAAAAAGACAGCTACAGCAGACACAGCAGGTCAGTTCTAATTAGACTTTGAGATGCACATCAAGGTAATGATTAACATTGGTATATGGCCAAACCTGGTCTGCTTCATACTAGAGGTAAACTATCTAAGACCTTAACTAACAAACACTCAGTTTTTTTTGCATGATAAATTCAGGGGGGGGGGATGTAAGATGCACAAAATTAGTATTTTGAGATCACCCCTTTTACAAGGTAGTAGAACTCTAAAGTAGTAAGCTTTGCTTTTGTATTTAGGCCTCTGCAAAGATCCAAGATCTTCAGGCTCAAATCCTCAGTACTGAGGATGAACTCCGCTCACTGCAGCTAAAGCATGACTTTGAGCTGGAAGTACACAAGAGTAAGATCAAAAGCATAGAGACAGAGAAAAATAATCTGCAACAAGATTTGTGTGTAGCAAAGGAGGAGAATACTGCTCTGAGGGTAACCTTGGCACAGATGGCCGCACAGAAACTTGAAATTACTACTGAGCTTCAGGCCACAAAGGTATGTAATCACCAATATTAAGACAAGTATATATGAATGCCTTTTAAATGAAGCTCAATCTATCCTTTAGGACTCTTTGCCGAGGTCTTTTTATAGTAATTAAACTCGTTGCCAAGGCCTTTTTATAGTAATTAAGGCTCTTTGCCAAGGCCTTTTTATGGTAATTAAAAAAAGGGAGAAGTTACCACACAAATTAAAATATCAAAACAAATACAACAAAGAAAGGGATCATTTGGTAATTACTTTTCTACACCTGATTCTGTATTTTAAAATCTCTACCACAAACTGCAAATACAACTCTTTGTGGACATGTTGCCTGTGTGACATGTTGCCTGTGTGACATGTTGCCTGAGCGACATGTTGCCTGAGCGACATGTTGCATGAGTGACATGTTGCCTGAGTGACATGTTGCCTGAGCGACATGTTGCCTGAGCGACATGTTGCCTGAGTGACATGTTGCCTGAGCGACATGTTGCCTGTGTGACATGTTGCATGAGTGACATGTTGCCTGAGCGACATGTTGCCTGAGCGACATGTTGCCTGAGCGACATGTTGCATGAGTGACATGTTGCCTGAGCGACATGTTGCCTGAGCGACATGTTGCCTGAGCGACATGTTGCATGAGTGACATGTTGCCTGAGCGACATGTTGCCTGAGCGACATGTTGCCTGAGCGACATGTTGCCTGAGTGACATGTTGCCTGGGTGTCATGTTGCCTGGGTGTCATGTTGCTTTGATCCAACCCACCATTTACAGGATGCATTTACCCTCTTGTTTATGTAGATCCAGTTCACTGATAAAATACATTAGCATTTCGTTAAAGCTGATTATATGAATTATCTTATTTAACATTTATGAATTATATGTTACCAAATGCGAATGAATACCTCAGCTATGGATATTTTGTTGTTACAGGTTCAGCTACAAGCTGCTATTGAAGATAACAAATTGAAAAAGGAAAATATTTTGAGTCTAGAGAACTTGGTTCAAATGTTGAGAGCAACCATCATGGAAAATGAGGATAAGTTGCGTCAAGAGGAGATGACACGCAGAACACTTCATAACACAATTCAAGAACTTAAAGGGAATATTCGTGTGTTCTGCAGGGTACGACCCCCATTGCCAAATGAAATGAACAAGGATCTTGTGAATGTTTCCCTGCAAGATGAGGGGAGAGGAATCGCTATCACACCGTCCAACCTTCCCGAGGTAATTCATGACTATGTATTTCATGAAAAGATAGGAAATCAAAAATGTGTGTATGTATGTATGTATGTATGTATGTATGTATGTATGTATGTATGTATGTATGTATGTATGTATGTATGTATGTATGTATGTATGTATGTATGTATGTAACAGCATGAAATATGAGCAACCATCTATTGCCTAGTGTAGTTTTAGAAATGAAATTGCATTTTAGAAAACATTTCCTCCTTTATGTTTATAGGACTTTCAAGATAGTTATTTTAGGTAAAATATGTGCAATTACTTTTAGGATGTGATGGCCACTAAAAAGGGGGTGTCGAAGTACGAGTTCAGCTTTGACAAGGTTTTCCAGCACACGAGCAAGCAAGCCCAAGTGTTTGAAGAGATCTCCCAGCTTGTCCAGTCTGCCTTGGATGGGTATAATGTGTGCATCTTTGCATATGGTCAAACAGGGAGTGGAAAGACCTACACCATGGAAGGTGACCACAACAACCTGGAGCATAGGGGAATGATCCCACGATCCATGGAGCAAGTGTTCTTGAATACACACAAGCTACAGGAGAAAGGCTGGAAGGTATGTATATGACTGATGTACTACCCAAAATTCACCACCTGCATACCATATCTTCCATGGAGGTCAATCTGATTACCCTGTTTATAGTACAAAAGTAAATCTTACTGTATCCAGAATTCGCCTGTTAATAGTGTAAGATGGAGGTGGATCTTATCTAGTATTTCCCTGTTAATAGTGTAAGATGTAGGTCAAACTTATCTAATATTACCCTGTTAATAGTTCAAGATGGAGGTCAATCTTATCTAGGATTTCTCCTGTTAATAGTACAAGATGGAGGTCAATCTGATCTAGTATTTCCCTGTTAATAGTACAAGATGGAGGTCAAACTTATCTATAGTATTTCCCTGTTAATAGTACAAGATGGAGATTAATCTTATCTAGTATTTCCCTGTTAATAGTACATGATGTAGGTCAATTTTATCTAGTATTGCCCTGTTAATAGTACATGATGTAGGTCAATCTTATCTAGTATTGCCCTGTTAATAGTACATGATGTAGGTCAATCTTATCTAGTATTTCCCTGTTAATAGTACAAGATGGAGGTCAAACTTATCTAGTATTTCCCTGTTAATAGTACAAGATGGAGGTCAAACTTATCTAGTATTTCCCTGGTAATAGTACAAGATGGAGGTCAATCTTATCTAGTATTTCCCTGTTAATAGTACAAGATGGAGGTCAAACTTATCTAGTATTTCCCTGATAATAGTACAAGATGGAGGTCAATCTTATCTAGTATTTCCCTGTCAATAGTACAAGATGGAGGTTCAAACTTATCTAGTATTGCCCTGTTAATAGTACAAGATGGAGGTCAAACTTATCTAGTATTGCCCTATTAATAGTACAAGATGGAGGTCAATCTGATCTAGTATTTCCCTGTTAATAGTACAAGATGGAGGTCAAACTTATCTATATTATTTCCCTGTTAATAGTACAAGATGGAGATTAATCTTATCTAGTATTTCCCTGTTAATAGTACATGATGTAGGTCAATTTTATCTAGTATTGCCCTGTTAATAGTACATGATGTAGGTCAATCTTATCTAGTATTTCCCTGTTAATAGTACAAGATGGAGGTCAAACTTATCTAGTATTTCCCTGATAATAGTACAAGATGGAGGTCAATCTGATCTAGTATTTCCCTGTTAATAGTACAAGATGGAGGTTCAAACTTATCTAGTATTGCCCTGTTAATAGTACAAGATGGAAGTCAAACTTATCTAGTATTGCCCTATTAATAGTACAAGATGGAGGTCAATCTGATCTGGTATTTCCCTGTTAATAGTACAAGATGGAGGTCAAACTTATCTATAGTATTTCCCTGTTAATAGTACAGGATGGAGGTCAATCTTATCTAGTATTTCCCTGTTGAAGGAGGTCAATCTTATCCAGTATCTCCCTGTTAGTAGTACAGGATGGAGGTCAATCTTATCTAGTATTTCCCTGTTAATTGTACAAGATGGAGGTCAATCTTATCTAGTATTTCCCTGTCGATGGATGTAAATCTTATCTAGCATTTCCCTGTTAATTGTACAAGATGGAGGTCAATCTGATCTAGTATTACCCTGTTGATAGTACAAGATGTAGGTCAAACTTATCTAGTATTTCCCTGTTAAAGTACATGATAGAGGTCAATCTGATCTAGTATTTCCCTGTTAATAGTACAAGATGGAGGTCAATCTTTTCCAGTATTTCCCTGTTGATGGAGGTCAATCTTATCCAGTATCCCCCTGTTAATAGTACAGGATGGAGGTCAATCTTATCTAGTATTTCCCTGTTAATTGTACAAGATGTTGGTCAAACTTATCTAGTATTACCCTGGTAATAGTACAAGATGGAGGTCAATCTGATCTAGTATTTCCCTGTTTATAGTACAAGATGGAGGTCAATCTTATCTAGTATTTCCCTGTTAATAGTACAAGATGTAGGTCAAACTTATCTAGTATTTCCCTGTTAAAGTACATGATGGAGGTCAATCTGATCTAGTATTGCCCTGTTAATAGTACAAGATGGAGGTCAATCTGATCTAGTATTCCCCTGTTTATAGTACAAGATGGAGGTCAATCTTATCTAGTATTTCCCTGTTAATAGTACAAGATGTAGGTCAAACTTATCTAGTATTTCCCTGTTAAAGTACATGATGTAGGTCAATCTTATCTAGTATTTCCCTGTTAATTGTACAAGATGTAGGTCAAACTTATCTAGTATTACCCTGTTAATAAAACAAGATGGAGATCAATCTTATCTAGTATTCCCCTGTTAATAGTACAAGATGGGGGTCAATCTTATCTAGTATTTCCCTGTTAATAGTACATGATGTAGGTCAATCTTATCTAGTATTTCCCTGTTAATAGTACATGATGTAGGTCAATCTTATCTAGTATTCCCCTGTTAAGAGTACAAGAAGGAGGTCAATCTTATCCAGTATTCCCTTGTTAATAGTACAAGATGGATGTCAGTTTCTTGGAAATCTACAATGAGACAATCCGCGACCTTCTGGGATCTGGGGACGAGACAATCAAGCATGAGATCAAAATGGTGAATGGCAGCAACAGCACAAACTCGCAAGTCATGGTAACCAACTTAAAGACGTTTGAGGTCGAGGATGAGTCACAGGTCAGTCACTTGATATGTACTCACACATATTTTAGGATGTGCATGGAGATCTCCCACATCTAAAAAATGTTGGGTTGTGATTTCTATGAAATAATTTCTGATTGATCCCGTAAAGTGAAACATCTTAACCACAACGGCTATCCCTGGTTTTGTTAAACAGGTGTACAGCTTACTCAAGACAGCATCTCAAAACCGTGCTGTTGGGGCTACCGCGTGCAATGAGCGATCAAGCCGAAGCCATAGTGTGTTTATCATGAAGCTGACCGGCGAAAACTCTATCACAGAGGAGAGCTGCTCAGGTAGCTTTTCCTTTGTTTTTGTGTTCATTAGGAGAAAATATTTTCGCTCATAATAAAATTAAATGCTTAGTTGCCGAGTACCATGGAATCAAAGAAACATAGTGTGTGTATTTCGTAGCTATATCATCCCCATGCCTTACACCCTTAAGGTCCCTGTTGTGTCATCTAGTTTTCTAGGATAGATCCCTTAAGCTCTAGTAAGAAGACGAATTTTTCTTTGCCAGGTACGTTGAATCTTGTGGATCTTGCTGGTTCAGAGCGCTTAGGTCAATCCTGTGCCTCTGGTGATCGCCTCAAAGAAACCAAGAACATCAATAAGAGTCTTAGCACTCTGAGCAGCGTCATCATTGCACTTGCGAACAAGGTGAGGTCCGCTCACTTTTGCATGTCTCTGCTTCGTTGCAATGCTATGGTTATAGTAACCAATGAATCAATATTTCAGGAGGGTCATGTTCCTTACCGCAATAGCAAACTCACCTATTTGCTAAAAAACTCCCTTGGCGGCAACAGCAAAAGGTACGGTGAATTGTGAGTCTGTTTACAAGTAAAATTATCCTGATTACAACAAAAAATGTAATTTGGCTCTGCCAAATTTTCGCCTTTAATAAGACTTCTTCAGAGCAGACTTGTTAAAGATGAAAATTTGGCAGAATCGAATTCCAGTTTTTGGTGGATTGTATTCATTGTTCTGGTACGAGATCACGACAGTTTGGGCTTTTTGATTCTATTGGTTTTAATTAGAATATAGAAATATATTTTTATTTTGTATTATGTCACTACTCTTTTTTGTTACAGTATGGTTTGAAAATGCAAATGTACTTCTCATTTGCTTGCTTTTTTGAGAGGGGGGATAAAAGATTTGTTATACAAGTTAACTACAGTTTTTTTGAAATAAAATTCCTCAACTCTCCTTTTGCTTGTTTTTTTCTTTTTTTACCAGCCTTATGTTTGTGAATATCTCCCCACGTGAAGAGTCATTGCAGGAAACCCTGTGCTCTCTCAGGTTCGCCACTAAAGTAAGTAAGACAATTTACATATGCTTGACATACTAGTCTGAACACTTGTTCCCACCATGCATACATTTGTCGGTGTATTGGACACTCTCCTAAGTGATTGAATAAATGATCCAGATCAAAACACCGTGTTGGCAATGATCACTAATGAAAAACCACCAGTGGAGCGAGGCTTCCTGTCATCCACGCCCACATTCCATGGCATATCTTGCTTGATACAAATTGCAAAAGCAAACTGGACTATTCTCTGTTGATCGACAGGTTAACCAATGCAACATTGGGACTGCACAGAGAAAAGTAACCAAGTAAATCCAAGTGAACTTATTCCTTGCTTCTGTTAATAGGACATGTAAATGAGCAGACAAGCTGCTTCTAATGTATTACTTATCCCAGTGTAATTACAAAGACCTCCAAATCTTTAAAAAACTAGTTTTGAAAAGAGAACACCAACTGCCACCACTAGACTGCCAGCCGCTAGCACACTAAACACAAGGTTCCTGTGTAAAAGGGATAAGACCACCCTTTCATACATTTCATTTTTTACTATTTTTTGGCACAGGTAATAATGTGTGGAAAGCTTTTGGCTTTGATTCCTTTATAAAAAAAACAGTTTCTTATAAAACAGAACAAATTTGCTTTTACTTTTTATGTCCATAAATTGATATGGAGAATAGTTTTCTAAAGTTTTCACTTTTTATATGGTTTGTTAAAACGTTCGGAAATTCTTGAGAACACTGACACACTTGCGTCTGCAGCTGTGTTAAGAAACTGATAAATTAGTTATTTGCTGTTCACTACGTTTTCAGTACAAAAAGTTTGAATTTTGCGCTATCATAATCTAACCCATCTTCGTGTGATGAAAATGCTCGTATTTTAGCACGCATATAGCTTGGTATAGCATTATTTTACCATAAATAGAAACATTTAGGTGGACGAGTCTATTAGAATGATATTTAATTTGAATTTATCGCTCAGAGCAATTGCCCTGACATCATTGACGACTGATTGTACTTTTTGTCTTGAGCCCGGGGTGGGAGGAGCTTTCCCCTTTATAGCGGAACCTCGTGTTTAAAAGACTTACATCAATATTGTCAGTCTTGCACAATCCCATAGCAAAACGATTGCAAGGGAAAGCTTTTTTCTATAGGTTTCAACAGTACCCATGTTCAATCTGACTACGAAACAGCGAGAGGCAGCCGAGCTAGCTTAGGTATAGCACGCGGAACACCGAGCTAGCTTAGGTATAGCACGCGGAACACCGAGCTAGCTTAGGTATAGTATGCAGAACATCGAGCTAGCTTAGGTATAGTATGCAGAACATCGAGCTAGCTTAGGTATAGTATGCAGAACATCGAGCTAGCTTAGGTATAGCATACCAGAACATCGAGCCAGCTTAGGTATAGCAATGGTTGCAGGTGATATTGTAGCCTGTATGTAAGGGAGGTGGATTTCTACTTGCAAGATTGCAGAGGCTTTGTAAGTATGAGATTACACATTGCAAGCGTGTATGACTAAAAAAAACTGTAGAATAATGAGGTGGTCTTCATAGGTGTGGTGTAATCATACAAGTTTGATAACTAGGTTTTGGTGCAAGAAGAGATGGATGTTGGACAAGAAGGAATGGGTAGCCTACAAGAAGGGAGTGGTTGTGTATAAGAATGGATCGGTGGTACACAACAAGAGGTGATGGGTTGTGCACAAGTAGGAATGGGTGGTGTACCAAGAAAGGATAGTTTTGTGTAAGAATGAATTAGTGGTATACATGGGATTGGTGTACAAGTAAGGATAGGTGTTATATGCAGGTAGGGATAGCTGGTGGCTGTACAAGTAGGGATGGGTGGTGTGTAAAACAGGATGTCTGGTATACCTGATGTGACGGGTAGTGAATACATATTGCAGATACACAGATACATTTCTTCTGAGATTCAAGGGAACTTATTTCACATGAAGGCCATTGGAAATAATTGTATCGATTCCATCACTTATAAATAAACTTGATTTGGTCGATTTAATTTGGCTATCCCGAGCCTGAACAGATGGAATAAAAGGGTATGGGTCTGACCCTGAAATAAATATCATTATTCTGAACCATCATAACAATGACTCATATGCACTAAAGCAATATATAAACCATAATGAAACGGTTTGTGGTCGCTTCTCACAGTGAATTGACCACGATAACTGTATTCATTATATGGCTACGATGGTACGCGCGCTCTGATTGGCTGTTGAGCGGGCTAGAATCCTACTATATTGCCCGTGGGCAGTTTTGAATATTTTGTTCTCAGCAAGCTTTGTTTACATTACCCTGCTCACAGAGCTTTTCCTGTTCGTTTTTTGTGTCCGCGGGACACAAACAAACGAGAACGCGAAAAAACAGAAACGCGACAAGATAAGTTAACAGATAGAAAAAACAAACAGGAAAAGCTCTGTTAGCAGGGTAACAGTTGTGCTGACTTAAATTATTGCCCGTATAACCGATCGTAGTCTTAACCGATCAGGACGATTGTTTGATTGTTTTCCCAAGCGTCCGCTCCAGCGCCCCTAAAAATATTCCCAGTATAACTAGTTCGACTCCACTTCCAAGACAATTATTTTTCAGCAACCGAGGTGTCTAACATCGTTCCCAGCAAGCAAAAAAAAAAAAAAAAAACGGGCTGCGGAACAGATCCGTTTTGTGCCCTTCGAACTAAGCCCTTCTTTTGTACACACCGACTGCGACGCTCTGTTTCCAACTGCTTCGCTATCTACTTTCCAAAGGCCTTATAAAACATGCAGATTTACTTATAAATACAACAACGCCAAATGCTTCGCACGCCTTAACGGTGTACGGACATTAGTGTTGCTCAGTAACGACGTTGCTACGCTGGGGGCGTTGAGCGCGCGCATATACATAACACGGAATTCGTCATTCACAAGCTTTCCTGAAGTAAAAGAAACAAAAAAATATGCGTTTCAAGTTACCCAAGATTGACTTTAAGTTAATCTCAGCCTTTTCGGCTTCTGATATTTCCCATATTTTGTAAAAACGAAGATTCAGCGAAGTCAAGCCAACCTTTTTAAAGTCAAAGTTTTCAATTTTCACTACCTGCGCGCGCAGCAAACACCGGTTTCAAACGCTCGCGCACGCACTGAAAATCATGACATGGCGGATATCGCTCCTTTGAAGTGTAAATACGACGAAACACTATTGGAATTTGTTTTTAAACTTCATTTCAATTTCATCATGTGAGATATCAGTGTGTCTGAGCAGGCCAAATGTGCACACACGGGCTTTGTTTCACTTCCGGTTCTGCGTTTTCTAAAAAAAGCTTTTTTTGTCGCCAAATTATTTCAAAACGCAGTATTTTTCTGTATTCCTTTTTATTAAAATCTCCTTCATATAGTCAACATGGATTTAGCGTTAATCTAACAGAAACCAAAATTATATCAAATAATCTGGATTTCAGAACCTTTGAAAAATCATAAAAAACAATTACTCAATAATTACTAAAACGCATGCTTGGCTTAATGCACTCATCCCTAAAGATTTATAAAACTTATTCAATATTTGTTTTCGAGCAATTTTACTTGAAATATTTGCTTATATCTGTACCTATGACGTCACGGGGTAACGTCATCATAATAGTCAGCACACTTTTGTTTGTCAACTTGGCAAATATTAGACCCTTATGACTTTCTACAAGGCTTTTATGGTATATTCAATTTTCCTTAGCAACAGATGTCAGTACACCCTTAAATAGTTTAGTTGGAAAATGTATAGATTAAGGCACTGCCCAAAGGGGGAGGGGTAAGGGTAGTTTTAGGGGGATATAGATGTCTTTAGAATGGTTTTATTGAGATTTAAAATATGAGAATTTTCTACTGCCATGTCATTATGACATGTATTGGCCCCTCCAAATGGATTAAGCAAGTGATCATTCAATTATTGAATAATAAACCTTGGTGTGAGGCTGTCAAAACTCAAGGTGTCTTAGTTGACGAGTATTTTTGAGTCTAATGGTCATTTCTTATTTCCCTTCATAACGTTCCACTATGTATATATAGAGACTACCCTGAAGAAATCATTACTAGATCGCAAAGACAATATTGATTTCGGCAGAGATATGATAAGAGAAAGAAAACAAGAAAGTGTAAAAAATCTGATTTCATGGCTTGTTAATGAAGCGTCAATTTGTTCCCGAGGAAAGGAATCCTTTCAGCAGCAAACTCAGTGGCGAATTTAAAATTAACATCATGCAATGAATGTTCAATATGAACCATAGTCACTCGGTTGTTATTCTGGACATCTACTGTCATCTTGCCCCGCTTATCAAAGAAATCTCTTTGTCAATGGTGGGACGTAGTTCGAAAAAATAATCTCTGCAGAAAATGTTTAAGGTACTACCGGAGGCTATTTCCCGGAAATTGTTTACCAAGTTTGAGCTGTGATATCTTCTACACAAAAAGCCGAATTCCTTTGAAACTTCAGGAAAAGTTTAAGAAGTTATTCAGGTTTATAGGAAAAATATTTTCGAGTAAATCCGTCGGAAAATGCAATATCACACTGACGACTGTCATAAATAAGATGGTACCACATGCAATCAGTGCTCAAAAAGACATCACCGGTCTCTATAAAGTGAAATTGCGGCTCCACCCAAATCTTTCGGTGCACCTACCAGATACAATCAAGGAACAGAACCCCTCTGGATCAGACCAGGACAGACCTACGCGGAAGACATCCTAACGTACAACCGGAATCCACCAAGGCCCGCCCGCGGACAGACCCTGCCAAGAGCCCCTGGTGGCCAAAACCCGCTCAGGCCCCCCTGGACCAGACAACAAAGTGTTGAACAGTCATCAGGACCCCCTGGTGACCAAGATAAAGAAACAAATGTACGTTTTGGTGCACCCATCTGGAACCCCTGGAGCTATAACCCGGAAGGGGGTGGAGCCGACACACAGAACTGTGCGCCAAAGAATGCAGCAGCTGAAAACTGCAGTCCAAATGCTATGTGTCCCATTCAGAAAGTACTTATTGAAGACAACAATGGAAATACAGTCGGAATGCTCGCTATGTTAGACAGTGGATCGAACACCACTTTAATTTCCAAAAAAAAATTGTTAGCCATCTAGGTTTAACTGGAGTCGAGACAGAACTGACAATGACAATGAGCTGGAGGAATGCAAAATCACGAAAATTCCGAAATATTGGAACTTCCAGTCATAGATAATCAGAACACTAAAAAGAACATTCAGGCTTTCACCTTCAAACAGCCATGCGGTCCTGCCAAAACCATTTAACAGAAAACAATCTCTTCTTTTAAGCATCTGAACAACATTCAAAGTGACCTTTATTTCATCCTCGGGGACCCAGGGCGTCGCGGAGATCGGGCACATAGGGAGCGCAGCGCGAGAAAGAAACAGGCTGAAGGACGCCCTGGACAACTGCTCTGTAAAACCCATTTCTAAAAAATAAATCAAACTCGCTCTCTGATTGGCCTCATTTTCTAATTAAATTAATATGAGACTAATCAGAGTGATCCATGTGAATTTGAAAAGCAGACGGACCTCACGCTCAGAAACACTTCACAAACACCTAAATAACAAAGCCTGCTCGGTTTAGTAAAAGTCTTATGATCAGATTTAGCCTGGAGTCTTCAAAGGGTTGCGCGAGCAAGGAGAAACTTGGGCACAATATCCGATCATGTCTTTGCCCGCTCAGCTCCATTATGAAATAGCAGGTAATATACCTTCTGCGTACATCGGAGAATGCCCTGTAATCGATAGGATTATCGACGAGTGGACCACCGACTTCCGAATTATTTTCGGGACCGAGGTTCTTGTTAGAAATTTACGATTCTGTGCATCATTGCGATACGAAATAGGGGGGGACTAGGGGGTTTCATAGAAACGAGTAGGAGGCGCGAATCGCCCCTCCGGGCGTCCCAGCCCCGTCTTAGGCTTGGGAGGCGCGAATCCCCCCTCCGACCCCCAGCCCCAACCCAGGCTAGGGGGGGGGGGGGGGGGGCTTTCAGTGGCACCGAAACGCGTTTCGTGTAGACTAACAGTTGCTGGTTATTAATCTACGTCGGGACCACTTCGCGTAGATGGGAGTCGAGCCGCCATCTTGGATGATTGAGCTTGGTACTTCATGACATACGTTTTTAAGGACTTTTTGACTCGAACTCTAATGAATAAAGCTGTTATGAAGTATCACGGCTATATTTTTCCAACAATGCAGTTCGAACCCCCAAGGACTTGCAATTAGACCTCCGTCTGTCCTGTGGTATACCGAGCGTTCGAAGGATGAAGTGCGGAAAAGATTATTGCGGGTGGCTCAAGGTCGGCCACGCAAACACGTGCGGCCAGAGGTGCATGGACACCTACTGCAAGGTGCACCTCCAAAGGCTCCGTAAGGGCAGCCCCCTCCCCGTGCCGTGCAGGATCTGCGGCATAGGGACTCAGTCGGAGACGCGGTTGTGCCGCCCCTGCGGAGCGAATCGTGAAGGGCAGAGGATGCGTGGCGTCGAGAGGCGCGCTCGGGGATGGTTCGCACTCGTCCTGTCTGACATCGCAGCCCGCGGTACGGGCAATTAGAGACTGGGTGGCACAAGGCATACCCAAACGCTCGTCCTGTCTGACACCGCGGCCCGCGATACGGGCGATTAGAGACTGGGTGGCACAGGCATACCCAAACACTCGTCCCGCCGGCTGTGATACGGGCAGTTAGAGACTGGGTGGCACAAGGTGTGCCCAAACATGGACGCTTACATAAAGGAGGTTCTCAATAGCATGCGTGAGGATGCAAGAGGCGCCCGCCGTACTGGCAGGGCTGGTCCAGAACATCCTGGACGAGGACATTCCCGACGATGTCAAACACAAGCTGCTTAAGCCGCTCGTACCGGCGAAAGTGTGGACAGAGGAAGTCTGGCGCGAGTTCGACCCTTTGCTGCCGGGACGGCGGCAAAAGGGCCCAGAGAGCTTAGACCCCCGAGAAGTACTATTCTCTCTTCGTCGGGGGCGCCCATCTTCGGTTCCCAAGCGTGGATGCCACTCTTCGGGGCCGAGACATAAGCGCCGGTGTTTACCAGGAGATACGAGATCTTGGTGGAGCAGGTGTCATTGCCCTAAAAACGGTTATGCGGGGGCCTGATATTAATGACGATGGCTCGGTGTGGTGGGTCTCGCACGAGCGGGAGTCTCTGCGGGCAAACGCAGTGTTGCCACCGGTGCTTGAGATGGTGGACCCCGACGGGACTCTTTACGGTCGTTGGTAAGGACACCGCAGAGCCATTGGCGCCAATCACAGAGGAGGAAGGGCGCTCGGAGCACAAGATCGGTGGGTCGCTAGTCAAAAGAGGGGGTCAAATCGCAGTCGGTGCCCTGGAAGGCATCGATGCGGGTATTTGGGAGAAAGGACGATAGTACCTCGTCTACGTTAGATACGAGCTTCGCCCTTTACCTGAGCAAAATGGTGAGCCTGGGCCAATGTTTTAGCGAGAGGGGAGTGACGCCTTCGCTAACTGTGTTGTGAGCTATGTTGCCGACTTCTTGAGGATTCGCGGCACCTCGCGCTCCCTTGGTCTAACCAAGACACGAGGCAAGATCCTCGAGCGATTTGACAAGAAGCTGGCCACTACGGGATGCACCAAAGAATACCTCTTTGAGATGGAAAAGAAGCTCGAGGTAAAGCTTGTATCCATGGACGCCCTGGGTAACGTCCTGTGGGACTCGGGGAAGTACAAGACTAAGACGAGGGTCACTATCCCTTGCCACAATAACCACGCCTGGGCGGAGCTTCCAACTGAACCACCTGCGATCGCGAGCGTCCACGGCCTAGACTTCGAGGCTGAGGGGGAGCTTCGTTCGTTATTTCAGGAGAAGGCAGCGCCTCGCGCTACCAGTGCCGCCACAAAAACGCGCGAGGCAAAAGTGCGAGAGGTGCTCATTCGCTTCATAAACAGGGCGATCCCCAGAAGCACGAGGATCTGGCTGTGTGGGCGTGTTATAGTCACGCACGAAGGCAAACTGTACCGATCGGGACAAGACGGATGGGCTATCGACAGGGCGTTTACAGACGAGACTGGATATGATCCTCAATGGCTCCCTGATGACCACCCAGCCTACCAAGAGTACACCGAAGCTACGCACTCGATGGGCGGTGCAATAGGGTATCGCTTCAAGAAGTGGACCCAAAGAGAGAACATCAGGCCAACGCCTCTTAAATACAGGAACGTCTGGCGAGCGGCGCAGGTTGAGTCCAAAGTGTGGAATAGCAAGAAAAACTTAGGAGCGCAGCCTCATGCGCACATCGACATGCGTGCGGCGTACCTAGGATGCGAGGACAGTGTCTTCGGCGGCGCCTCGGACGCCATTGATCTGGTACGGAAATACGGCTTCCCTACGAACGTGTATCGTATCGCGGATGTTGTGGGACGGCCATTGAGCGAGGTTCTTCAACTATCCGGGGCCATTCAGCTGACCGAGTGGGAGTTCTCTGAGGCCTGCCACCCCTACACTTCCGGGAGGGTGGGGCAGCACTTGGAGCGAAACGAGGGCTGTATCACCACGCCAGAGCTCAAGGACCTGTTAGACTCGGGTGACCTCGTCATGGCCACGGCGAGGAAGGTGTTGTATAGCGTCGGAAAAAAGGACTCCATCAAGTTCCCCCACTCCGTCGCGTGCCGCCCCGGCGGCGAAGACTCGCAGTACCCTGAGGGTCGAGATCTCGCTGTCCGTTTCGTAGGCAAGTGCGCTCGCCATGGCGACGAGTCCTCGATCGTAGTCCGCGACCGTGAAGAAGCCGCGTATCTGACAAAGAGAGAGAGAGATGCCTTTTTTTAATGAGGGATTCACTTGATATTACAATGATAATGTACGCATGGCCCTCAACAGAAACAAAATTAATAAAAGCTATTTACAAATCTGTTTACAGCAAAATCTTTGACGAAACTATTTACAATAACAATCCTTTGCTGATTTATAAACTTATTTACAGAGTTGTGATGTATTCTCTTAGTTTTGCGGAGAAGGCGGTGATTGACTTGGCTTCTTTGATTTCTAGGGGCAATGCATTCCACCTTTTAGCTGCTACAAACTTAAAGCTGTTTTTTGCTAATGTAGTCCGAGCCTTTGGAAGTACTAAGTTATGGTTTGCTGCATTTTTAGTGTTCTTGTTATGTACATCACTACACTTAACGAACATATCTCTGATATAGCATGGGGTCATATTGTTCATTGCCTTAAAGAGCAAAACAAGTTGTAGGTAGATTATTCTTTTGTCGAAGGGGACAATATTTAGTTCTTCAAAAAGTGGTTTTGAAGGTGCATCCCATTTCTTATCGAGGATAACCCGCGCACATCGTTTCTGGAACTTGACCAAACAAACAAACCTCCTTGCGGGCACCGACCACTTACTTAACTTCGAGCATGCCGACGGGGCTCATCTGATCCAATACAAAGACGGTGTCCGGCTCTCACAATGGTACCATATCAGGGCCTTCGTCTTGGCGTACACAAACATAGCGTTGCGACGCATGTTGAGACGGATCCCTCGCGAAGACGTCCTCCGAGTGTGCACAGATGCCATATACGCAAAGGCGGTGCCCAGTGGTGTAAAGCTCGTAGAGCGAAATCCGAGGTATGGAGAGTGGCGCCACAAGAAGCCTGGGTACGAGTGGCGGCCCGAAGCGGCTTGGGGTCCGAAGAAGTCGGGGAGCTTGGCTAGGGAGCCAAGCACTGCGCCGAGTCTGTTTTGCGATCTAGTGGCCGCAGCCTCTGCGAAGATGTATCTAGCCGGCCAAGGAGGACCGGGGAAGACCGAGTGGGCGGTGAGCATGTTCCGCGGCCGCAACATTGTGGTGCTCACCCCCGAGAACGACCTCGCCCACGACCATCGCAACAACCCGCGCCTCGCGGTGAAGGCTCAAAACCTACCACCACTACCTCTGCATACCAGCGGAGAAGCCGATAGAGGAGTGGAGACCTTCCGAGCTGGGGCACAAACTCGACCGTCTCGCGGAAGTAATCATCATTGACGAGTGCTGTAAGGTACAGACTAAAGTGCTACGCGCCATCCTAGGGTATCTCGCCACGCGGCCGTGTCATGTGTTGTGGCGACTATGGGCAGGTCCCGCCTTGGGGAGATAAAGAGGGGCCTCACGATATGCTCAAGGAGTGGGCACAAGGGAACATCCGCTGGTTCGAGTCCGACTACCGCTGCCTGTGTGAAGACTGCGGAAAGCCGTACAGTACATGCGAGTGCGGCTCTGCCATAAAGGGCCGGATTTGGTGTCAGCCAGACTCCCAACAGCTTGAGGTATTTCAAGAGGAGTGGGATGGGGTGGCGTTCGACGCGGCGATCGAGCAGGCCCACCCAAGCGATATGTGGGTGTGCTCGACCAACAAGATGGGGGCCCTTGTTCAGCAGCGATTGGTAGAGCACCACAGGAAAAACTACCCCCGATTGCCAGCAACCATCCGCTTTGACCCCGATCCTAGCTTCGCGCATCGTTATCGCAAGCAAGGGCGGCCGGTGCCCGTGCCAGGCAAAAGGGGTGAGAAGGTCGACGCGTAAAAAGTCACGGTAGTCGAGGTTCCTCTCGACGCGGTCCTTAACGGGCTTCCCCTCTAGTGGAAATACGCGGGCTGGGGGACAGTCCACCGGGTGCAGGGCAAGACTATCCAGACTCCAAGACGTTTGTTTATCATAGACCACAGCTTAGAGGGCTGGATCACGAATGCTGTATACACCGGCATCTCCCGCGTGCTGCGCGCCGACCAGATAGTCCGCGTGATCCCCCCCGATAACACTCCCGGTGCCTTGGTTCCCACAGGACTGCAGGCTACGCCCAGTGAAGAGCTCATTATAGCGCGAATCAAGCGATACGCTATAGACGACAGGCAAAAGGGTCGCACAAAGCACACGGGACCGCACCACGTTCTGACGGTAGACCACGTACTCGGCATGATTGCTGACGCGGAAAAGAAGTGCAAGGTCTGTGGCACTCAGCTTCTGCTTCAGGGGTACACCAAGAGTCATCCCCAATGCTTCAGTATCCACCGGCTAGACGACAGTCAGGGTCACTATAAGTGGAATGTCAGACTCACGTGCCTTAGCTGCAATAGAAGGCACAAGCGCTGATCACGCTAGCGTCGCGCTAGCGTCACGCTACGCAACTGTAAACGCGTGAAGCCGTGCTTAGAGTACGCCGTGTAATACAACACTGGCTGTCCGGGCTCCATGACCCTCTTTAGTATTGGGTATGCCTTGCTTGTCCACCACGGGTCCGTCGCTCGCCGTCGGCCCTTGTCCTGAAGGTCTTCCTCGTTTACGGCGATGTACACCTCCGTTCCTACCTCTAAGGGGGGCCTTTCGGCTTTGAGAGGCACGCGCCTCAGCTTTATGGCGTCTTTAGGCGCAAAGCCAGTCATGCGAGTCTTCGATTGGCAAAGCAGTAACCCACTTGCGGTTTGTCTCGCCGGATGCAAGCTCCTTCGAGTACTCCTCCTTCGAGTACTGCGCACGAAATAGGCGCTGTGCCAGCCAGCGATGGAAAGACTCGGCGAAAGCTTGGCTCCTGTGGTGCCCTGGCTCAGCCCGTCGGACCTCCACCCCGTGGTCTGTTAGGAGCTTTGTGGTAGCACCCTTGAACTCCGTGCCGTCATCAACCATGAGGACTTTAGGCCATGTGAGAGGTCCTTCTGCATAGATGTCAGCGAGTTCGCGGGAGACGACGGCCGCGCTCTTAGTCCTCAGCGGGCGGGCGGCTTTCTATCGTGAAGCAACGTCAACGACAGTCAGGGCATACTTGTACCCGCGGTCGGTCGGCAAGAATAGCAGGTCCGACTGGTGGATACGGTTTGGTATCTGCTCCGAGAAGTGGGCGTAGGTAGTCGGAGGAGGGGGTGTCTGTGTGTAGCCCCCGACGGGCTGCGAGCTTACCCACCTGCGCACTCGATCTATGAAGGCTGAGCCCTTGGGAAGTTTGGCATGCAGAGCGGTCACTCCCTGGAAGCCACCTCTTGCGTAGTATATAGGACGAAGGAACGCATCGAGTTCTTCGTCGGACATGAGCTTCGCCGCCATTACGTGGCGGCGATAATGTATCGCGATACATTGCGACAGGTGTATCAGTCTCCAACAGGCGGTTGCCGTCTGCTCCTGCAGTGCCGAGGTGGTCTGCAATCATCTTATACGTATACGCATACGTATACGCATGCGCATACGCGCAGCATGGAAAAATGCCGCCTAGATGCAGCGCCGGAACGGCAGCTACATCACAGCAAGCGGCTAGCTGTGTAGCCGATGGCGAGAGCGCCGGCGCCAATGTACGCCAACTCGGGCCTTTTCGTGCCTCTCCTTCTCAGCTAAAGCAGGGCTCTCATCGTTCGACAGGAACTTTGCGAGGTAATTGCCACCAACGAATGCAGTCGCGTTTAGGACGGCTCCGCCAACCGAAATCGCGATGGAGGCCATCGAGTAGTGTGTGTACGTTTCACGTGCGCACACTTCACGTGCTGTGTGTACGCACGTGAAACGTACACGAGTCTAATACATGGCTTACACACGTAGTAGTGTGCCACAGTACACTACTACATGGGCAGGATCTTCTGGTCCTCAAGGTAACCCTTCAAAGCGACAGCACCTGCAACGGCGGCAGTCATTTTTGCGTAGTTCATGGCGTTCGCGGAGGGGTCTTTGGTGAAGTCCTCGCGCAAGACCTGCGCCCAACCCAGCCGATACCGGCGACGAGGCCGGTTTTGACTGCGGCGTCGTTGATGGTCTTTGTAATCTTGCTCTGCTGCGTCGTCGACATTGCGATGCACGGACGTGCGGATATGGGTGGGGCCCTCGTGTCTAAATGTCTGCTTACTCCATGGCTAACAGCCGAGATTTGCATTGTCCGGGAGCTCAAAGCGCTGTCGCCGGAACGGCAAGCGGTCGATCCTTGGTCTGCTGTGCGGCCTCCAGCGGCTGCCTTGCGGGCGGAGTCACGCCGTCGGCCGCTACATGCGGATCGGTAGCTCGCTGGTTAACACCTGGTGTACGAGTGAACGCGGCGGCAAGCTCCCGCCTACGTGTATAGAGACCGATCAATGACACTAGAAGACCAGCGACCCCGATAACCGAGCTAGCTGACCAAGCAGAGTTGCTTTCCGGGACTGGTGCGTGTATGCCTTCGGCGCGCGCGCGCAAGCCCTCGAGTCCCTGCGACTCGCCAGCGACCGGCGACTCAACGTGTTGCAAGACACGAAGTGCCTCTTTCTTCGCTCTGTTAATTAGGTTCCACTTTGCCAAGCGCCTTCCGGCTTCGACTCGTCCAGGGTGTTTAGGTCGGGTCGCGGGTGGTTCGGGGCTCGTGATTCTCTCCGCCAACGCCGAAGGCGTACGTGCAGGTTTATGAGCAGCTTGTTCCGCAGCTTGTTTGTCAGGTTCCGCTGACCCGTAGGGTCGCTGGGCACTAGTACTTCCTTGAGGTTCCTCCATTTGTGATGCAACTACTTGGTTGCTGAAGAAGTGCCAAGCTTTCAAATGAACGTCTGCTCTGGGATGGCAGACTCGCCACTGTGCGTTTGCGGGCAAACCACTGTAAGTCCGCGACTGCTAACTCGTGTTGACGCCGCGCGTCAGCGCTTGCCGTTCCGGCGTTGTTCACATGACGTGCTACGTGTAACGCCCCGGCGGCTAAAGCCATCAAATGACCGCAGCGTAGAGACAGGCGTCCGCACAATGTGCGGAGCTCGTTGTTGATGATATAGTCGGACACTAGGTCGTTGTGAAGATCGACCACACTGTCTATCGGCAGCGCCATGCCTACTAGCTTGGTCGTAAGCTTCAGAAAGCTGTCTGCCAGGGCGTCTGTAGTCCGGCTGGCTAGAGCGGTCTCGTATCGCTTCTCGTACTTCCTCACCTCCTCGGCGCTCATGCGTTTGACGTCGTCATGAGTCAGGGCCTTGCCTACCATTTCTCTCGACTTCCCCGAGGCTACGAGAATCGCGAGTTTCTCCCTCGCGTCTGCTATCTCAGTTTGCTCACCTCCGGTTGCCGCTCCGGCAGGCTGCGTCGAGCAGCCCAACGACTCGACGGCCGGGAGGCCGGCGGCGCCCCCCTCAAGAAGACTCTCAAAGTATTCGTCGCTCATCATGCACCCTGCCGTGGCTAAGGTGCAACACGTGGATCAATGCGTTATGCCCTAGGGCATACGTGGACGGTGGTTTACTGCGCTTACCGTTCGACTAGGGCGATGGTATAAGGGTGACGCAAGCGAAACTCTAACTTCGAGAACTTTTTCGTCTTGAGGGCCTTCATATACTCTTTCATCTTCTTTTCTGAGAGCTCCGCGCCGTAGTCATGCAGGATAGCTTTCATGTCCGCCTTGCTCGGGGTATAGAAGACCACCAAGGCCGCAATGTTCTCACGGAACGGCTTCGTGATGCTGGTGAGCTGCTGCGTGATCACCCACACGCTAATACCCACGTGGCGCGCGCTGAACGCCAAGTTGACGAGCTGGTCAGAGCGCCTCTTTACGTCTTTCGAGGCCGCACAGTCGTCGAGTATGATTAGCGTATTAGTGCCTCCGAAGAAAGAGGAGACAAACCTCAGCAGTATGTCGATCTGACCCGCCTCAGGTGCGATGACAAACAGACGATTGTCGCCCTCGCCGAAGCCGTCGTATGTTTTGTTGTAGACAAAGGTAGGGCACACGAGCACGATGTAGTCAAACTTGCCCCGGAAAGGGTGGCGCAGTCGGTCCACTATGAATCGGGTCTTCCCGCATGACGTCGGGCCAACGATGAGAGCGTTAAATGGGATGTTTTTCGGGTCCATACCGCGCTGCCGCTGCGCTTCGCGCAGAAACACGTCTCGGTGTCTGTGCTTAGTATTGTATGGACTCTAGCTGTCCGCTCTTAAAGTTCATTTGGGCGTCGGCCACCACAAACACGTGACAGTTTACGGTACCCGTGCCGCTTGCCGTGCGTTTTATCTCGAGGTGCACACCGTCGCGGGTATTGACCAATTGGAGACCACCCCCATGATAGCACTGTCGTCCGTCGTTCGAAGGTCGATCCACAGAACAAACTAGTTATCGCCATAGAACGACTCGGGGCCGACTTCCGGGGCGGCAGGCGCTCCGCTGTGCCCCCCCGGGGAGGGGCGGACGAACCGCCTTTTCGCCTCCCTCCAGAACTCAATGGGGCGCAGCCCCTGGCTGAAGACCTTGTTTGGCATGCCGTCGATTGTAACGCGAACGCTCTTGATGTCGGGGTACACGAACTTCTCAGAGTCGCGAGCCCCTGCCGTGTATGGCTTCACAAAGAGGAGCAACAGACCACTCATAGACCTTCGCGGCAGGTTGACACTCTCGTTGATTATGCTGTCCGACCCTTTGCTAATCACGAAGGTCTTGTGAAGGTTTACTTGCTTGTAGAAGAACGTTGTGCCGTTTTGGTAGGCGGCGGCTGCAGACCGGGCGAGGTTCTCGTCCCTCAGGCTTTCGTATTCCAGCTCTAGATTTTTGATGCCATAGGATAATTTGGTAGCATCGCTTCCGACTACTACCTGGTCAACCGTTGCGAACGTGATCTCGAAGAGCAGCGCCTCGGAGAGCGCCCTTGGGTACAGTACGCCGTGGTCCGTCAGCAGAGAATGGTCTAGCGGGATGGTGTACCTCGCCCCGTGGGCGGCGTTTAGAGCGTTCTCCTTGGCGTTACTAGTCGCTTTATCGCCAGCCTTGGAGCGAAGCTTGCGCATGTTTCTGACTGTATGCCCTGCTCCAGGCGGTCCTCTCTCTTGACCTTGGACAGGTAAAGCTCCTCATACGTCTTAGACGTCGTAGCGGTTGGTATCCTGGAGCGTTTCTCCTGCAAACGTGATTTTCAGGCGGCTCACGAGATTTCGGCCGACGTTGTTCACGACGGTATTATTTGCATGGCCTGAGATGGAGAGATCGAGACCTACCCTCAAGGAGCCAGGTACGAGCGTGACGCCTTCCGATAGCTTTGGGACCGCCACATATAGCGTCTCGCCTGGGGAGGCCGTCGACGGGTTGAGAGTGACCAGGTGAACAGTTCTCTCGGCTTTCAACACCAGAGGAGTTCTGGGTGTTCGTTGGGGGTCAAGTTTATCGCTGACTGACATTACGTATATTACGTATATTATATATCGTATACGTATGTATACATAAAGTACGAAGCCGCGTGGCTATGGTGCGGACTTTTAGACATGTCTAATATAGCATAGCACGAGTTATGCGCACGCATTATGGGTGATGTTGACGTTGACATTGACGATCGCGGAGCGGAGTGGGGGACGACGAGACGACGCCCCTTATCCCGTTTGACCCCGACGATGGGGAGTCGATCCCAATGACGAGCACGTCATCGCGTATGCATGCTGCGCATAGCATGGCTACGCGAAGCGCAACGCAAACGACCGCTGAAACCTCGTTCACCACAGAGGATGCAGCGACAAGACTCGGTCTCCAGTCCCTCAGGGAGAAATACCCAGACCTTAACGAGAATCTGATACGGTTCCAGTCAGACCAGAGGGGGAAGACGCTAATACGGGTTCGTAACCTCGGCAAAGGGGGTTGGACTGAACCAAGACAGCTGTTCAATGAGGACGGGGGCGTTCGACAGGACGTTGCAAAGCTGAAAAGCCTCAAGCTGGCGATGGGGTCCGTGGCAGAGATAGACGCGGTCATGCAGGAAAACACAGAACGAGTCCAAGAGCTGCAAGGGGTGGTAGCCACAGACAGGGAGACCATCGACGACCCTAACACGTCAGAGAGTCGCCGCCAAGAGGCCCGTGAGCGCAGCGAGGAGAGGCTGTCCGAGATTGACGAACTAAAACGCGAAAACCGAGAGCTCGAGAACCAAAAGCCGCTAAGAGAGCGCATCAAAGCCATCTTCAAAAAGTACGGCTATCGGGTTGGCCGTAGCGACGACGATCGCGGCCATTGTGACGTCGCTCTGCAAGTCGCTCTCCTCCGTGGCCAGAGGGGTCGGTAACGGGCTTAAGGCCATCGGAAAAAAGCTAGGCGAGCTTCTCCCTGGGCTAGTAGGCAGCATAGCGAACTTCGTGATTAAGGCTGCAGGAGAAGCGGTGAAATTCCTTGGTGAAAATGCGTGGCTGCTCATTCTAGCCGTAGCCGCGTTCTTGGTTCGTCGAATGCAAAGCAGTCATCGGAACAAGTAATACGCCGCAGCCACCGCGAGTGCCGACAACCCCGCCTTGAGGGCGGTGTGGTCACTTTTTTCGCCCGGTCTGGGTGCGCTTGCCGTTCCGGCGGCAGTCATGCTATGCGCAGCGTGCGTACGTGGAGAGGGGGCAGGGGCCGCGCCCTCTGCGTGCACTTTCGCAGGGGCGAAAGCCTTGCTTCGCCGCCGGGACGGCACGCGGTCGATCCCAGGGTCAGTCACGTGTTGCACCATAGGATGCCCACCGGCCATGTTATGAGCACCAACTGGCTTTGTCTCGGTGTTGATCGCGTTTGCGCCGAGCGTCATGGAGTCTGTGGCTTTCTGCAGCTTATTGTTGTAGCCCACGACGCTTTGCTTGTTTATCACCAGATCGCTCGGCATCAGCCACACTCCTGGTGCGACCGCAAGACTCAGTCTCACCTTGGCCTCCTGCACGGCTAACATGGTACCTTTGCACGCTTTGAGCGATGTCGTTTTCTATGATTGCCTCTTCAAGCAGCTTCGTGAACTCCGCCTGCGCCTCCATGGCCGGCCCACCGGCCCCCGCGATAGAGGAACGGACGTTTACCTGCGCGCCAAGCACTGTGTAGACGAACGCCTCGACCGAGCGATCGAGTCTTGCTAGCCCTGCTTTTGTCAGCCCCTCACCTTTGGGAGGCGCAAACCAGCTATATTGCACGCCCCCGTGGTCGTCGTTGCGTATGTAACCCACCTCCTTCCCACTATTGTACGTCCCACCTTCGTCGCTAAACAGATTGAGGTGGCTCGGGTACTCGTCCGCCGCCGTGTCGTAGCTACGGATCACGTGCACGTTGCTATACCCCTCCCCCGGGTAGAACACAAACACATCGCCTAGCCCGTGGTTCCGCCCGCCTTTCCATCGGAAGCCCGGCTTACGCGGCAAACCGAACTCTATACATAGACGCTCGAAAGCGGCCTTCTTGTAGGGGTTACCCTTTTGCGTGAACGCAGGGGGGCGCCGAGCTCGTAGAGTATCCTCCGGGTGGTAAAGTAGACGTGAAACCTTAGAAATCCCCTGATGACAGAGGGGAGCGTGGCGAAAGCGGGGTCGACTAGGGACACCCCACATCCGGCGGTTGCGCACCAGACCGCAAAGTTGAGTTGCTGTGGCCAGTACCCATAGGTAGGCTCCGATAGCCACCGGCGAGACTCCGTGGCGGACTTGTGCGTGACTACTGTCTCTTTGAATATGTCTCGGACCCTAGTCGTGAATGATTTGTCCTCAGCCACGTGTATCTCTAGCTGCGTGAGTAGTGGGGTGATGTCTGAGGCCGTGCTCTCCACGGGGGTCGCGGGCACGGCGTAGAGCAGCTTTTGCGCGAGGGTCAAAGACCTAGGGAAACCGGTCTTTGCGCGTTTGACTTGTTCGGCTATAGCGTGTTTGATATGTTCGGCTATAGAGGCTCCCGCCGCAACTGCCGCCTTCTTCGTCTCTTCCTCCTCCCTTCGGGGAATCGCCTCCTCGTTCAGCATCCGCCAGCCTT
Source organism: Nematostella vectensis (assembly GCF_932526225.1). NCBI lineage: Eukaryota > Metazoa > Cnidaria > Anthozoa > Actiniaria > Edwardsiidae > Nematostella > Nematostella vectensis. The sequence continues at coordinate 17,252,092 of NC_064039.1, forward strand.
CCCAATCCATGCTCAGCCCTATTAAACACGAAGGCGGGCTATGTTCAACACTATGGTGGTCCTACATGCTGTGTTCACCGAAGGCGAACTGACATAATAATAATAATAATAATAATAATAATAATAATAATAATAATAATAATAATAATAATAATAATAATAATAATAATAATGCTCGTTTATTTCAACCGTTTGCAGTTCTTTTACAACTGAATTACCGGTGGGGTCAGCTAACTACAAAATACATTACACCATACATAATTCATAATAACATTAAATCCCCAGCATATTGCGCTGAGACGAATTTGGAAAAACGGTCCGTGCGACCCGGAACCACACTATGTGCGCGCTTAGATAGCAGCCGATAAGGCGCCCACGCTTCGTGGCGCTCCGGCAGTGCTCGCTGTTTAACAGCTGGTATAATCTCGAGCGGGAGCATCAGATACCGACCATAGCCCCCCTCCCGCCCATCGCTACTCTGTCAGCCGGGCACCACACGGCCGAGTCCATCGTGGAAACGATCAACCGCGCTGAAAGCAAGATTCTGACCGCGAAGCTGGATCCCCTCACCGGGAAGATCGCGCTCATGTCCAAAGGCGTTGCGTTCCTGAATGCCGAGCTTTGCGCACTATTTGGCCTAGAGGCTAAAGACGATCAGTTTGGGGGGCGGGGCGCCTCGCACTGCCCTTGGGGGGGCCCCCACTTAAGGTGACTTTGCCGAAAATAGAGGCCCTCTACATCTTCTGCGATATCGTAGACCGCACGCAATGCCCCGCCTTAGACGAGCCTTCAAACGTTATCGCTTGCCTAGAAACCCGCGGGAGGCCGCACGAGAAAGTCGTCTATGGGCCCGATATCCCCGTTTGTGTCGCAGCAGCTTCCTCTGAGTTTGTCTCGAGTATCCAAATATGGATCAGGGATGACCACGGTAGACTTTAAGGGCAAGCCTGTTCGCCTCGTATTAGAGCTAACCTAGGCCCGACACAACAAGCATGGCAAACGGCGACGTTAGCAGCGTTGCCATATACCCCTTGCTTCCCAGCGTCTGCTCCCCCGAAGGGTACGCACATGACGCCTACCGCTCCGGCAAGCATCGGCGGCGACGTGCAAAGCTTCCGACTCCAGAAAATATGTGACACTCAGGCGGTCCTAGACAACGAGATAATGCATCATCGACAGGTGCAGAAGAAGTATAAGCGCGCCTTTGCCGTTACCCATGCTGTCTGTGGCATCCGGCATCGCTGCAGGGGCGCTTTCCAGCGCCGGGGTGGAAGTCTCTCTGAGTGGGATAGGGGTTCTGATCGGCGGTCCGCTGGCAGGGGTCGCTGGGCTGGTCGGTGTCGTGGGCGCGGGGGTAGTCTCTAGGGGTCTTACGAGCAAGGTAGCTAAACACGAAGACACGATGGTTTTAGCGGAGAGTAAGAAAAACTCGATCAGCGAGCTGGTCTCTAAGGCTCTGCAGGACGGGCATATCTCAGACGAAGCGTTTCGACTAATACTTCAGGAACAAGAGAGATACTACCCGCTCAAGGCCGCTATCAGAGCTCGACACGGCCTCGCACCGCGTGAGAAAAAAAGCAGGAAAGGGCCCTCCCTGGAGACACGCGAAAAGATGAAAAAGAGGCTGAGGGGAAATTCGCGAGGAGTTCGGGAACGAGGTGTTCGAGTAAAACTCAGGTTTAAACGCCACGCCAGCGGCTTTGAATTTACGGCCGAAAAACGGTTATTCCTCGCTCCGTAGGTTGGCGGCCCAATCCACGTCCCTCGTTTTCACAGCCCTCAGGTCCTAGCACAAGGCGCTGGCGTCCCCGACATGGATTAATGATCGCTAACCATCGCTAATTACTCGCCTACGCGGAGTTGTGCTTTGCGTAGATTTACCCATCTCTCTTGATGTGTAAATTTCGAGTCTGTTTTTACAGGCGCTGATTGGAAAAAGGTGCCAGTAGTCAGGCGACTAATTGGATTAGAAACCCTTTTACAAATGGGTTTTACAGAGCAGTTGCCCAGGGCGTCCTTTCAGTGCTCTTTCTTTTTCGCGCGCTCCCTGTGTGCCCGATATCAGCGACGCCCTGGGTCCCCGAGGATGCCTTTATTTGGGGGGAGGAAGTATCGATCTCCTCATAGGAACAGATTTCCCAGAAGCCTTTGTTGATTTAGAAACAAGGCAAGGCCAAAGCAACAATAATGGTGGATGGAAGGATACAAGTAAGAATGCCTTGGAAGGATGGACCCCCTAAGCAAAGCAACTACGAAATAGCGTACAGACCCATGATATCTGCAGAAAAAACCTTCCAGAAAAAGGGATGCTTTGAAGTCATCGAAGGAGAAAAAAAAAAGCTTGTGGATCAGAATTTTCATGAGATCCTCAGTAAAGAGATCGACCACAGAATACCAGAAAGGTACTTACCTTTACACTCAGTGTTCACACCCGAACTAACGACGAAAACAAGACTGGTTCAAATTATAATATATAGATTTAGGCACTGCCTAAAAGCGGAGCCAGCAATTAACAACTTTTTGTGTGACTGATAGGGGTAGTTCTAGAGGGGATCTTCGTGTCTCTAGTATCTCTAGTAGTTTTTTTTAATGAGATTTAAAATATGTCAAATTTTACTGCCATGTAATTATGAATTGTATTGGCCCCTCAAAATGGATCAAGCAAGCACTCATTCAATAATATTAAATATGCAGTATGAAAGTTAACAAAATACTAAAACTTGGTGTGAAAAAGGCTGTCAAAGTTCAAGGTGTCTTAGTTGACGAGAATGTTTTTTCAAGAGTCTAATGGTCAATTCTTATTTCCCTTTATAGAAATTCCACTATGTACATATTTATCAAAACACCATTCTAACAAGCTTTGACCTTGTGAAGAATATATCATGGATTTAACAGCATTCCAAAGATTTAGATGCCATACTGTAGTTCAGGGGCGGATCTAGCTTTTGCCAAGGGGGGGATTTCGCCCAAAAATTTGTGTCATTATTTTACCTTCGTAAAGATTTTGGAATGAAAAGATACACTGAAAACAATAAAAAAAGAAAGCCCAAGGGGAGGTTTAAACCCCTAACCCCCCCTCTTCCCCCAAAGACCCGCTACTGTAGTTTTCATTTACCACAACTGATTATTCAGAAGAATGTGTTGAAACGAAACTCCACAAATATACCTCCTGTCATGCATTACATATTTGTGCACCCTCCCATTGGCCTGTTGGTTTTAGAAACCCTGGATCCACCAATACTGGCTACTCAAAAATGAATGCAATGAGGCAAATCCTAAATTATTACTGAAAGTGCTTAATTCAAATTTCTAATTTCAAACCAAACCATGTTCATTGACCTATGTTAGGGTTAGAGAGAAATAAGTATAACAAAAAGGCAATAAGGAGAAGAAAAAGGAAGAAATGAATGACTCTATTTGACAAAATGTGACTGTACTTTAAAAAATATATAACGATAATGCAATAATAGCTTAAATGAGCACATTCCTAACATTTTCCCCTTTCTCTTTACCTACAGGTTTGATATAAAACTGTTTTCTTTACAGATTTATTATTGAAAAAGCACAAGTTTGATGTTGTCTTTATATAATTAAGTACCTTGCTCCCACGGGGAGGTGGGGGGGGGGACTTTGGGAAACAGAAGTTTGAGAGACGGGGGTGCTCGACAGCATAACTAATTTTAACCCTAAGGGATAGCACTAAGGGCATTGTCAACAACAATTCTTACCTCTAAGAAATAGCACATTGGGTGTGGTCAGAGGAATTTTTAACCCTGAGAGATAGCATTAAAAAAAACAATGCTGGTTTTAATTTGCTGACGGATCCTATATTGTTATGTTACCGACAATAAAGTCGAAAGTATTAACTGATCAGTTGACTTGTGGTTTAATACATTTCAAGCGATTGGGCCACCACTTAGCATGAGACACCCTAAAAGATAGCAGAATCGGAAAAATACTCCTCCCCGGGCGTGAAAACCCCTAGAAGATAGCAGAATCGGAAAAATCCTAAAACACACCCTAAGAGATAGAAGTTGGTGAGAATATTATACCATAAAAGATAGGTCGAGCACCCCCGTCTATCCTTCTGGAGAGTTCCTTGCTCTACCTTGCTCTAATAAAAAACCCTTCCCTTGATAGAAGTTTCATTAATGTACACTTGTATCAAAGCTACATTTTGACCAGCTTTGCCCTTGCAAAGAAACAAATGATGGATGCAACAGCATTCCAAAGATAGAATGATACAGTTAGATACACTTCAGGTGCCATATGGAAGATTAATATATCACTTATTACTGGTGATACTCCATCACCAAGGAAATTAAAATTCACAAACATACCTCCAGTCATGCATTAGACATTGGTGCACCCACCCTGTAGGATGGAGGCCTGCTGTTTTTATATAGAAACCATGGATCCACATATGCTAATGCTACTCCAAAATTAAATGCAAGGAGGAGAATCAATTGAGAGATTGAGAGAGATTTCACATTTACTGCTGTATCAAAGTAAGAAATCCCCTACTTTATTATCTTTAAGACATTTGCCTATTGTCATGCCTCCCAGCCTTCAGCATAAATCATGGCCCTCCGGTAGTCCTTGGTTGGTTTTACCTAAATCAAAGTGAAAACAATTACAAGTATTTTTTTTCTTTCAAAACAACATTTTCATCATGCCAGTTATAACCTTATTTTCTTTTCACAACTATTTGAATAATAAATAAATAAACAAAATAGATATTATTTAAGATGCAGACAATATAAGCTAATAAAAAAGAATATAGGTAATAGGGGTTGCATTTTGTGTTTTTATTTTCGATGAGAACGTTCTCTTGTAACTGTAAAGTTAATATATAGTAAGTATATATAGTATATATAAGTTATTTGTAGTTATGATAATGTTAAAAAAGTTGCTGTATCTTCGAGAAGCCTAAATACACAGAATATAAATCCAGGAAAGGTCTTCTTTAGCAATAAATGACAGGATGATATTTGTCAGCCTTTATTAAATATCTCAACGCATTCAGTATAGAGAGAACGAAGAATATCAAAGGATGTTGTTATGCTCAAATTGTTTGATTTAGACCACGAATTCTCAAAGCAAACTCTATAAACAAATGTATAAATCGAACAAGCTAAGTGACATTGAAACAGTAACTAGACTACTACGTATTTCTGACGTTAAATTCTTACTTACCGTGAGGAATATATGCCTGAATTTATAGAACGTGTAAGTATTTACGAATTTAAAATTTTCATGGCGATTGCCAGTGGAATGAAAACCACTTAAGTGCACTCCAAAATCATAAGCCGATCGGAATTCAAGTAGATGGTATTTAAGCCAATCAAAACAGGGATAGATGACTTTGATATGACATCTTGACGTCAAACTGGTACGGTGTTTTAGCTTGAGCGATTGGTTTTGGAAAAAAAAACACGAATAAACGGGCATTATAAAAGCACAACAATAAAAGAAAAATAACTGTGATATTCTCAATACAAACCGTCGTTCAAAACTCACCTTGGCAGTGTTTTTCGTCGCTTTCTGTTTGTCGCTTGTGTGGTTGTGTTCGCTTTTTGTTGTAAATTGTGAACTTGTCGACTTTCTGCTAGCAAGAAACTCGTCGACACAAGTGAATTATTTTTATAGCTGAAAACATACATAAATCCAAGGCCCTTTCTTCTCAGGATCTCCTTATAGATCTCCATAGATATAGACGTGAGGGAATGTTATTAGAATGGTAGTGTAGAGCCTCTAAGTAGTCCTCTTTTTGCTGCTGCAACGGACTGGATTCACGAACACTCGGGTAGATTTTACTATCGGCTCGTACTTAAGACAAAACGGTTCCTCAAAGATTTTAGCCCATTTGAATCCGCATATTTTCTCATTAAATACTATTTTCAATCTGCCTATTTTGCTGTGAACATACGAACTTTGATGCCGGTAAAGAAACAAAAATACGCAAAAACGTAAGACCGAGGGGGCCTGGGAGTTGCACGATTGACTGGATGGATGGATTGTGACACCACAGGATACCCGCGTGATGACCACAAAACCAAGTCGCATAGCTATACCATATTTCTATACCTATGGGAGAGGCGGGCCATTTGACTTTTGCGGGACGGGGGAGGTGGTGAATTCAAGTCAGCAGGTTTTTTTTTCTTTCATGATCAAATGGCGGTAATTCTTCTAGACATACTTTTTTTATCATAATCAATAGTGCAGGGATTTTTTCAATCAGTTGTTTGCCCCCCCCCCCCCCCCCCAATCCAAAGTCGAATGGTCCGCCCCTTAGGACGCCTGTGAAGGAATATACATTTTCCGCCGCTTAATTTCTAGGTAAAAGTAAACCAAATAATCTCTGGGCAAGTTGTCGTTTTTGCTTAAAGCCCCGTAATTTCTTGGTACTAATAAACCAAATATCGGGGCGAATTGTCGTTTTTGCTTTACGCCCAGTAATTTATCGGTATTATAATTACTTACTACTAGTAAACCAAATCTCGGGGCGAGTTGTCGTTTTTGCTTTAGGCCCCGTAATTTATCGGTATTATTACTTTCTACTAGTAAACCAAATCTCGGGGCGAGTTGTCGTTTTTGCTTTACGCCTCGAAATTTATTGGTATAATTACTTAGTACTAGTAAACCAAATCTCGGGGCGAGTTGTCGTTTTTGCTTTACGCCCTCTAATTTATCGGTATTATAATTAATTAGTACTAGTAAATCAATCTCGGGGCGAGTTGTCGTTTTTGCTTTAGGCCCCGTAATTTATCGGTATTATTACTTTCTACTAGTAAACCAAATCTCGGGGCGAGTTGTTGTTTTTGCTTTACGCCTCGAAATTTATTGGTATAATTACTTAGTACTAGTAAACCAAATCTCGGGGCGAGTTGTCGTTTTTGCTTTACGCCCTCTAATTTATCGGTATTATAATTACTTAGTACTAGTAAATCAATCTCGGGGCGAGTTGTCGTTTTTGCTTTAGGCCCCGTAATTTATCGGTATTATTACTTAGTACTAGTAAACCAAATCTCGGGGCGTAATTTTTGAAAATTACCCAGAAGGCCCTGGATACGAGGTTGGCCTGGCTGGCCCAGGCCCAATGTGCTATCGTTGCGCGTGCTCCGGTTACCACAGGCAATCCATACAAAGTAAGTTACTCAAACAAGATGGCGGTCTTCAATCAGACTATGGACGTGACTCAATCAGGGTTCATCGTAAAGGAAACAGACAGCGAAAGAGGGCGTGCATTATTCGCATCGAGAGATTTTAAGGAGGGTGACACCATATTTGAAGAAGACCCGCTTGTCTGTAGTCAGTTTTTGTGGAATGCTGCGTATTCGTACACCGCTTGTGATCATTGCATGCGGTCCTTGGAGACTGCTCAAGATATGGCGAGGCGGCTTAGCAGCAACCCAACACTAGAACTTCCCTACAGTGCAGAGTGTTGTGCAGTTACAAAAGCTGGCGAACCAATCAGTTATTGCCCTCAATGTAACGTAAGACGATCTTACTTTCTACCATTTTATTTCAAATTTCATTTGAGCAAACTCCCCCTGTTTTTGCTGCCCTAAAAAGAAATGTTATCACTACCCTATCATAAATATCCTGTGCTATAAAATATGCCTATAGAAAAAGCCTTTTTAACATGTATAGGTAGCTTACTGCAGTGAGAATTGCCGTATCAAAGCTCTTGATCAGTACCACCGCATACTTTGCCTTGGCACCTCCACTCCAGATCCTAACCACCCATTAGTCAAGCTGCAAGAAACATGGAAGTATGTTTGCTATATATGTAGTCTGCATAAACGAAGGAGCAAAGTCAGGATTACCAATAATAAGGAACCAGGGTTTGCTCCTGGGTCCTGGGTTCAGAGGCAGGGCTAGTTTCGGATTTTTCCAGGTGTAAAAGCCTACCTCTCTATGCTGGGAACTGTGAAACCTATGTTTTATATAGAAACAAAATTAACATTATATAAACAAAGCTTGTTGATTTCTGATAAATTCCCTTAGGAGGAAATAGCTCAGTGCCTTCCAAACTCCCAGATGACCAAGCAGCTAGAACATACTGTAACAATACTATCAAAGTATTTTTTATCTTCTTTTATACTTCTTTACAGAAACATACATTATCCACCTGAAACAGCAAATATAATGCTTATTGCTAGAATAATGGCTACCATTCTTCAGGTACTGTATTTTTTCTTTCACTTTTCTACTTAGGCCTAGTTTAAACACCATACTTTCCATGAGCCGTATTCAATGCAAATTAATGCAAATAAGCCAGATGCATTGTTTTGTCTTTATTTGCAGGCATTTGCATTGAATACGGCTCATGGAAAGTACGATGTTTGTGCAGGGCCGTAGTGAATTAATTTTTTAGCTTCTGATTCTATACTTTGATTCTGTTCTCAAGGCAACTAACAGTGATGTTAAAAAAGGGTCATTCAGTCATTTTTGTTCGAACGTTGTCAATAAAGAGCAGCAAATTGCACACAAGCTTTTAGGCCTACATTTCCAGGTAAGATAGTGCAAGGCTTACTACACCATGTAAGATAATGCTAGGCTTACTACACCGTGTAAGATAATGTTAGGCTTACTACACCATGTAAGAAAATGCCTAGTTTACTACACCATGTAAGATAATTCCAGGCTTACTTTACCATGTAAGATAATGCTAGGCTTACTACACCATGTAAGATAATGCTAGGCTTACTTCACCATGTAAGATAATGCTAGGCTTACGTCACCATGTAAGATAATGCTAGGCTTACTACACCATGTAAGATAATGCTAGGCTTACTACACCATGTAAGATAATGCTAGGCTTACTACACCTTTTAAGATAATTCTAGGCTTACTACACCATGTAAGATAATGCTAGGCTTACTACACCATGTAAGAAAATGCCTCGTTTACTACACCATGTAAGATAATTCCAGGCTTACTTTACCATGTAAGATAATGCTAGGCTTACTACACCATGTAAGATAATGCTAGGCTTACTTCACCATGTAAGATAATGCTAGGCTTACTTCACCATGTAAGATAATGCTAGGCTTACTACACCATGTAAGGTAATGCTAGGCTTACTACACCATGTAAGAAATGCTAGGCTTACTACACCATGTAAGATAATGCTAGGCTTACTACACCATGTAAGATAATGCTAGGCTTACTACACCATGTAAGATAATGCTAGGCTTACTTCACCATGTAAGATAATTCCAGGCTTACTTTACCATGTAAGATAATGCTAGGCTTACTTCACCATGTAAGATAATGCTAGGCTTACTTCACCATGTAAGATAATGCTAGGCTTACTTCACCATGTAAGATAATGCTAGGCTTACTACACCATGTAAGATAATGCTAGGCTTACTACACCATGCCAGATAATGCTAGGCTTACTACACCATGTAAGATAATTCTAGGCTTACTACACCATGTAAGATAATGCTAGGCTTACTACACCATGTAAGATAATGCTAGGCTTACTACACCATGTAAGATAATGCTAGGCTTATTCACCATGCAAGATAATGCTAGGCTTACTTCACCATGTAAGATAATGCTAGGCTTACTACACCATGTAAGATAATGCTAGGCTTACTACACCATGTAAGATAATGCTAGGCTTACTACACCAAGTAAGATAAACTAGGCTTACTACATCGTGTAAGATAATGCTAGGCTTACTACACCATGTAAGATAATGCTAGGCTTACTACACCATGTAAGATAATGCTAGGCTTATTCACCATGTAAGATAATGCTAGGCTTACTACACCATGTAAGATAGTGCTAGGCTTACTACACCGTGTAAGATAATGCTAGGCTTACTACACCGTGTAAGATAATGCTAGTCTTACTACACCGTGTAAGATAATGCTAGGCTTACTACACCATGTAAGATAATGCTAGGCTTACTACACCGTGTAAGATAATGCTAGGCTTACTACACCATGTAATATAATGCTAGGCTTACTACACCATGTAAGATAATTCTAGGCTTACTACACCATGTAAGATAATGCTAGGCTTACTACACCATGTAAGATAATGCTAGGCTTACTACACCATGTAAGATAATGCTAGGCTTATTCACCATGCAAGATAATGCTAGGCTTACTTCACCATGTAAGATAATGCTAGGCTTACTACACCATGTAAGATAATGCTAGGCTTACTACACCATGTAAGATAATGCTAGGCTTACTACACCGTGTAAGATAAACTAGGCTTACTACATCGTGTAAGATAATGCTAGGCTTACTACACCGTGTAAGATAATGCTAGGCTTATTCACCATGTAAGATAATGCTAGGCTTACTACACCATGTAAGATAGTGCTAGGCTTACTACACCGTGTAAGATAATGCTAGGCTTACTACACCGTGTAAGATAATGCTAGTCTTACTACACCGTGTAAGATAATGCTAGGCTTACTACACCATGTAAGATAATGCTAGGCTTACTACACCGTGTAAGATAATGCTAGGCTTACTACACCATGTAAGATAATGCTAGGCTTACTACACCATGTAAGATAATGCTAGACTTACTACACCGTGTAAGATAATGCTAGGCTTACTACACCATGTAAGATAATGCTAGGCTTATTTACCATGTAAGATAATGCTATGCTCACTACACCATGTAAGATAATGCTAGGCTTACTTCACCATGTAAGATAATGCTAGGCTTACTTCACCATGTAAGATAATGCTAGGCTTACTACACCATGTAAGATAATGCTAGGCTTACTACACCATGTAAGATAATGCTAGGCTTACTACACCATGTACGATAATGCTAGGCTTACTACACCATGTAAGATAATGCTAGGCTTACTACACCATGTAAGATAATGCTAGGCTTACTACACCATGTAAGATAATGCTAGGCTTATTCACCATGCAAGATAATGCTAGGCTTACTTTACCATGTAAGATAATGCTAGGCTTACTACACCATGTAAGATAATGCTAGGCTTACTACACCATGTAAGATAATGCTGGTCTTACTACACCGTGTAAGATAATGCTAGGCTTACTACACCGTGTAAGATAATGCTAGGCTTATTTACCATGTAAGATAATGCTATGCTTACTACACCATGTAAGATAATGCTAGGCTTACTTCACCATGTAAGATAATGCTAGGCTTACTTAACCATGTAAGATAATGCTAGGCTTATTCACCATGTAAGATAATGCTAGGCTTACTTCACCATGTAAGATAATGCTAGGCTTACTACACCATGTAAGATAATGCTAGGCTTACTACACCATGTAAGATAATGCTAGGCTTATTCACCGTGTAAGATAATGCTAGGCTTACTTCACCATGTAAGATAGTGCTAGGCTTACTACACCATGTAAGATAATGCTAGGCTTACTACACCATGTAAGATAATGCTAGTCTTACTACACCGTGTAAGATAATGCTAGGCTTACTACACTGTGTAAGATAATGCTAGGCTTACTACACCATGTAAGATAATGCTAGGCTTATTCACCATGTAAGATAATGCTAGGCTTACTACACCATGTAAGAGAATGCTAGGCTTATTCACCGTGTAAGATAATGCTAGGCTTACTACACCATGTAAGATAATGCTAGTCTTACTACACCGTGTAAGATAATGCTAGGCTTACTACACCATGTAAGATAATGCTAGGCTTACTACACCGTGTAAGATAATGCTAGGCTTACTAAACCATGTAAGATAATGCTAGGCTTACTACACCATGTAAGATAATGCTAGGCTTACTACACCGTGTAAGATAATGCTAGGCTTATTTACCATGTAAGATAATGCTATGCTTACTACACCATGTAAGATAATGCTAGGCTTACTTCACCATGTAAGATAATGCTAGGCTTACTTCACCATGTAAGATAATGCTAGGCTTATTCACCATGTAAGATAATGCTAGGCTTACTACACCATGTAAGATAATGCTAGGCTTACTACACCATGTAAGATAATGCTAGGCTTACTACACCATGTAAGATAATGCTAGGCTTATTCACCGTGTAAGATAATGCTATGCTTACTACACCATGTAAGATAATGCTAGGCTTACTACACCATGTAAGATAATGCTAGGCTTACTACACCATGTAAGATAGTGCTAGGCTTACTACACCATGTAAGATAATGCTACTCTTACTACACCGTGTAAGATAATGCTAGGCTTACTACACCGTGTAAGATAATGCTAGGCTTACTACACCATGTAAGATAGTGCTAGGCTTACTACACCATGTAAGATAATGCTAGGCTTACTACACCGTGTAAGATAATGCTAGGCTTATTTACCATGTAAGATAATGCTATGCTTACTACACCATGTAAGATAATGCTAGGCTTACTTCACCATGTAAGGTAATGCTAGGCTTACTACACCATGTAAGATAATGCTAGGCTTACTACACCGTGTAAGATAATGCTAGGCTTACTAAACCATGTAAGATAATGCTAGGCTTACTACACCATGTAAGATAATGCTAGGCTTACTACACCGTGTAAGATAATGCTAGGCTTATTTACCATGTAAGATAATGCTATGCTTACTACACCATTTAAGATAATGCTAGGCTTACTTCACCATGTAAGATAATGCTAGGCTTACTTCACCATGTAAGATAATGCTAGGCTTATTCACCATGTAAGATAATGCTAGGCTTACTACACCATGTAAGATAATGCTAGGCTTACTACACCATGTAAGATAATGCTAGGCTTACTACACCATGTAAGATAATGCTAGGCTTATTCACCGTGTAAGATAATGCTATGCTTACTACACCATGTAAGATAATGCTAGGCTTACTACACCATGTAAGATAATGCTAGGCTTACTACACCATGTAAGATAGTGCTAGGCTTACTACACCATGTAAGATAATGCTAGTCTTACTACACCGTGTAAGATAATGCTAGGCTTACTACACCGTGTAAGATAATGCTAGGCTTACTACACCATGTAAGATAGTGCTAGGCTTACTACACCATGTAAGATGATGCTAGGTTATTCACCATGTAAGATAATGCTAGGCTTACTACACCATGTAAGATAGTGCTAGGCTTACTACACCGTGTAAGATAATGCTAGGCTTACTACACCATGTAAGATAATGCTAGTCTTACTACACCGTGTAAGATAATGCTAGGCTTACTACACCATGTAAGATAATGCTAGGCTTACTACACCGTGTAAGATAATGCTAGGCTTACTAAACCATGTAAGATAATGCTAGGCTTACTACACCATGTAAGATAATGCTAGGCTTACTACACCGTGTAAGATAATGCTAGGCTTATTTACCATGTAAGATAATGCTATGCTTACTACACCAGGTAAGATAATGCTAGGCTTACTTCACCATGTAAGATAATGCTAGGCTTACTTCACCATGTAAGATAATGCTAGGCTTATTCACCATGTAAGATAATGCTAGGCTTACTACACCATGTAAGATAATGCTAGGCTTACTACACCATGTAAGATAATGCTAGGCTTACTACACCATGTAAGATAATGCTAGGCTTATTCACCGTGTAAGATAATGCTATGCTTACTACACCATGTAAGATAATGCTAGGCTTACTACACCATGTAAGATAATGCTAGGCTTACTACACCATGTAAGATAGTGCTAGGCTTACTACACCATGTAAGATAATGCTAGTCTTACTACACCGTGTAAGATAATGCTAGGCTTACTACACCGTGTAAGATAATGCTAGGCTTACTACACCATGTAAGATAGTGCTAGGCTTACTACACCATGTAAGATAATGCTAGGCTTACTACACCGTGTAAGATAATGCTAGGCTTATTTACCATGTAAGATAATGCTATGCTTACTACACCATGTAAGATAATGCTAGGCTTACTTCACCATGTAAGATAATGCTAGGCTTACTTCACCATGTAAGATAATGCTAGGCTTATTCACCATGTAAGATAATGCTAGGCTTACTACACCATGTAAGATAATGCTAGGCTTACTACACCATGTAAGATAATGCTAGGCTTACTACACCATGTAAGATAATGCTAGGCTTATTCACCGTGTAAGATAATGCTATGCTTACTACACCATGTAAGATAATGCTAGGCTTACTACACCATGTAAGATAATGCTAGGCTTACTACACCATGTAAGATAGTGCTAGGCTTACTACACCATGTAAGATAATGCTAGTCTTACTACACCGTGTAAGATAATGCTAGGCTTACTACACCGTGTAAGATAATGCTAGGCTTACTACACCATGTAAGATAGTGCTAGGCTTACTACACCATGTAAGATGATGCTAGGTTATTCACCATGTAAGATAATGCTAGGCTTACTACACCATGTAAGATAATGCTAGGCTTACTTCACCATGTAAGATAATGCTAGGCTTACTACACCATGTAAGATCATGCTAGGCTTATTCACCGTGTAAGATAATGCTAGGCTTACTACACCATGTAAGATAATGCTAGGCTTACTTCACCATGTAAGATAATTCCAGGCTTACTTTACCATGTAAGATAATGCTAGGCTTACTACACCATGTAAGATAATGCTAGGCTTACTACACCGTGTAAGATAATGCTAGGCTTACTACACCGTGTAAGATAATGCTAGGCTTACTACACCATGTAAGATAATGCTAGGCTTACTACACCATGTAAGATAATGCTAGGCTTACTACACCATGTAAGATAATGCTAGGCTTACTACACCATGTAAGATAATGCTAGGCTTATTCACCGTGTAAGATAATGCTAGGCTTACTTCACCATGTAAGATAATGCTAGGCTTACTACACCATGTAAGATAGTGCTAGGCTTACTACACCATGTGAGATAATGCTAGGCTTACTACACCATGTAAGATAATGCTAGACTTACTACACCGTGTAAGATAATGCTAGGCTTACTACACCATGTAAGATAATGCTAGGCTTACTACACCATGTAAGATAATGCTAGGCTTACTACACCATGTAAGATAGTGCTAGGCTTACTACACCATGTAAGATAATGCTAGTCTTACTACACCGTGTAAGATAATGCTAGGCTTACTACACCGTGTAAGATAATGCTAGGCTTACTACACCATGTAAGATAGTGCTAGGC
Organism: Nematostella vectensis; assembly: GCF_932526225.1. Lineage (NCBI taxonomy): Eukaryota > Metazoa > Cnidaria > Anthozoa > Actiniaria > Edwardsiidae > Nematostella > Nematostella vectensis. The sequence goes on from NC_064039.1 coordinate 17,267,235, forward strand.
TTACTACACCATGTAAGATGATGCTAGGTTATTCACCATGTAAGATAATGCTAGGCTTACTACACCATGTAAGATAATGCTAGGCTTACTTCACCATGTAAGATAATGCTAGGCTTACTACACCATGTAAGATCATGCTAGGCTTATTCACCGTGTAAGATAATGCTAGGCTTACTACACCATGTAAGATAATGCTAGGCTTACTTCACCATGTAAGATAATTCCAGGCTTACTTTACCATGTAAGATAATGCTAGGCTTACTACACCATGTAAGATAATGCTAGGCTTACTACACCGTGTAAGATAATGCTAGGCTTACTACACCATGTAAGATAATGCTAGGCTTACTACACCATGTAAGATAATGCTAGGCTTACTACACCATGTAAGATAATGCTAGGCTTACTACACCATGTAAGATAATGCTAGGCTTACTACACCATGTAAGATAATGCTAGGCTTATTCACCGTGTAAGATAATGCTAGGCTTACTTCACCATGTAAGATAATGCTAGGCTTACTACACCATGTAAGATAGTGCTAGGCTTACTACACCATGTGAGATAATGCTAGGCTTACTACACCATGTAAGATAATGCTAGACTTACTACACCGTGTAAGATAATGCTAGGCTTACTACACCATGTAAGATAATGCTAGGCTTATTTACCATGTAAGATAATGCTATGCTTACTACACCATGTAAGATAATGCTAGGCTTACTTCACCATGTAAGATAATGCTAGGCTTACTTCACCATGTAAGATAATGCTAGGCTTATTCACCATGTAAGATAATGCTAGGCTTACTACACCATGTAAGATAATGCTAGGCTTACTACACCATGTAAGATAATGCTAGGCTTACTACACCATGTAAGATAATGCTAGGCTTACTACACACTGTAAGATAATGCTAGGCTTATTCACCATGCAAGATAATGCTAGGCTTACTTCAGCATGTAAGATAATGCTAGGCTTACTACACCATGTAAGATAATGCTAGGCTTACTACACCATGTAAGATAATGCTAGGCTTACTACACCGTGTAAGATAAACTAGGCTTACTACATCGTGTAAGATAATGCTAGGCTTATTCACCATGTAAGATAATGCTAGGCTTACTTCACCATGTAAGATAATGCTAGGCTTACTACACCATGTAAGATAGTGCTAGGCTTACTACACCGTGTAAGATAATGCTAGGCTTACTACACCGTGTAAGATAATGCTAGTCTTACTACACCGTGTAAGATAATGCTAGGCTTACTACACCATGTAAGATAATGCTAGGCTTACACCGTGTAAGATAATGCTAGGCTTACTACACCATGTAAGATAATGCTAGGCTTACTACACCGTGTAAGATAATGCTAGGCTTACTACACCATGTAAGAAAATACCTAGTTTACTACACCATGTAAGATAATTCCAGGCTTACTTTACCATGTAAGATAATGCTAGGCTTACTACACCATGTAAGATAATGCTAGGCGTACTACACCATGTAAGATAATGCTAGGCTTACTTCACCATGTAAGATAATGCTAGGCTTACTACACCATGTAAGATAGTGCTAGGCTTACTACACCATGTAAGATAATGCTAGGTTATTCACCATGTAAGATAATGCTAGGCTTACTACACCATGTAAGATAATGCTAGGCTTACTTCACCATGTAAGATAATGCTAGGCTTACTACACCATGTAAGATAATGCTAGGCTTACTACACCATGTAAGATAATGCTAGGCTTACTACACCGTGTAAGATAATGCTAGGCTTACTACACCATGTAAGATAATGCTAGGCTTACTACACCGTGTAAGATAATGCTAGGCTTACTACACCGTGTAAGATAATGCTAGGCTTACTACACCATGTAAGATAATGCTAGGCTTACTACACCATGTAAGATAATGCTAGGCTTATTCACCATGTAAGATAATGCTAGGCTTACTACACCATGTAAGATAATGCTAGGCTTACTTCACCATGTAAGATAATGCTAGGCTTACTACACCGTGTAAGATAATGCTAGGCTTACTACACCATGTAAGAAAATGCCTAGTTTACTACACCATGTAAGATAATTCCAGGCTTACTTTACCATGTAAGATAATGCTAGGCTTACTACACCATGTAAGATAATGCTAGGCTTACTACACCATGTAAGATAATGCTAGGCTTACTTCACCATGTAAGATAATGCTAGGCTTACTACACCATGTAAGATAATGCTAGGCTTACTACACCATGTAAGATAATGCTAGGTTTACTACACCATGTAAGATGATTCTAGGCTTACTACACCATGTAAGATAATGCTAGGCTTACTTCACCATGTAAGATTGCTAGGCTTACTGTACTACCTCATGTAAGATAATGCTAGGCTTACTGCACCATGTAAGATAATACTAGGCTTACTACACCATGTAAGATAATGCTAGGCTTACTTCACCATGTAAGATAATGCTAGGCTTACTACACCATGTAAGATAATGCTAGGCTTACTACACCATGTAAGATAATGCTAGGCTTACTACACCATGTAAGATAATGCTAGGCTTACTTCACTATGTAAGATAATGCTTGACTTACTACACTATCTAAGAAAATGCCTAGTTTACTACACCATGTAAGATAATTCTAGGCTTACTTCACCATGTAAGATAATGCTAGGCTTACTTCACCATGTAAGATAATTCTAGGCTTACTTCACCGTGTAAGATAATGCTAGGCTTACTACACCATGTAAGATAATGCTAGGCTTACCACACCATGTAAGATAATGCTAGGCTTACTGTACTACACCATGTAAGATAGTGCTAGGCTTACTACACCATGTAAGATAATGCTAGGCTTACTTCACCGTGTAAGATAATGCTAGGCTTACTACACCATGTAAGATAATGCTAGGCTTACCACACCATGTAAGATAATGCTAGGCTTACTACACCATGTAAGATAATTCTAGGCTTACTTCACCATGTAAGATAATGCTAGGCTTACTACACCATGTAAGATAATGCTAGGCTTACTTCACCATGTAAGATAATGCTAGGCTTACTGTACTACACCATGTAAGATAATGCTAGGCTTACTACACCATGTAAGATAATGCTAGGCTTACTTCACCGTGTAAGATAATGCTAGGCTTACTACACCATGTAAGATAATGCTAGGCTTACCACACCATGTAAGATAATGCTAGGCTTACTACACCATGTAAGATAATTCTAGGCTTACTTCACCATGTAAGATAATGCTAGGCTTACTACACCATGTAAGATAATTCTAGGCTTACTTCACCATGTAAGATAATGCTAGGCTTACTTCACCATGTAAGATAATGCTAGGCTTACTGTACTACACGATGTAAGATAATGCTAGGCTTACTACACCATGTAAGATAATGCTAGGCTTACTTCACCATGTAAGATAATGCTAGGCTTACTGTACTACACCATGTAAGATAATGATAGGCTTACTTCACCATGTAAGATAATGCTAGGCTTACTACACCATGTAAGATAATGCTAGGCTTACTACACCATGTAAGATAATGCTAGGCTTACTACACCATGTAAGATAATGCTAGACTTACTACACCGTGTAAGATAATGCTAGGCTTACTACACCATGTAAGATAATGCTAGGCTTACTTCACCATGTAAGATAATGCTAGGCTTACTACACCATGTAAGATAATGCTAGGCTTATTCACCATGTAAGATAATGCTAGGCTTACTACACCATGTAAGATAATGCTAGGCTTACTTCACCATGTAAGATTGCTAGGCTTACTGTACTACCTCATGTAAGATAATGCTAGGCTTACTGCACCGTGTAAGATAATACTAGGCTTACTACACCATGTAAGATAATGCTAGGCTTACTGCACCATGTAAGATAATGCTAGGCTTACTTCATCATGTAAGATAATGCTAGGCTTACTACACCATGTAAGATAATGCTAGGCTTACTTCATCATGTAAGATAATGCTAGGCTTACTACACCATGTAAGATAATGCTAGGCTTACTACACCATGTAAGATAATGCTAGGCTTACTACACCATGTAAGATAATGCTAGGCTTACTACACCATGTAAGATAATTCTAGGCTTACTTCACCATGTAAGATAATGCTAGGCTTACTTCACCATGTAAGATAATTCTAGGCTTACTTCACCGTGTAAGATAATGCTAGGCTTACTACACCATGTAAGATAATGCTAGGCTTACCACGCCATGTAAGATAATGCTAGGCTTACTGTACTACACCATGTAAGATAATGCTAGGCTTACTACACCATGTAAGATAATGCTAGGCTTACTTCACCGTGTAAGATAATGCTAGGCTTACTACACCATGTAAGATAATGCTAGGCTTACCACACCATGTAAGATAATGCTAGGCTTACTACACCATGTAAGATAATGCTAGGCTTATTCACCATGTAAGATAATGCTAGGCTTACTACACCATGTAAGATAATGCTAGGCTTACTTCACCATGTAAGATAATGCTAGGCTTACTACACCGTGTAAGATAATGCTAGGCTTACTACACCATGTAAGAAAATACCTAGTTTACTACACCATGTAAGATAATTCCAGGCTTACTTTACCATGTAAGATAATGCTAGGCTTACTACACCATGTAAGATAATGCCAGGCTTACCACACCATGTAAGATAATGCTAGGCTTACTACACCATGTAAGATAATTCTAGGCTTACTTCACCATGTAAGATAATGCTAGGCTTACTACACCATGTAAGATAATTCTAGGCTTACTTCACCATGTAAGATAATGCTAGGCTTACTTCACCATGTAAGATAATGCTAGGCTTACTGTACTACACGATGTAAGATAATGCTAGGCTTACTACACCATGTAAGATAATGCTAGGCTTACTTCACCATGTAAGATAATGCTAGGCTTACTGTACTACACCATGTAAGATAATGCTAGGCTTACTACACCATGTAAGATAATGCTAGGCTTACTTCACCGTGTAAGATAATGCTAGGCTTACTACACCATGTAAGATAATGCTAGGCTTACCACACCATGTAAGATAATGCTAGGCTTACTACACCATGTTAGATAATTCTAGGCTTACTTCACCATGTAAGATAATGCTAGGCTTACTACACCATGTAAGATAATTCTAGGCTTACTTCACCATGTAAGATAATGCTAGGCTTACTTCACCATGTAAGATAATGCTAGGCTTACTGTACTACACGATGTAAGATAGTGCTAGGCTTACTACACCATGTAAGATAATGCTAGGCTTACTTCACCATGTAAGATAATGCTAGGCTTACTGTACTACACCATGTAAGATAATGCTAGGCTTACTACACCATGTAAGATAATGCTAGGCTTACTTCACCATGTAAGATAATGCTAGGCTTACTACACCATGTAAGATAATGCCAGGTTTACTACACCATGTAAGATAATGCTAGGCTTACTACATGCAAGATAACTGAAGACTTACTTTCTTTTTTCTCCAACATCATCACCATGTGCAGTTTTCACGATTTTTAAGAATGTAGTTGTTGATTTTTTAGGAGCAGCTTGATATGATAAGAATTCTTCTGTCTGAAGCCATGTATGATGATAGACTTGAGCAGGTACGCTTTCAAGTTATATTGATGTGTGATGTATTTAAGGTTAGGATGAGTGATAAGATGGCAATCGCATGAAAAAAAGGGAATCTTATGTACTTTTTCATCTTTAAAATGTATTCATAAATATGTAATGTGTTATGTTTTTTTTTCCTTTGGCCATTTACAGTGGTTTACACCAGAAGGATTCTCATCACTATTTGCACTAGTCGGGACAAATGGACAGGGAATAGGAACAAGGTGGGATTTTTAATTATTTATTGCATGGCTATGTCTACCAATAGCTTTCAACATACCTGCCAACTCTCCTGGTTTTCGCTGGATTCTCCCGGTATTTAGCCTTCATCTCCCAGCCAAAAAATTGAAACTTCCTATACATTTACTGTAATCTCCCAGTGAAAATCCATTGAAAATTTCAAGCATGTTTCAATATATAGTAAAAATGCTGATTATGTTTATAATGATGGTGGAAATAGTGGCAATACAGTATTGGTGTATCAGTATTGTTTTGATTTATTTTACATGAAAATAATTCTTGATGAACTCGTGTGAAATTGGTATACTGCTTTGTTTTGAATATGAAACAAAACCCTTCCCAATGATATATTTTTTACACCTTTTTATACTGTACATGTAAATGTTTTCTTATTATTAGAAAAGTGCACATGGAGCCATAACATATACTTTCTCACTTGTACTTTACTGTACTGTACATTATAACATACTGCAGTCTCATACTTTGTTATAATCAGGATGTTTACTTTGTCATGTTATAATAACTGAAGTTATTTGTTCGCAGCTCACTTAGTTTGTATGTGCACAATATTGACAGTTACCCTGCACTGAGTGATGATGAAAGACAAGCAATAGACATTTTCCTTAATCAGCTTTATGAAGAAATGGAGAGAGGTATTATATGGTATTCTATAGTTAAAAGGTCATTGCAGAGAGGTATGTATTATAAGGTAGTGTACAGTCAATGGATGAGGCTTGGACATAAGTATTACAGTATATGGTAGTGTATAGTTAATGGATAAGGCTTGGACTGAGGTATTATTTGGTAGTGGTAGTTATGGAAGAGGCTTGTAAAGAAGTATTATATGGTAGTGTACAGTTTAGTTACTGGATTTGTCAGACAAACAATACAGAATACACTCTAACATGGAGATAAGTTTGATATGAACAAAAATTAATCACAATATATCACAATAATGAAGATTTAACATGAAAGAAAACAGGACCTATAGTCAAGGTCGTTAGGAGCAAGTGCCATTGGGCTATCGTGACACTCACTTTAGCTGTTGCTACCATGGTTTTGCTGTTTACCCAAGAGACTTATGTCTCCATGCAGTCGCTCCAGTTCTCTAATGTCAAATCAATTGTTTTTGTTCTAGTATCAGGGCAGTTTCTGAACTGTGAGGGGGCAGGCCTCTACGCTCTTCAAAGTAGTTGTAAGTAATGGCACAAATTGTGTAACCAAAAGAATTGTGCCTTTTTTATAACCAGGCACAAGTTAATTTATTTTTCATCGAGAATCTAGTTTTAGCAACACAAGGTGCTTTTGGTTAGTTCTTATTTATGTATAAGTACATGCCTCACGGCAAGACATTTTCAATGTTGGTAGTTATTTTATGTTCTTGTTTATTTTTTCAGGTAATCATAGTTGTGCACCAAATGCAGAAGTGACCTTTCCAAAAAATAACTCAACTCTTGTGTTAAAAGCTCTGCATCCTATTAAAAACGGAGAGGTATATAGAATGGTAACTCCGCTCTTGCGCCCAGTAAGGATTATTTTTCCCTATCCTGATATGGGATGAATGGGTAACCCAGAACTCTATCAGCAACATTTTTATTGATCAATTTTTGTTACTTAAACCTTGCTACTAATTGGTTCCTCTTCGTTATTCCAAATTCTTTTGAATGGAGGACAATGTAATCCAGGGACCGCCTTGAAGGCTCACAGAAATAAGCAGTCTTGTGTATTGAGTATTACACCTCTTGTGTTTATGGTGTGACAGCTCTTGTGTTAGGAGTATTACAACTTTTCTGTTTTAAATGACACCACACCTCTTGTGTTGAAGTGTTCCACCTCTTGAATTCTAGAGGTGTGCATCTTGTGTTAAGAGTGTTACACCTTTTTGTGTTAAGAGAATTACAACCATTATGTTTTGAGTGTAATGTCACCACCCCTCTTGTGTTAAAGTGCCGCCCCTCTTCTGTTTAGAGTTCTGTACCTCTTTTGAATAGTGTAAAATATTTTGTGTTTGTCTTTTGTTTCTTTCAGGAAATTTGTATCAGTTATCTTGAAGAATGCCAAAGAGAAAGAAGTCGTCATAGCAGGCTGAAGTATCTTAGGTAGGCTGAATCATGCCGATGGGAGCTGAATATACTGAGTCATGCAGATGGGGGTTGAACATACTGAATCATGCCGATGGGGGCTGAACATACTGAATCGTGCTGATGGGGGCTGAACATACTGAATCGTGCTGATGGGGGTTGAACATACTGAATCGTGCTGATGGGGGCTGAACATACTGAATCGTGCTGATGGGGATTGAACATACTGAATCATGCCGATGGGGGCTTAACATACTGAATCGTGCTGATGGGGGCTGAACATACTGAATCATGCTGATGGGGGCTGAACATACTGAATCATGCCGATGGGGGCTGAACATACTGAATCATGCTGATGGGGGCTGAACATACTGAATCGTGCCGATGGGGGCTGAACATACTGAATCATGCTGATGGGGGCTGAACATACTGAATCGTGCCGATGGGGGCTGAACATACTGAATCGTGCCGATGGGGGCTGAACATACTGAATCATGCTGATGGGGGCTGAACATACTGAATCGTGCTGATGGGGGCTGAACATACTGAATCATGCCGATGGGGGCTGAACATACTGAATCGTGCTGATGGGGGCTGAACATACTGAATCATGCTGATGGGGGCTGAACATACTGAATCATGCCGATGGGGGCTGAGCAAACTGAATCATGCTGATGGGGGCTGAACATACTGAATCATGCTGATGGGGGCTGAACATACTGAATCGTGCTGATGGGGGCTGAACATACTGAATCGTGCTGATGGGGGCTGAACATACTGAATCGTGCTGATGGGGGCTGAACATACTGAATCGTGCTGATGGGGGCTGAACATACTGGGTCATGCCGATGGGGGCTGAACATACTGAATCATGCCGATGGGGGCTGAGCAAACTGAATCATGCTGATGGGGGCTGAACATACTGAATCATGCTGATGGGGGCTGAACATACTGAATCGTGCTGATGGGGGCTGAACATACTGAATCGTGCCGATGGGGGCTGAGCAAACTGAATCATGCTGATGGGGGCTGAACATACTGAATCATGCTGATGGGGGCTGAACATACTGAATCATGCTGATGGGGGCTGAACATACTGAATCATGCCGATGGGGGCTGAACATACTGAATCATGCTGATGGGGGCTGAACATACTGAATCATGCTGATGGGGGCTGAACATACTGAATCATGCTGATGGGGGCTGAACATACTGAATCGTGCCGATGGGGGTTGAACATACTGAAACATGCCGATGGGGGCTAAACATACTGAATCATGCCGATGGGGGCTGAACATACTGAATCATGCCGATGGGGGCTGAACATACTGAATCATGCTGATGGGGGCTGAACATACTGAATCGTGCTGATGGGGGCTGAACATACTGAATCGTGCTGATGGGGGCTGAACATACTGAATCATGCCGATGGGGGTTGAACATACTGAATCATGCCGATGGGGGCTGAACATACTGAATTATGCCGATGGGGGCTTAACATACTAAATCATGCTGATGGGGGCTGAACATACTGAATCGTGCCGATGGAGCTGAACATACTGAATTATGCCAATGGGGGCTGAACATACTGAATCGTGCCGATGGGGGCTGAACATACTGAATCGTGCTGATTGGGGCTGAACATACTGAATCGCGCTGATGGGGGCTGAACATACTGAATCATGCTGATGGGGGCTGAACATACTGAATCATGCTGATGGGGGCTGAACATACTGAATCATGCTGATGGGGGCTGAACATACTGAATCATGCTGATGGGGGCTGAACATACTGAATCGTGCTGATGGGGGCTGAACATACTGAATCATGCTGATGGGGGCTGAACATACTGAATCGTGCTGATGGGGGCTGAACATACTGGGTCATGCCGATGGGGGCCGAACTATCTGTAGTTATTAATTTACTAAAAAGTCAATCGGCGATAATCAGCCTAGTTTTTTTCCTCGGAACAATTCCATCTTGCTCTTACCGACTTCATGGCTAAGATCATCTGCGCGCCATCAAGACGCGCGGCGGTTGATAATATGCTTTGACAAAGTGCATCATCTCCGCCCCCTTTTTCGCAAGCTCTCGCGCAAGTCGTCATTCACAATTGGTCTTCATTGAGTATAGACGTCTGAAACTGCCAAAAAAACATAGCAAAAAGTAAAACCTTACGATAGCCAATTATAGCTTTCTAGCGCTTCCCTACGGAGCTCTGCACTCAGTGAAGTCGAATGAAGAATGACAGCTTGCCTTAGGCAAGTCCCTTTTATAGCGCGCGCAGATTTTCGCGCGCAAAAATCCAATTTTCACACGTGCTTAACTAAAGACGTTAATCTCCCTCCCCCTTCCCCCCACAAAGCAGTGTTGTGTATGACGGGATGCTAGGAGAGTAAGCATGATTATTTACGGGGGGGGGGGGGGGGGGATGAGAAGGGGAGATATGAATTGAATTATGTACACCTATCGACTTTTTTCATCCAAATTTGGGAAGTGTCTCAACAGTTTCGTCCAAGATTGTATTTGACCAATATTTATTTTTTTGACGAAACATAAGTGGTGACCTAGGTAATTACAGGGATACCTGTGGTAGCCCAAGTTTCAAGTTTTTTTTTATTTGCCACATATTTACAATAAGTACATTAAATATATAATTAATTAGACGAATACATGGCGAGGAGGAGCCCAGTCATAAAATGCAACTGTTTTTTTCTGCTCGCGATATGGCCAAAGTTGCGCAAGAACCTTTGCGCCATAGTCGATCCTAGGCCCCACGAGCGCCATCGTTCACTTTCCAAATCCCGGAAATTTGACCTCGGCTGTTCGCAGGAAAAAAATATTGTACAGTACAAATAAAGAGATCCCAGTAAACATTGGGATACCTGCTAACATGGGTTTTGATTGGTTGTTCGCAAACAATCGCTCGAGCATGATTGGCCATGTAAAGACAATGGCTAATTCGTTTTGCCGCTTTGTGGAGCATGCGCTAGTGGGGCCGAGGGAAGCGCGGTCCCTAAGAGCGACGCGTAGGAGGTTACAAAAATCAATCCTATTAAAAACGCGGAAAAAATAACTTTGCCCTCTAATAGTAGCCACCATATCCATAAAAGGAAGATTGCTTCTCTTCTTAACACCCCACTGGCAGCAGTCCGAACCTTTTGGTGGTGCATTGACGCGTAGATAGAGCCCTGAAGAAGTCTTATTCAAGACGGAAATTTGGTCGATTAGCAGTTTTTGGTGCATTGACGCGTAGATAGAGGCCCTGAAGAAGTCTTATTCAAGACGGAAATTTGGTCGACTAGCAGTTTTTGGTGCATTGACTCGTAGATAGAGCCCTGAAAAAGTCTTATTCAAGACGGAAATTTGGTCGACTAGCAGTTTTTGGTGCATTGACGCGTAGATAGAGGCCCTGAAGAAGTCTTATTCAAGACGGAAATTTGGTCGACTAGCAGTTTTTGGTGCATTGACGCGTAGATAGAGGCCCTGAAGAAGTCTTATTCAAGACGGAAATTTGGTCGACTAGCAGTTTTTGGTGCATTGACTCGTAGATAGAGGCCCTGAAGAAGTCTTATTCAAGACGGAAATTTGGTCGACTAGCAGTTTTTGGTGCATTGACTCGTAGATAGAGCCCTGAAGAAGTCTTATTCAAGACGGAAATTTGGTCGACTAGCAGTTTTTGGTGCATTGACTCGTAGATAGAGGCCCTGAAGAAGTCTTATTCAAGACGGAAATTTGGTCGACTAGCAGTTTTTGGTGCATTGACTCGTAGATAGAGGCCCTGAAGAAGTCTTATTCAAGACGGAAATTTGGTCGACAAGCAGTTTTTGGTGCATTGACTCGTAGATAGAGGCCCTGAAGAAGTCTTATTCAAGACGGAAATTTGGTCGGCTAGCAGTTTTTGGTGTATTGACTCGTAGCTAGAATAAAATACACCAAAAACTGGAAATCGACTCTGCCAAATTTTCGTCTTTAATAAGACTTCTTTAGGGCAGAGTCGATTTCCAGTTTTTGGTGTATTGTATTCATTGTTCTGGTACGAGATCACGACAGTTTGGGCTTTTCGACTCGTAGCTAGAGTATAGCAACGTTACGTTATGATATAATGCGTGCTAATTTCTTCTCTTATTTTGTTGTAATATTGCTTACATTTGAGTTTTCGTTTTCAGCCTTTCACCGTCGCGATTAAAGCAAGCGTTCTTTTCCAGTTTTTGCCATCGTGGGAAACAGAATAGAAAAAAAGCGCGAGCACAGAAATCAAAACGCAACGCTAAAAGGCAACGATGCGAAACGCAACGCCAAAAAGCAACGCTAAAACGCAACGATGCAAGTCAAAGCTAAAACGCAACACTTGAAGGCAACGCTCGGGTCGTAAACAGCGCGAGAAAATTGAAAAGGTGGTCTCACCTTGAATTTGTATCTATCGCGAAAGAACCGAAAAAGCTGTAAACATTTTTATTTTTATAACATTAAGTATATCGAATGTGCATCAATAATTGGTAATAAGACAGCTGATTACAAGTTCAAACGCATTTTTTAGCAATTTGAATTTTTTTTTATCGGAAATACATTTTGGAAAAATGGTCGGACCTCAGATATTGCTTATTTTCAAGAGGAAAAGTCCGTACAACATCGAGTTTTAAGAGTGACCGTCCCAGACCAAGAAATTTTTTGTTCAGAACAAAAATACCATCTTTTGCCAGGAGATAGCCCTTGATGACCTTCGTATTCTGTGAAAGTTTGAAACGAATCGGATAAATATTTTTGGATCGAGAGGGGAAAATGTATTTTTCGAATATATTTAGCGATTTTTAGGTATTTTTCAACTTGAACAGAAAATGTGTAAAAAACAAACAAAATTAAGCCGGGCAGCAAAAATCAAACTTGATGAATAGAAATTATATAATTGTACATATTTCACTAAAGATGACATCTTCGCAGCTAATCAAGAAGCTGGTTATTCCGAAATGCGCTCTACCATAATCCGAGAATGTCAGCTGACACACCCCATTGAGTTCGACTCGGTCAACCTGTGCTCTCTCTATGCAAATGGAAAACTGGATTCCATGAATCTTAAAATGCTAAAAATTGTGTGCGTGTTCCTTGAGCTGGATTCCGAAGATCTGATGATGTCCAGAAGAATAGCTCCTTTCATAGAACATATCAGTGAGCTGGTGAGGTCTTGGCAACATGCCCTTGTGCTACAAGTAAAGTGTAAACTTGTGTGCTTCTTCTAGAATCTCTACCACTATTTACGTGTAGAGTCTTGATATCTGATATAAATATCCTTAGGGTCCATAACTACCCTCTCTTTTATCCCAAGGTTTCATGAAAACAAATAGATTGCATCCTTTAGGGTGCATAAAAACACCCGTTTATCGTTTATATCCCCAGGGTGCATGACAACCCTAACAATGCTTGTATCCAGAGGCAACAATGACAACCCTCTCTTCTATCCCTACGTTCCATGACAGTGTAGTGGATATTTTTTAACAGTCTCAAATTGGCTGTTCGAGCTTTTATGCCGCTCTAGTAAGTTGTACAAGTAGTAGCTAGTAGTGTACAGCCGGAATCAACATAACATTCTATTATGGCTCTGTTTCACAATAAACAGATACCTTGACACGAATATTTTGTATTTTATAGTTTATTATATCAGCGATAGAACTGGAAAAAGAAATATGAACGTTATATGTACACGACAAAAACGTGTTTTTTAACTAACTGTGCTTACATGGGCTTCCTGTGGTGTTGTCACGCATTCATTGTTTATATCGTTGACAGTTAACATGGCGGTTCCCTGCTAGCAGAGGCCTTTTTTCTCTGTATTTCGCTGGGCTGGAGTTCGCGAGGAAAAGATACCTCTGCCATGGGTCGCAAGTTCGTTTGATCTAACCGCCGTCCACGATCGTGAATGGGAGATCCAGAGCGCATGCTCCGTTCATTAATTACTGGCCACTATTTGAGCCCACAATGACCAGCGTGCATGAAACGTATATCCGAACGAATAATAGGCCCGCATTCGAAACGGCGTCCTCCGTAGAAATATCACGCGACGAATTATAAAAGAAGCCATTCAATGCCTTATCTTCATTCAGAATTTTCTCTCTTTTGACTAACGATTCAATCTTCCTTTTACAGGTTTTGCATATTTTTCTGGAAATAGCTGATTTAAGTTTACCAAAAAGTTTTGTAACATTTTCTTCGAGTCCAACTGTGCGACATTGAAGAAACTCGCCTGCCCAGAAGTCTTGAAATTAATCCCACAAACAAGACAAAACTAGTCTTTGCTGCGTTTGCTGTTCAATCGTTTTATTCACGTTTTAGATGATTGAAATTGAACAGTTGTTTTCTTTTTTCGAAGAGGAGAAATAACCGGAGTTTGATTCATGGTTTACGACTAAATCCATGCAAAGCATATTAGCATATTGACAGCTTTCGCGCGATGGTACGGGTTTTGGCACGTCGGTCGCTTATAAACGCTCACGCATGCGCAACGAAAACAGTTTCGACCCATGGCAGAGGTCTCTTTTCCTCGCAATCGCCAGCACAGCGAAGTACAGAGAAAAGAGGCCTCTGCTAGCAGGGAAACATGGCGGCGAAATCCGGATACAAAGACGACCTCAAATTCGTAAAAAAAAAAAAACGGCAAGAAATCTCTTACAAGCTACAAACAATAGAACCAAAATTAGTTCCTTCGCGGGTAAACTGTAATGTTTCTAGTACAGCTTTCTATGAAGGACTAAATTCGACGGGAAGCGTGGCGTACGATTGCGTATAATTCGAGGTCGATCGAATGGTTGACCTAGCGTTATCGAGTGCTCTTCTGAACTTCTACGCTTAGATATGCCTTGTAAGATGTTATTTAGAGTCTACCAGGACCACGTTTCGCATTTATATAAACTTGTTTTGGCGATAAAAGGTGCCCCGATGCAAAGGTATGTGCTCTTACGACAGCCATTGTCTTGCAATTGTTGAAATATGAGCGCTCAGTGGGGGGTGTTTATCGCCTCATCAAAACTCGTGTTTTTAATTGCCACAAAATTTTATTTGATATATTGGAAGTACAATAAGTGCTGTATACCTAGAGTGAAAAGAATTGTGCAATTCCACGTCCCATGGAAGATAAAGGCCTCGTTTTCCGGGCTTATTTACGGAGTACGAAAGACATGAAATAATTGAAAAATCTGTCAAAAATTAAGAAAAATACTAAAACTACCAACGACCAAATCCAAATATGTACAATTATATAATTTCTATCAATCAAGTTTGATTTTTGCTGCCCGGCTTAATTTTTTTTTTTTTAGACATTTTCTGTTTAAGTCGAAAAATACCGAAAAATCGCTAATTATATTCGAAAAATACATTTTCCCCTCTCAAGCCAAAAACATTTATACGATTTGTTACAAACTTTCACAGAATAATAAGGTCATCAAGCGCTTTCTCCTGGCAAAAGATGGTATTCTTGTTCTGAACAAAAAATTTCTTGGTCTGAGACGGTCACTCTTAAGCAAGTTCATGACAATCTGTAGCTCATGTGCACCTTATGTACTGCTTTCCTTTTTCAAAAAGACAGAAGCTCCCGTTTGGAATTTATTATTATTTTTGCTTCTTGGAGTACGTTTTTTCTTGTATTAGCTATCAACAAATATTTGATTTATTTTCGTTTTATTGTAACTAAGCAGTTGGTTTATTAGTATGTCAAGTATGAAAATATAATATCAATCTGATGCAGATGTTCTAAATCTGTTCTGAGTGAAGTAAAGCTAACCTAATTGTTTGCCCTTTTTAGAGAAAATTACATATTTGACTGCACTTGTACTAAGTGTGAGCTGCAAGCAAATGAACCAGATGAGTCATCTAGTGACGGTGATGATGAACATGATGACGAATGAGCCAGATGTCTAGTGACGATGATAAAAATGGATAGTTGTTTAAAGGGCATGAGCATGGAAGCTCACGAATGAAAGATAATTAAATAAATCGAACCATGGTCCAATGTGAGTTTCTTATTCATATTTGCTATTTGGTAAATAACCCCCACAATTGAATCCTTCTTGAAAACCACATACCCCTTCTTGCACACCTGATCCCCAATCCATGGCTGTAATGGAGTTTGAGGAAGGTGCTTTCACGAGTTCAGGTGACCGTTTCAAGCACGCGTGGCTACATAGCTGGCGAGGGCAGGCAGGCAGGCTTGCATGGCAGGAGAAACCACAGGGCTCTGTGACCCTAAAAACTGACATACCTCTAAGAGTAAAGAGTAAGTAAACTTATCGCACGAGTTATTCACTTTCCCTGCTTCCAGAGAAATATGAGAAGTCCTTTGTTTTTTTTGGAAGGTAGCATTGCCATCATGTTTGGCCTCTTCTGCTTCTCTTGGAAGGGGTCCTTCTATACCTGCGGAAAGCAGAGATTAAATAATGTTTAGAGTAAGAATAATGCAACCGGACAGTGACATGCATGCTGGCATGCAAAAAATAAAACAAAATTTTAAATTTGATTGACACTAATTAAAAAGAAGGGCTCTTTACTACTATTTTCCTATGCACAAAAAGTCCTCAGAAATTCTATGAGTGGAACATCTAAACATCGAGCAATTAATGTTTTCATTGTCAAACAGCTCTTTTGCCCTGTAAAGTGCATTAGGACCTACTAAAGATCTCTTTTCAGCCATCTTGCACAAAAATAGTTGTCATACATGGTCATTATAACAAGCCCCTAGCTACACACCTGGTCATTATAACAAGCCCCTAGCTACACACCTGGCCCTGGTAACAAGCCCCTAGCTACACACCTGGCCCTAATAACAAGCCCCTAGCTACACACCTGGCCCTAATAACAAGCCCCTAGCTACACACCTGGTCATTATAACAAGCCCCTAGCTACACACCTGGCCCTGATCACAAGCTCCTAGCTACACACCTGGCCCTGGTAACAAGCCCCTAGCTACACACCTGGCCCTAATAACAAGCCCCTAGCTATACACCTGGTCATTATAACAAGCCCCTAGCTATACACCTGGTCATTATAACAAGCCCCTAGCTACACACCTGGCCCTGGTAACAAGCCCCTAGCTACACACCTGGCCCTAATAACAAGCCCCTAGCTACACACCTGGCCCTAATAACAAGCCCCTAGCTACACACCTGGTCATTATAACAAGCCCCTAGCTACACACCTGGCCCTGATCACAAGCTCCTAGCTACACACCTGGCCCTGGTAACAAGCCCCTAGCTACACACCTGGCCCTAATAACAAGCCCCTAGCTATACACCTGGTCATTATAACAAGCCCCTAGCTTTTCACCTGGTCATTATAACAAGCCCCTAGCTACACACCTGGTCATTATAACAAGCCCCTAGCTACACACCTGGCCCTAATAACAAGCCCCTAGCTATACACCTGGCCCTAATAACAAGCCCCTAGCTATACACCTGGCCCTAATAACAAGCCCCTAGCTACACACCTGGCCCTGAACACAAGCCCCTAGCTACACACCTGGCCCTAATAACAAGCCCCTAGCTACACACCTGGCCCTAATAACAAGCCCCTAGCTACACACCTGGCCCTAATAACAAGCCCCTAGCTACACACCTGGCCCTGATCACAAGCCCATAGCTACACACCTGGCCCTGGTAACAAGCCCCTAGCTACACACCTGGCCCTGGTAACAAGCCCCTAGCTACACACCTGGCCCTAATAACAATCCCCTAGCTACACACCTGGCCCTGAACACAAGCCCCTAGCTACACACCTGGCCCTGGTAACAAGCCCCTAGCTACACACCTGGCCCTGAACACAAGCCCCTAGCTACACACCTGGCCCTAATAACAATCCCCTAGCTACACACCTGGCCCTGAACACAAGCCCCTAGCTACACACCTGGCCCTGGTAACAAGCCCCTAGCTACACACCTGGCCCTGAACACAAGCCCCTAGCTACACACCTGGCCCTGAACACAAGCCCCTAGCTACACACCTGGCCCTGGTAACAAGCCCCTAGCTACACACCTGGCCCTAATAACAAGCCCCTAGCTACACACCTGGCCCTGGTAACAAGCCCCTAGCTACACACCTGGCCCTGAACACAAGCCCTAGGCTACACACCTGGCCCTAATAACAAGCCCCTAGCTACACACCTGGCCCTAATAACAAGCCCCTAGCTACACACCTGGCCCTAATAACAAGCCCCTAGCTACACACCTGGCCCTAATAACAAGCCCCTAGCTATACACCTGGTCATTATAACAAGCCCCTAGCTATACACCTGGTCATTATAACAAGCCCCTAGCTATACACCTGGTCATTATAACAAGCCCCTAGCTATACACCTGGTCATTATAACAAGCCCCTAGCTACACACATGGCCCTAAACACAAGCCCCTAGCTACACACCTGACCCTAAACACAAGCCCCTAGCTACACACCTGACCCTAAACACAAGCCCCTAGCTACACAACTGGCCCTGGTAACAATCCCTTAGCTACACACCTGACCCTGAACACAAGCCCCTAGCTACACAACTGGCCCTGGTAACAATCCCCTAGCTACACACCTGACCCTAAACACAAGCCCCTAGCTACACAACTGGCCCTGGTAACAATCCCCTAGCTACACACCTGACCCTGTAACAAGCCCCTAGCTACACACCTGGCCCTGGTAACAAGCCCATAGTTTCACCACCTGGACCTGTAGCAAGCCCCTGGTGGGTTGAAATTACGGCCACACATTTCAAACTATCGCATAAAGAATATGAAGGGTAGTTTTTTTGTATAAAGCAATAAAAGCGCAATGCAAGTTAGTGTCTGGCATTGTTCTCGATTGTGTTTTTTCATTTGTTCTTGTTGGAAGAGAGAGAAAGCCTAACAGGGAGGGGGGGTCTGGGTAGGATGATCTGTTTAAAAAAACAACGGCCTTACACGTAGGCTTGAACGAAAAATGACCATGGAAGGTCATCTAGCTACTTTTCCTTTTCATGGTAAGGCAGTGTGAACGGTCAGATCAGGCTATAACTTCCTCTCTACATCCCCGATTTATTCCCTAATTGTATTATCTCTCTTTTTCAATGAACCTTCTGTGTATAATTATAGTCACCGTTATGTTTGAGGGCTCAAAAAATCTCCAAATGACAGAGTTTTCCTCGTACCTCGCCATTCTCGTCATTTTCGAGGTTATGCTAGGGTAAAAAGTGCTATTTTGAAAAAAAAAATGCGTCAAATATATTTTTTTTTCAGAACCCAAAAATTGTGTTGTAGATTTGATTAGACCAATAACTTGGCTAAAAGCCCATACTTCAACACTATCCATATCGTCATGCGCATCGGAGATAATTGCGAGCAAAAATGGTAATTTTTAAACAGCTGCTGGTGATTGACGGGAAGCAATTTCCCACGGACGTAGATTGGGGTTGAGTCCGCGGACTCCCAGCGGTCATACCCAACCTCTCAGTCGGAATCTTCTAAACACCATCTTCGTAAAGTGCGAGATTGTCGGAGAAATCCAAGATGGCAGTCCGACTTTTGTGTGGTGACAGATCATAAAAATATCTAGTCTTTAGGTCCTTTGCAACTCACTTGAGTCAGTGTTTGTTAGTCAGTGTCTGTACGGTGGCCCGTATATGTCATGCGAAAATAAGAACACAACGTATTCACAAAACTAAAAACACATTCACAAAACCTCAAGGCACATTTGCAAAACCTCGAAAAACAAGTTCACAAAACCTCAAAACACATTGGAAAAAACTCCAAACACATTGGAAAAAACTCAAAACACATTGGAAAAAACTCGAAACACATTGAAAAAAACTCAAAACACATTGGAAAAAACTCGAAACATTGGAAAAAACTCGAAACACATTGGAAAAAACTCAAAACACATTGGAAAAAGCTCAAAACACATTGGAAAATACTCAAAACCCATTGGAAAAAACTCAAAACACATTCGCAAAAAACTGCAAAACACATTCGCAAAAACTCCAAAACACATTCGCAAAAACCATCATTACCAGGCATTAAACAACAAACGTGTAGGGGCGGGTGATGAGGGCCTTATCATTCGAAACACGCTTCATATACGTACCATACATAACGCTTGTATTTTTCTGAGATGGAGAGCGACGAAGACTTTCTGAATTGACACAGAATACGTTTTCGCAAGCCGAACAGTTTCTTCCGTATTTCGATCTTTTCGGAACGATCCTTGGAACAACAAGCCGTAATATTACGTTTCTAAGTGAAGAAGAAGTTGAAAAGAGAAAGGACGATAGGATTCCGGAACACGAAAACCAACACGGTGTGGGCTGTTCGTACCTATCAAGAGTTGGCAGAAGTGAGGAATAAGAACCAGAGCTGTGGCAGGATCGGATAGTTTCGTAAGTTTCGATAGTATCAAAGGTGTTCAATTGTAGGGTTAATGAAGTAATGAGAGAGGATATTTGTAAGGTTGATAAAGTCATAATGAGCGAGGGCGAAAGTGGCAATAAACCCCTAAAAAACCTGCGGATGTTAGAAATTAATATTTGAAGTTTGTCATGTTTATGGTCCAATAGATTTTGGAAATTTTTTGAGTGCCATATGGTTGGGTTTTGATATTCAGCATGGAAGAGTGCAGGTAGTGAATTGCCACCATTATAAATGCAAGGGATGTACACGAGCTTCCCCGGGATGGATCTATATACATTCCCCGCTCTTCCCTGCTGAATATCAAATCCCCTCCCCGGGCTCTTAGCTAGTTGCCGATTAATGAGCTTGCACGTGAAATAAAGCCCTACAGAAAAAAATGGAAACCGTGTCAATCATTTAATAATCCTACATATTACTTTCCTACCCTTACATACAACACACTTTCTTACAGACACTACACAGTCTTGTCACAATATTCGTACCCATCATAGCGGAGCTCCCATGCCGTGCGAAGCGCCGCGGGATTGGAGAGCCCCATACCTAAGAAAAGGGGTATACAAAACAAATATGGTAACAAATATTGGTAACCCATCGACTCGAGTCTTCGTGACGCGTCCCGCTGTCCGTCCGTCTGTCAGTCTATCAGTCCGTCCCTTAAAAGCATCATATGACAACCAAACTTGGCTGGTATCATGTATGTGTCAAGGGAGGTGCACGTGATTCGTGATTTGATCACGTGATTTATGACGTCATCGGTGACGTCACTGGAAGAAAAAATATGCAGACGTCATCAAAAAAAATATTTATATTTCACAAGTGAAAGATCATATGACAACCAAACTCGGTAGGTGTCATGTATATCCACCATTTCAACCATTTGCCACATAGCCCTATGCCTTGGCCATGGTACTTGCAATGCTATGTGTGTGCTATATGTATGGTGGACCACCCCTCCCCCTTACTTTTCATCATATCCACCATTTGCCACATAGCCCTATGCCTTGGCCATGGTACTTGCGGTGCTATGTGTCTGCTATGTATGGTGGACCACCCCTCCCCCTTACGTTTCACCATTTCCACCATTTGCCACATAGCCCTATCCCTTTGTCATGGTACTTGCAGTGCTATGTGTCTGCTATAGGTATGGTGGACCACCCCTCCCCCTTACGTTTCACCATTTCCACCATTTACCACATAGCCCTATCCCTTTGTCATGGTACTTGCAGTGCTATGTGTCTGCTATAGGTATGGTGGACCACCCCTCCCCATTATTTTTCACCATATCCAGCCCTGTGCCTTGTCCATGGTACTTGCAGTGCTATGCGTCGTCTATGTATGGTGGACCACCCCTCCCCCTTACTTTTCACCATCTCCACCATTTCCACCAAATCCACCTTTCGCCACATAGCCCTAGCCCTTGGCCACTAGTGTGCCTAGTCTGTGTGTTACATAGAACCTTTGTACGCTTGTTACGTGTACCTTAGTGTGCCTGGTCTACTTAGTCTACCACTACTGCTGTTTGTGTTACTGCGCCCGGGCTCGTTTTATGGGGTCAACTAGTGAAAAAAAGAGCTGTTTTTAAAAACGCTTGTGTCATTGCCCGTGGTCAAATTTCGAGATATTTTCTGATATCATATGAAACACTTTACCTATTCCTCATTTCAGAATAAGTAAATATTAAAAACAAGTTACTGGAATTAGATGCTAGGGGCACTTTCAATGTTTTAGATTCATAAGTGGTGTTATCCCCTTATCATGTAAGCCATACTTTAGCTCAGCTGTTACTGTCTGTGCAATTCTAGTAAATTTACAACCGCC
Source organism: Nematostella vectensis (assembly GCF_932526225.1). Classification (NCBI taxonomy): domain Eukaryota; kingdom Metazoa; phylum Cnidaria; class Anthozoa; order Actiniaria; family Edwardsiidae; genus Nematostella; species Nematostella vectensis. Next base: position 17,289,439 of record NC_064039.1, read on the forward strand.
AGTGATAAAGACTTTGCCTACTAAATGTTCATAGCAATAGAAACTAGCCCTCTCACCTCTGACTAATTTGTTGCAAAACTATGAGAAAAACAGAGTGCAAACTCCGGCCCCCTATTTCGAACTCACAACCAGTCAAGTTAAACTTCCATTGACCTGAGACGATCTGCCTTGCAGCTTCCAACATGTGAACAACAGTCACCCTTTACATTAGCGACAGCTCTGTGGTAGCTTGCTGTTTGCAATGGTATGCTTGTAACTTGCTTGAAATTAATATCACTTTTACACATCAGGGGAGTTCTATAGGAAGTGATTAAGCATATTTTTGGTATAGCGAATGATATGTTTGCATGCTGAGATTGGTTAAATTGGAGTAGGTTAGGGAAAGGTCATTATTTATCGGGGGGAAGGGCTGCTAAGTTGATTTTTTTTCCGGTTCAAACATTTTGACCCCCATTTCAAGACCCAAAGTGGTGACCCCCCCCTCCCCGAAAAAGACGCGACCAAAAAGCCATCCCCCGGAACAAAAGGAGCTGATGGCCTGAATGTGTCCTGATGGTGCTCTAGCACTATTTCGGGGTAGAAGCACTATTTCACGAAAAGTAATGAAAAAGCTATATGGATACAGTATATTTACTCCCAGTAGGAAATATAGAGAAAACAGGACATGCTAAGGGGTCCCACAGCTCCGAATTATAATGTGTGTAATGGGGGGGGGGGGGGATAAGCAGGCAGCCCATGCAAGGGGCGGCGGAGCTGGTCTTTACACAATCATCAAGTCAGGAGCAGTGTCGATTTAAAGCCCATATTCAATGGGTATATAAAGTATTGTATCTATCTATCTATCTATCTATCTATCTATCTATCTATCTATCTATCTATCTATCTATCTATCTATCTATCTATCTATCTATCTATCTATCTATCTATCTATCTATCTATCTATCTATCTATCTATCTATCTATCTATCTATCTATCTATCTATCTATCTATCTATCTATCTATCTATCTATCTATCTATCTATCTATCTATCTATCTATCTATCTATCTATCTATCTATCTATCTATCTATCTATCTATCTATCTATCTATCTATCTATCTATCTATCTATCTATCTATCTATCTATCTATCTATCTATCTATCTATCTATCTATCTATCTATCTATCTATCTATATATATATATATATATATATCAGCAAAAAGATCTTCGACCGTATCAATAGCGTAATTGCAAAGAAACGAAACTTCAACCAATGGAAAAGCACTAAAGCCGTCATTGACTGGTTCAAGGCTGCCGAAAACAAACACCAACTCAACTTCATCTGTTTTGACATTGTAGAATTCTACCCATCTATCAGCCAAGACCTACTATCAAGAGCACTCGACTTCGCCTCCAACTATGACGAAATCACCCCTGATGAAAAAGAGATCATAACCCACTCCAAGAGCTCCTTCCTGGTCCACAACCAAACACCCTGGCAGAAGAAAGGCAACACGATATTTGATGTTACGATGGGGAGCTTCGATGGCGCAGAAACCTGTGAACTTGTAGGCAACTTCCTTCTCTCCCAACTTCAGGACCTCAATATGAACGTAGGACTCTACCGCGACGACGGACTAGCCATCACCAACGCCACACCCAGAGCCACCGAAAACCTAAAAAAGGAACTATGCCGCATCTTCAGCAACAACGGACTCCGAATCACCATTGAGGCAAACAAACAAGTTGTCAATTTCCTAGACGTCACCCTCGACCTAAAACGTAATGCACACCAGCCTTATACAAAGCCGAACTCCTCGCTGCAATATGTCCACCGTGAGAGCAACCACCCGCCCTCCATCACCAAGAACATCCCTGCTGGTATCAACAGACGCCTATCTGCCCTATCTTCAGACCAAGCCTCCTTTGACCAGACCGCGCCACCTTACCAGAAAGCACTCGACGATAGCGGATACAACTACACGTTACGCTACGAACCCAACACCGTAACCAACCGTAAAACCCGCAAACGCAACAACATCCTATGGTACAACCCGCCCTTCAGCAAGAACACCAGCACCAACATCGGCCACAGATTCCTCACTCTGATAGACAAGCACTTCCCGAAAGACAACCACCTCCGTAAAATCTTCAACAGAAACACCATCAAAATCAGTTACAGCTGCATGAACAACACCAAACAGATCATCGACAACCACAACAAGCGCATCATCACCGCATCGTCGGCTACCGAGATTGCCAGCTCCGCCCCTACCACTACCAACAACAAGACATGCAACTGCCGACAGAAAGACACCTGCCCTCTAGACGGAAACTGCCTACAGTCATCTGTTATCTACCAAGCTACCGTAACTCGAAAAGACAACAACACCTCGGAAACATACGTCGGGCTCACTGAAAACAGCTTCAAGACCAGGTGCAGAAACCACACCGCATCATTCCGACACGCCAAACACAGAAACTCCACCGAACTCAGCAAACACGTCTGGGCTCTCAAGGACAGCATGATTGAGTACTTTATTTCATGGCGCATTCTTTCTTCCCACTCCGCCTACAACAGTACCACTAAGCGTTGCAACCTCTGCCTCAAGGAAAAGCTGACGATCATCTGCCAACCCAAACTATCAACTCTAAATAAACGCAATGAACTCGTGTCCTCGTGCCGCCACAGAAACAAAGCCCTGCTACGAAACAATTAGAACTGTTAATCCCGTCACCGTTAAATTTTCGCGCTATCAATTTTTCACACGTTCCGCACTGTTAGCTTTCGCCCCGCATATTTAATGTAACTCGCTATTGTTCCTCTTACCGCCTTAGCTAAACTATCAGTCTATTATTATGCAAATTTCAATGTTAATAGTATATATACGATGGTAGGAATATTCTCATTAAATCCCCTGATGAGTGGGCAACCACGAAACAGACCTGTAGGGAAACCTATGTAGTTTGTATTTTTCTCAAACCAACACTATACACCGCTCTACTTTCGAGTATTGAGCACTTTCTATGAAAGCCTTCAACCATCATTTTATCCAGACTCCAAGTTTTTCTTGTTGAGCACTCTAAGGCTACTCATTATGGAAAAATTCCACATCAACTACTCAACGAAGAATATTCCCCTACCATCTCGCAGTGATTACCTCCAACGCCTTATTGAAAAAACCGAACACTTTTTACGCCGAATGCGCTGGAAAGCACACTTCTTCCTAAACACAGACACCGCCTCGACCTCCAAAGAAACCTATGGATTCCGCTCAACCAAAAATCCGCCTCCTGTAGAAAAACTGAAAGAGTTCGAAGAAGACATGTTAAAAATGATCCAGTCAGTAAAATTCAAGAACCTGAACACTCCTTTCCTGGGCAAGCTAAAAGAAGACACCGACAACATTAAAAAAGAACCTAAACTACTGATCCCCGCAGATAAAACCACAAACTTCTACAAACTAGAGCCAGCTACCTACAAGAATCTCCTAGAAAAAGAAATAAACAAGTCCTACAAAAAAGCACCCTCCGAAACAACGCAATCTGTCCACAAGAAAAACAAAGAGATCGCTACAAAACTGGATTTAGACGATAGAATGGACACCACAGCCAACAAGCAAGCCTTCATAACTCTCAAAGACCATAAGCCGAACTTCGCTAACAAACCTACCTGCAGACTCATCAACCCCACAAAACCCGAAACCGGAAAAATCAGCAAAAAGATCCTCGACCGTATCAATAGCGTAATTGCAAAGAAACGAAACTTCAACCAATGGAAAAGCACTAAAGCCGTCATTGACTGGTTCAAGGCTGCCGAAAACAAACACCAACTCAACTTCATCTGTTTTGACATTGTAGAATTCTACCCATCTATCAGCCAAGACCTACTATCAAGAGCACTCGACTTCGCCTCCAACTATGACGAAATCACCCCTGATGAAAAAGAGATCATAACCCACTCCAAGAGCTCCTTCCTGGTCCACAACCAAACACCCTGGCAGAAGAAAGGCAACACGATATTTGATGTTACGATGGGGAGCTTCGATGGCGCAGAAACCTGTGAACTTGTAGGCAACTTCCTTCTCTCCCAACTTCAGGACCTCAATATGAACGTAGGACTCTACCGCGACGACGGACTAGCCATCACCAACGCCACACCCAGAGCCACCGAAAACCTAAAAAAGGAACTATGCCGCATCTTCAACAACAACGGACTCCGAATCACCATTGAGGCAAACAAACAAGTTGTCAATTTCCTAGACGTCACCCTCGACCTAAAACGTAATGCACACCAGCCTTATACAAAGCCGAACTCCTCGCTACAATATGTCCACCGTGAGAGCAACCACCCGCCCTCCATCACCAAGAACATCCCTGCTGGTATCAACAGACGCCTATCTGCCCTATCTTCAGACCAAGCCTCCTTTGACCAGACCGCGCCACCTTACCAGAAAGCACTCGACGATAGCGGATACAACTACACGTTACGCTACGAACCCAACACCGTAACCAACCGTAAAACCCGCAAACGCAACAACATCCTATGGTACAACCCGCCCTTCAGCAAGAACACCAGCACCAACATCGGCCACAGATTCCTCACCCTGATAGACAAGCACTTCCCGAAAGACAACCACCTCCGTAAAATCTTCAACAGAAACACCATCAAAATCAGTTACAGCTGCATGAACAACACCAAACAGATAATCGACAACCACAACAAGCGCATCATCACCGCATCGTCGGCTACCGAGATTGCCAGCTCCGCCCCTACCACTACCAACAACAAGACATGCAACTGCCGACAGAAAGACACCTGCCCTCTAGACGGAAACTGCCTACAGACATCTGTTATCTACCAAGCTACCGTAACTCGAAAAGACAACAACACCTCGGAAACATACGTCGGGCTCACTGAAAACAGCTTCAAGACCAGGGACAGAAACCACACCGCATCATTCCGACACGCCAAACACAGAAACTCCACCGAACTCAGCAAACACGTCTGGGCTCTCAAGGACAGCATGATTGAGTACTTTATTTCATGGCGCATTCTTTCTTCCCACTCCGCCTACAACAGTACCACTAAGCGTTGCAACCTCTGCCTCAAGGAAAAGCTGACGATCATCTGCCAACCCAAACTATCAACTCTAAATAAACGCAATGAACTCGTGTCCTCGTGCCGCCACAGAAACAAAGCCCTGCTACGAAACAATTAGAACTGTTAATCCCGTCACCGTTAAATTTTCGCGCTATCAATTTTTCACACGTTCCGCACTGTTAGCTTTCGCCCCGCATATTTAATGTAACTCGCTATTGTTCCTCTTACCGCCTTAGCTAAACTATCAGTCTATTATTATGTAAATTTCAATGTTAATAGTATATATACGATGGTAGGAATATTCTCATTAAATCCCCTGATGAGTGGGCAACCACGAAACAGACCTGTAGGGAAACCTATGTAGTTTGTATTTTTCTCAAACCAACACTATACACCGCTCTACTTTCGAGTATTGAGCACTTTCTATGAAAGCCTTCAACCATCATTTTATCCAGACTCCAAGTTTTTCTTGTTGAGCACTCTAAGGCTACTCATTATGGAAAAATTCCACATCAACTACTCAACGAAGAATATTCCCCTACCATCTCGCAGTGATTACCTCCAACGCCTTATTGAAAAAACCGAACACTTTTTACGCCGAATGCGCTGGAAAGCACACTTCTTCCTAAACACAGACACCGCCTCGACCTCCAAAGAAACCTATGGATTCCGCTCAACCAAAAATCCGCCTCCTGTAGAAGAACTGAAAGAGTTCGAAGAAGACATGTTAAAAATGATCCAGTCAGTAAAATTCAAGAACCTGAACACTCCTTTCCTGGGCAAGCTAAAAGAAGACACCGACAACATTAAAAAAGAACCTAAACTACTGATCCCCGCAGATAAAACCACAAACTTCTACAAACTAGAGCCAGCTACCTACAAGAATCTCCTAGAAAAAGAAATAAACAACTTCATATACATACTCCCCCGTGAAATGTTTGTCATTATTGTTAAAACCTAAATCGCATCTTTAGAGCTCATTTCCACCAGAATTCTTATTTGTATATTTTTTTCATACTACCAATTTGAAAAGTTTGTGTGTGTATATGTGTGTGTGTGTTGTAGGTACTGAGATTGACTGGAGACTGACTTAGAGGTTGGTAAGTCTGTATTACAACCAAGTGATTAATATTACAAACAACGTAATTTCATTCCTTGTAAGAACAAAATAAGCAACAAGACCACTTTATGCAATTTGATTGCATTTCCAGTAATGGAATTGCGAGTCTCCGTTGAGATTTCAAATTCCAATATGACGGGCTGTAATCACAGCCTGAAAAGTCTTACCAGGAATTGGAGCTTGGGCTTCCTGTGCAGATTGCGTAAATTTGAAGATATATAGCGCGCGCTATTTTAGAACGCATGTATTTCCTTTCGTACATGTATTTCTTTTCGTGGTCATATTTTGCGTCTCGTGCCGAATAGATAGTATGACGGAACGATTCGCCTTTTTCTGAAAGTATTCTGTTGAAGAATAAGATTTAACTGCGTTTTCCAAGGTATATAGCTGCATTCATTATCTTTAAAAGGTGATCAATTTGCATATTCTCGAAGCATATTACTCATAAAGCTTGCGCGCGCTGATTTCAGCCTTACAAAGCTATTATGACGTATACTCTCAGCCTTACAAAGCTATTATGACGTATACTCACATATCTGCAGCGAGTATCGCCAGGTAAGTCACCAATTCTTTCATTGAAAATTTTCGTCCTTTTTAAACAAATTTCTCTTTTGGATTTTACATCATGCCCATTTGTAACCCGCAACATATCTGTCTTTTTTTTCTTGTTACTTTGTGAACAACCGTAACAAGGGTAGGAATCTAATTTGTTTTATCATGGCAACAGTAACACAAACAGCAGTAGTGGTAGACTAAGTAGACCAGGCACACTAAGGTACACGTAACAAGCGTACAAAGGTTCTATGTAACACACAGACTAGGCACACTAGTGGCGTTGGTAACATGAACAACGGTAACAAGGGTACTAAAAACAAATATGCTGCGGCTAAACAGGCACATTGGATTTCCTTAAAAGGAAATTGTTTTTCTAGCAGTTTTTGGGGTAAATATCAAGAATTCATATCTCATAGTAAATATTCAAAATATCGAACATATTTTTGTATATATGATATTTAAAAAAAACAGCAACAACGACATCAACGACAACAAAAACAACAGCAACAATAATAACAAGAACAGGCAGGCATTTCACCACGCACTCCAAGCTGTAATGCAAATTTGAAGAAGCTCTTTCATCCTAGATGCAATGTCGGTTGAGATAGTTTATCACGCATCTAGAGGAAATACCACTTTGGTGCGACGTCTATTGGAGGAGGGAGTGCACCCTGACGCCTGCTCGGCCAATGGCGAAACGGCCATCTTCCACGCTGCTCTCGCGGGACATGCCCGCATCGTGAAGCTTTTATTAAAATACGGTGCAGACCCAAACAGGTAATAGCAAAATTCTCTAGGCCAAAGCACTAGTCTATAAAATAGTCGTAAGGTAATTACCGAGTCCTATAGAGGTAAAGAGTTTTTGTGGATGAAAGGCTAGCGCTAACCTTGTAGCTTACGTTTAGCCGCTTACTCGCGAACATATCCTCTCGTAGCGTCAACGCAACGGTGATAACGGTGATAATAGTGTTCCGTGATGCCATTGTAATAAATTTGAATAAATTAATTTGACAACTGTGCATGTATTTTCTCTTAAAAAGCACGCGAAACACGTTCAGGTTTCGGCAAAATAAACATTCCAACATCGCCCTAATATGTAGATCTAGGCGCTGCCTAAAAGCGGAGTCCGCAGTGAACACTTTATGTTGACTGATTGAGGTAGTTTTAGGGGAGCTAGGGGTCTAGGATACTGCTCTCATCTTTAGAATGTTTTTTTTAATAAGATTAAAAATACAGGAATATATGTAGTTTCAAATTGTATTGACCCCACCAAATGGATCCAGCCATCATTCAATAATATAAATTATGCAGTACATTAAAGTTAACAAACACAATTCCTGGTGTGAAAATGGCTGTCAAAGTTGTCCAGAGTCTAATTGTAAATTCTTATGTCATTTCATAGAAGTAACTCATAAAAGTCATAAAAATAAATATCTAAAAGTCAACACTGACAGTGCTTAATGCTAACTTCAAATTTCAAACCCAACCAGTTCAGGAATTTATGTTTGGGGTAGAAAGGAAACAGCAAAGAATATCAATTGCATAAAAAATAGTCGGCAGAGAGGAAAAAAGAAGAAATTGACTCCACTTGAAAGGTTTAATAAAGAAATATAACAGTAATGCAAATAATTGGATTGTGCACTTTCTTGACATTTCACTTTTCTCCAAATGCTTTCTTTACAGATTTATTATTAAAAAAAAACAAGGGTGTTGCTAGTGTTATATAACTTAAGTATCTGCCTTTAAGAAAACATTCTCATCTTTAAAGTTCTGATAATGTAAATTTGTATCGAAGCTACATTCTGAAAAGCTTTGGGTGTAACAGCATTCCAAAGATAGAATAGTGTAGTGGGACACAGTTTAGATGCCATACTGAAGAAGTGGTGATTTTCCATCTGGATGTACATTTTAAAAATCCACAAATATGTACATCCAGTAATGCATTATATTTTGGTGCACCAACCATTTAACATGGTGGCCTGCTGTTTTTAAAAACCCTGGATCCAGCCTTTGTATACTCCAAAATAAATGCAATGGGAAACAGACTGATTTAGAAAAATCAAATTTCAAAACTTTCTTTCTTTTCATCAAGCCATTTACTTATAAGTAATCTTACTAATTTCCCGCAGCTATTTGAATAAAAAAATAAACACATGAGATGCAAGATGCAAACAATATAAACAAAAACATATATAGACAATAGGGGTTGTATTTTGGGTTTTTAATCCTCGCTGAGGAACATTTCTCTTGTAAGCTGAACAAGTTGCTCTAATGTATCTGTACTGTATCTTCCTGCTAAGGCCGTGACGTCACTGAACACGATTATCGCCGCCGTTGCGTAAAAGCTACAAGTATATATTTTCGCGAGTCAGCGGCTACACGTAGGCTATAACCTTGCATTTGTTCACGGGCTCCCAATGAGCAAACTATGGTTTACAATGTTTATCAAAAGATTGGCAGAATAATCGTAACATTTCAAGATACAAGTTATGTAGGAAATGCTCGTTCTACATGGGCTGGATAAGGGCAGATCGGTGGATCAACACCATGGATATGACAGCATTGCTTTTCTAGAAAGTAAATGACGTCATCATAGCATTATAACTTAGTCCAGACTTACCCGAGCTGGACATCACAGTCTTCATGGCTTCTTCGGGTAAGCGGACGAGTAAGTACGCAGCTGCTTTGTGTCCTATTATCTTTGTTCTACAAAGGAGTTCTTTTGTCTCTATTCTTCTCGTTCTTTGTGTCGAGGTGCGGATATTGTTCATTTGCCCAATCAAATTGCAGCTTGTAAGAGCTGCGTACTGACCCAGACTGGAATTTGAATAATATATAGATTTAGGCCCTGCCTAACAGCGGACTGAGTGAGGTTGTTTTAGGGGATCTAGGTGTCCAAGGGATCTAGTGGTCTTTAAAATTGATTTTTTTAATGAGATAAAAAATACCCAAATGCATTACATGCATGTAATCATTAAATTGTACTTGCCCCATGGGTCAAACCCTCATTCATAAATATAAAACATGCAGTATTAAAGTTAACAAACACAAACCCTGGTGTGAAAAAGGCTAGCTTAAGCCTTTGCCCTTCCAAAGATTTTTTAGTTCGGGGCAAAAACGATTCAACTCTATTTGTGTTTACCAATCAGACCAAATGAAACTGTGCTTATTTAAACTTATTCAGAACTGCCTTTTATTGTTTTTGTCTATCGCATCATTGAAGGTACGTCTATCTTAAATAATTTTCGTGTTTTCCTCATGTTTTGCCGTCTTGGCAGTGGCGCCCAAGTTCAAGCTCAATTAAAAGCTAGTACAGGTTGATGACGTCATACCGCTCGACAAATCAAAAACGTTTGTCAGACAGACGCTTATAATAGTATATATGTAATAATAACTCGATTGAGCACTTTCCTAACATTTCCCCTTTCCCCATTATCTTTAGGCTTAATTGAAACTAGTTTATGTAATATAAGTATCTTGCTCAAAGATACCTTCCCTTCATAGAAGTTCCATTAATTTGTTATTTGTATCAAAGCACCAAGTCATGGTCGAACAGCATTCCAAAGATAGAATAATATAGTTAAACACAGTTTGGGTACCCTACTTTAGTTTTCATGTATCACTTAGTGTTAATTTACCATCCCGAAGGCAATTGAAATCCACAAATGCACCAGTCATCACTAAATATTGGTGAGAATCAAGGTTTTGTGCCCTTGTGTCATCTCGGAGTTAACCGAGTCAAATCCGAGTCCGAGTCAAAATGCCGAGTCACTGGTCAGCGGTGTATTTTTCTTTAGAAAATTGCCCAGAATGCGTTGTAATCCGTTTTTCTCTCCCTTCCCCGAAAGCATGGCTTCGGCGAATGGGCTGGAAGGTAAGCAAAATGCTTCCATCTCAATGTTTTCTGTAATATATGTGCATATTAGATTTTTCTTTAACAGTCAAACAATATCATTGGCCCATTTTCTGCATCTATTTTTTCTCAACTTGCCGTTTATAGACGACCTCATCGATTTGGAATTGGACAACACTCGAGATGAGGTTTGTCATCCTCCGTTTTTTTATGTTAATATTTGAAAGTAGATCAATCTTATAAGCTTATACTGACTGTTATACTTGCTTTTATCTTCTTCCTCCAGAAGATTTTGATCGACTTGACAATCGAAGTCCCAAATTCGTCCCAAAAACCTGTAATGCCAAGTGGAGTCTGCCTCACACAACAAAAGATGGAAGAAACTTTATGGTCCCACGCACTTTCCATTCCTGTCTAAAATGGGAGTGCGTGGGATCTACCTTTCCCGAAGATAGCACCATAAGAAAACCTCCCGTTGGTTTAAAGTGGACCCAAATGCAGAGTTCTCTCCAGATGAGTGGCAGGTGATAACGTTCTTGGACTTCCCATTGTTGTAAGACTAAACGGGATACCACCTACTTCAAAATTGCGCTTCAAGTGCCTCGTATTCTTGGCAGTTTGTTCGATGACATAAGTTATTATGATACGTTAATGTTTCGTGACTTTGTCTTCGCCATAAAAGCGTTGACTGTATTTATCCACTTCAGTATTTTTGCTCCTTGTTTACATTCGTTATTCGTTTGTGAAGGTTATGAAATGGTAGCAGCACAAGAGTAAGCGAAGTACCATGATTTTGACCATATGGACTGTGTGGACTTTTTTGCGGAATCCATTTTACTGTTCAAGTTATATACACAATGTTACTGAAGTATGTCATTATTTATATTATACAGTCGTTTTTGTTCATTATTTACATACGTTATTCGTTTGTTAAGGTTATGAAATAGTGGCAGCACAAGAGTAAGTGAAAAACAATGTATGGCTAATGATTTTTGACCATATATACTGTGGACTTTTCATAGGAATGCATGTTACTTTTCAAGTATACTCCTTAGGCATATAACTATTTATATCAGTCTTGAATAAACAAGAAGAAAGAAGAAGACAAAAGGGATATGTATTTTTTTTATCAAAATATTTTGGCAAATGACTGTTTATTTTTATATTATGAGGGCTTTATGAGATTGATTTTGAATAAATAAGAATTCTAAAAATGACTGATGCAGTTACTAAATTTGCTTTGAACATGACAAAGTCAGTGGTGTTTCGTAATAAGGACAACATGAAGATCACTCGGACTAGAACATTTCAATCAAAACTACAGTTATATTTGCTCATGATGAAGTCGTACCACATGGATATGTGTACGATGTGTACGTGTATAAGGTCATCACCCCTTCACTTTGGCCTAAAAAGCACCACCTTCACTTTGTCTGGAATAGGGTATTTGCTCTTCCCTTAGCTATGAATTTTTCTTGTTTTGATGACGTCATCGATGACGTCAGATGACGCGACTATTGGGTTGCACCCCCCTGGTTGCCTGGATAACGTTCACCAAAGTTTGGTTGTCTGCCAGTGTTCCCTGCTTGAGTTGATGACGTCATCGATGACGTCAGGTCACGTGACTATTGGGCTGCACCCCCCTTGATGCCTGGATAACGTTCACCAATTTTGGCTTTCTGCCAGTGTTTATATTGGTTATTCACCGCCGGTGGCCAAGAGTTGTTACGTTCGCGATCGGGTACCCTGTGGTGCACGGGGACAAGGGGCGTCTCATTTTGTCCTGAAATAGGACCATAGTTCTGCTCGCGGTGTCCGGAAATAAGATTATCGTCATTCTCGAACCATTACTTCTCGCATTAGACCATTTTGACGTATTTTTATGTGACTCGGCATTTTGACTCGGACTCGGATTTGACTCGGGCCCGGATTTGACTCGTGTAACGGATTTACTCTACAATACATCTCGGTTTATGTATATGTTTAATATACTAAATTGGTGTGTTATTTCTGTAGTTCATGACACATCTTACCATTTCTTACTATTTTGTGTAACTATTCAATAAGGCAACATAAATTTTACTAACTATGCAGTTTATTTTTCCATCATTGTGAAAACATTTACAAAAGATGAAACAATAAACAATCTATACAAGGGTTTTCTAATTCCTATATTTTGAGAAAAGGGAACAAAGCCCCATACCCCTAAGATGATTTGATGCATCCTTGAAAGTCTTGTAATGCACTGTCATCATTGTTGGTTTATATACGATACAATGTGAGGATGACTATAGGCATGCTGCCTAATCAACTCAAACAACAAGTAGTTTTTATTAATGTTTTCATGCTTCTATTTACACTGAATTACATTGTATATTTAGGGAAAATCTTCAGGTACAGTGCTTACATACTCACATTCATAATATTGTAAACTGCATAGATCAGTCTGTGCATGTACAGCACACTTGATCATGCCTAATCCAGGTATTTACAATAAACAAATATTAACATGGTAATGGTAGTGGAGAGCTGGTAGTAGTAGGAGAAGTGGTTTGAGGAGATGCAGAATTGGAACTTGGGCTCCAAACTTTATGCACTTGGATAGGTCTGTGATTGAAATGTAAATAGGTCAAAGGTGAAGTGACAAGAAAAGCAATTATTATATTCGCTTTATTTACAACACATCATCTAAGTGCAACAATCAATGTTTTTACAGGCATTGGCTTATTTTATTTTTAGAAAATTTTATGCACTGCCTAACAAAACTTGAATGCCATTTTTTTCACTGAGAAGCGGAATGGTTATTATGAATACCATACGAGAAAATCGATCCAGCTTTGGTAGAGATTGAGTTAAGCACTTCATAAGCGATAAGTCTTTGACAAATGTACAACTTTCGTGCCAAAAAGCAAACAAAACTCCTCCTTGGACGAGAAGCGAAATACGAGCGACACAAATGAAGTTGTGCGCTCGTTTGTTTACATTCACGAGGTCGGTTATCTAAAACCCGTAAGAGATTGAAATAAAAAAGAGAGAAGGGCCTACCGGTTTCTCTTTTTTCGACAATTTTGAGGATTTATTGAAGAGAAAGCCACAAACATGCCTAAGTCCGAACGGGGAAATTTTAGCACTCGCGTGAAAGGGGGGAAATTCTTTCTATTTACGATTGAGATATCTATTTTCTGCTGTAAAACATTGTACTTTTTATGCTACAGATACCGTTGCATTTTAACACGTTTCTGATAACAAAAGGACCAAATTTTTACTTACTTGCACTGTAGCTCGACTCATTTTCTGGTTTGTCGGGAGCTCCGTGAGACCCCACGCTTTGAAGTCTCCGTGAGTCCCCACGCTTTGAAGTCTCGACTCAACTGATTTGATTGACAGATTTTTCGGAGCTATGCTAGGGAGCTCCCTTTTATAGTGCGCGTGCGTGTTTAACACACTTGAACCATATCAGAGCAAACGTCGTACCGTACATGTACCTATTTCCAAAACAAAAGGTTCGACTGAATTAGGTCCATGTTAGATTCGACGTATGCCTTAAGCCTTAGCTCTGTCAAAAACTGATCAAATGACTGACCTTCCTTCTGCGTTCCGCAGAAGTTTGTTTCTCTCGACAGTTACATTATCCACCTTCTGGCAGTGGCTTTCAACTTGGAAACTACCGCATCGTATTTTTCTCTTCTCCGGTGCCAAACATGAATGTCTCGTATAGTTCGCAAAGACTGCGGCAAGGCCACGGTCAACAAAATGGCGATTTTCTTGGCCTCGATCGCTTCCTACAAATTCTTTGCAGCAAATAACACTCGAATTCTCGCGTCTTCCAATTGTCATGCAAATAACCCGTACGGTCCAAATACGTGCGTCTCTCGTCGGTCTCAGTCCACAAGTTTATTCTTAACACGAAATAAGCCTAATTTCACTCCCACAAAAATCAATCTTGGCTCTGAGGCCATAGGAGAAGGAGAAAAATAGACGGGTGTAGTTCTGTTTCCGAGGAGATGTGGGTGGGTGCGCCGTAGCCAGCCCGTCCAAGCTTACCTCGTCGAGGTTGAGACAAATGAAAATATATTACCATTGTGATATATTTATGTAATTATTATAATTTATGCATACCGAGTATAGAATTATATTCTCAGTATGAATAAATGAAACAATGAAATCACAGAGCTGTGATGAGAATGGGGAAGCATGAGCTCAACCGGCTTGGTTGCTCAAGTTCCAATTCCATTAAGTACCATTCCTTAAACACACCATACCTCACAATTGTATAAGTCCCCCTACGAAACTTCCAACCCATAACTATAAGAGAGACCTATACCCATCGCTATGATCCCTTTAATCTAACGCGAACCAAAACTTCCTATTTCGAATATACCTGAACCTCCCCTGAACCATGAAGTTTACAAACATCAATATCCACAATATCATCAATGGCCCTTTAATAACATGGCACAAACCAAGGAGAGTACATTCTGATTCAGAAAGCGTACTTGTAATTCAGGGAAAGACTATTTGCCTCGTATAATAACCCGATATTCTCCACTTGAGAAATGGAAGCTTCGCTCGGTCGAGTGGCGCTTTGGGCTAAGGCAGCCGCAGTTTCTGCCGCATGCATGACCTTCTGGGTCTGACAATAGTAAGCCACCATACGATCATCGCTCCATCCGACGTGCTGCGCGATCTTGCCTGCTGAGATGCCGAGCATGGCAAGGGTTATAGTGGATGCGCCCCTGAACCTGAGTATGGTTTCCCCCTCATACAGTGTTAAATCCCTGAGGTGCTTTGTTAATCTACTTGCTACAGTTGGGCTAATGAAAGGCGACTCCGAAACATAACCATTAGGTGTCTTAGTTCGAAACAGATAAACCTGCCTCAGTTCCACGCCAATACTATCTGATAACTCGATATACCTTTCCATATTTTGGATTGGGCAGATGGAAGGGAAGACCCTCCAAGATTATGCTGCACTATACCCTAAACCATTTCATGGATTAGGGTGCATTGAAGGGGAATACGAGATAAAGGTTGATGAGACAGTCAAGCCATTCAATCTCACTTCACCCAGACGCATCCCTATACCCTTACTACCCAAGGTTAAAGAGGTACTCACCCGAATGGAGAGTCTAGGAGTTGAACAGGTAGTAGTGTTCTTCCATATTGGTGATCCCGAAGAAGAATGGAGCTGTCAGAATTTGTGGTGACTTTGTTCAATTAAATGAAGCCGTTCAAAGAGAGGTGTACCAGATTCCTACCTTGGAAGAATCCCTGGCCAAGCTAGCAGGAGCAAAGATTGTTACCAAGCTTAATGCTAACCGTGGCTTCGGGCAACGAAAGTTGAGTGATAGCTGTAAGATTTTGACAACTTTCATAACACCCTGGGAAAGATACTGTTTAAAGATACTACCCTTTGGTACCTCATCCGCCCCAGAGCACTTGCCATTATCCATGAGCAGAGTCCTAGAAGGATTACCAGGCCAAGTATATCAGGTAGACGACGTCTTAGTCTTTGGAAAGAACAAAGAACAGCATGACCAAAGGCTAAACGATGTGTTGGAAAGACTCCTGGAAAGTAACGTACCGTCAACGCAGAGAAATGCAGTTTCAGCCAAGAGAAAGTTCAGTTCCTGGTCACATCGTGGGCAAGGATGAAGTTGAAGCTGATCCTGCCAAAGTGAAAGCCATCTCAGAGATGGAAGCCCCTTCAGATGCGTCACAACTAAGGAGATTCCTGGGTGTAGTCAAACAAGTTGGTGAATATATAGAGAATCTAGCAGATCTGACACAGCCATTGCGAGGTCTATTGAATAAGAACAGTACCTGGCTGTGGGGCGAAGCCAAGCAGCAAGAATTTAGCAAAATAAAGAAAGCGATCATACAAGCACCTGCACTGGCGATATATGACTCCTCTAAAGAAACAGAAGTCTAATCCGATGCTTCATCATTTGGGCTCGGAGCGGTCCTTCTGCAGTCCGACAACGAGGGAAGCTGCAAAACGGTCGCTTACCTGTCACGAGCAATAACGGAAACAGAGCAACGATTCGCACAAATAGAGAAAAAGGCCTTAGCTGTCACATTGGCCTGTGAAAGGCTCTCAGGCTACCTGATTGGTAAGACATTTAAGATTGAGACTGACCACGAACATCTTGGCTCTCCTAGGACATAAGAACTTGAATGAACTTCCTCACAGGATTCAGAGACTGCGAATGAGATTGCTAAGGTTCAAGTATACCATATCGCATGTTCCTGGTAAGTCACTTGTTATTGCTGATACCTTGTCACGAGTGCCTATGACCAAAGCGAAGTCAGAACACGATGAGAAACAAAGTGAAGAGATTGAATTGTATGTGGACAGCGTTCTGAGTGAAATTCCTGCTTTGAGGAGATAAGGGAGCGCCAGAGAGAGGACGAAGTGTGTAAACAGATAGCTACATACTGTAAAGATGGTTGGCCAGCACGAGGAAGCCGCCCTGAAGAACGTAAAGCATAGTGGCCAGAAAAGAACGAGATCACCTTAGTCAAAGGCATTTTGCTAAAAGGAGGTAGCATCATCATTCCGCCTGCGTCTAGAAATACTTGATCGAATACATGAGGGTCATCAGGGCATAACGAAATGCAGAGCTCGTGCCGAAGCATCCGTCTGGTGGCCAGGGTTAAGCCAGCAAATCGTAGACCTGGTACACTGATGCCGAAAATGTGCAAAGCTTCGAAATGCATATACTGAACCACTCATACCTTCAGTTACACCTGAAAGGCCCTGGTAGATACTCGCAACGGATCTGTTTTAGCCGATATGTGGAAGTTGCACTGCTGAAGTCAACACGAACGTCGAGAGATGTCATTCAAGCCGACATGGAGTACCTGAAATACTGAGATCTGCTAATGGTCCCCATTTTGTTTTCGCAGAGTTTCCAAAGCTTGCAAAGGATTGGGGTTTCCAAAGTGTCACAAGCAGTCCAAGGTACTGTTATGAGTATCGCACGAGACATTGTCTGTTAAACTAAAACCAAGGGACATTCCTTAGATATTTGCACGTGCGCTTCTTTACTTAGTTGTGTAAAAAGTTAGATGTAGTTCTTAGGTAGGATCATTCTGCAATGCTGGCAAGGAGTTGCCTTTAATTCCTTCTAGGACATCAGTTTGGGTTCGTGATTTGAAAGTCCCAGCTGTTGTCACAAAAAAGCCGAAAATCCGCGTTTATACATAATCCAAATGCCTAAAGGCACTGTGAGGAGAAACCGGTTTCTGAATACCTACTCACCGAAGTAAACCGAGCGCGAGGAGGCAGAAAAAGCCGGTGAACCTGAGGCTGTTCTTTCTCCTCTAAATACTATAATGTCAGGTGGGGCCAGCCACCCTCCGCTTGGACATTTGAGTAACACTTTAGTTTTGTGTGGCAGATTTGACAATGGAATACTTGATGTCACATTGGAGTTAATGTTAATGTTGTTGTGTAAAAAATTAGAGAGGGAGATGTCGTATTAGGCAAATACTTCATGTAATTGTATTACGCGCAATACTTCATGTACAGTGAGTCACGTGACTTCTAGTAAGACTGTTTGCTCTGCCTCACGTTGATCGCTTGAGTTTCGACTCATTTTTGTTCCTATTTTAACTATAAAATATACGACATAACCGTCTTGATGAAAGAAAGACAGAAAGTCTTCAAAAGAAAGTGTTTACAAAAAGGAGCAGACGGATGACGGAGAAATAAAGCAGAAATAAAGCAGCAAAAGTATATTTATGAATGTTGGTTTCTCGCCTACTAGTCCAGCGGATAGGTGCGGATTTTACCTTGAATTGCGCACTTTTTGCTAAAGTTATCAATTTTAGAATAGTGATACCTCTTACAAGATAGGCTATAGAGCCAAGCTCACTTCGGCTTTAATTTCTGATTAATAATAAATATTGATTTGGCCGCCATTTTGAACCGGAAGTAAACTAACTTTTCCCCAAAAAAAATAAAGTTTGGGCCGCTCCACCAATTGACTTCAACGTCTGTAAACGACCTCACACATGAAAGTGTGCAAGTGCTACAAGATAAACAGTTTCTAACAATAGGAACTGTTAATCTGGTGGCCTCGGGTTTGCACTTATCAATCTTCTTGCAATCTTCTTGAAGAGTCAAAGTTTTACAGCATTTTCAGGTGATACTGTATCCTGTTGTGCGGTTAGGGGGAAAAGACAGTACTTGCTGTATTCCCCGAAGCCACAGATAGTCTTCGACAGCTAGCGTTTAGGCCAGTTAAGATAAAAGATATAATGTTTGGCAACACTTGAGCGCTTTCCACTGCTTCTATACGGCCGAACAAGTGCAGAGAATCGGAAGTAGACAAGGCAAGAATGCAGCTCTTCGTGAAGAAAGGAACAGCATTTGATGTCATTCTACCGACGAAGGCAGCTATCATACAACACACCAAGAAAGCTGCCATTGTGTTGGCAGGCCATTGTTGGGGGGCAAAGCACTCCTCCATGTCTCAGTACTTCGGTCTTTATAGCACAATGGACAACAGTTGACATAGCCGCTTTTGACAAACGCTACTAAAGCTTTCCAAGGCGTGCAAAGAAGCCAAAGAACTATTAGATGAGGAACCAAGAGCTATAAGATGCAAGATAGGCTGCGCAGCACGCTGCACTTGCACCAAAGCCAGCTTGAAATGTTCAGCCCTTTGCAGCTCCATTGAATCGTTTAACGATAAAGCTGTAAGATATCTGAACTGCATTAAATAAATAAAACAATTCTCATCGGAGTTTGTTATTACGTTAGACCGACGTATTATGAACCACACTCTTTTTGTTTTATAGGAATCTGATTTCAAGAACGTCCAGCCTGACTAAGTTTTCACTAATTTTTAACAAAAATGCCGAGGCTTACATAGCAAGAAAACATTTTCTTTATATTAAATTGGTGCATTTATCATTTGTGCAATTCTATTAAAAAAAATGTTTCATTGCTTATTCGTAAATGCATTAATCTGGTTTGATTAGAGTGTGCAGAAACAGGTTTGCAAACCTACCTCCGGTTTCAAAAAAGCAAAATTAATAGCAGAAACCTAATCAGTTTTGCTTTTTTACAACTTAAAAGTATTGAATGGATTTCATGAATATTTAAGTCGTAGACTTTTAAACAAGATGTGCATCTCTGTGCTTTAAAAAATGACAAATTTAATCTCCAGTGCAAAATGGCTGCAATTATTATAAACCATATTAGTCGGTGATGAAAGCCGATTTTATCTTGGCTCCATAGCTTATCTTACAAAGGTTATTGCAACCTACAACTGCAATAAAATTGGTGTCTTTTGCTAGAGGGCGCGGGGTGAAATAAACGCCCGAGGTTTTACTTTCGACTACTTCCGGTTAAAGGTGGCTATCACCTTTAAAGTTCCAAAAATGACAAATTTGCGGTTATTTGAAAAAATATTGGGTTTAAATACATTCTTTGACTTTCATATTAGTTGTCTAGTGAAAAACAGTATCAAAATGTGCAAGTTTATTTATTTTTTTATAAAAGGTAGTTTACTTTCGGTTCAAAATGGCGGCCAAATCAATACTCCTTATTAATTAGAAATTACAGCCGATCTAAGCTTGGCTCTATAGCCTATCTTGAAAAGGGTATTAAAAACTATCACTATGCTAAAATTGGTAACTTTAGCAAAAAGTACGCAATTCAAACACCGCCGGACTATACTTGAAACGAATGAAACGGTACGTTTTCAAATCGTATTAGCTTACTTATGGAAAAGATTCTTATTCGGTTATATCTTACTTGTCTGATTTGAAATAAATTTAAATCGATGCTATTGTTTATCTGTCAAACCATGCGGATCTAAAAATATCTTCGGATCCACAGATTTGCCCCGGAAATGTAGCGGATCGGCGGATTTATCGACCCCTATTAACCCACCCTTTACTGTAACTCTATATATTTTGAAGAGTTACAATTTTTATTTAGGTGTACTCAAAATAAATCTCTAAAGTGCGAACTGTTCGAACAAAAAAAACAATACTTATTAAGAAGTTTCTCATGTCAGTTATTCAATACGTTTCCGAGCTTATTCTCAACGAAATAGGAATCTGGGCAAGACAAAAAGCCAAAAAGAGTAAAACAATGTATGTTATCCCTCATATTTACTCTGCTTTTACTTTTTGGTAAAAACAATAAAGGTTGACTTTTAAATTCTTTCTTTCTGAGAGGAAAATATATATTTTCAGTTTATTTCACTTAAACAACTGGTTTGCACTATCCTAGAAGGTTCTTACAAATTAAACCTAGACATAAATATTAAATAAATGCTAATAAATAATCAATAAAAATTAAGAAAAAATAATTGTATATTGTGTGTGACGGTACCCTTATAGAGGGTAAAGCATTTGTGGCTGCTGCCTTGAAGGCTGGCAGAGAGCTAGCCTAGAGGCTCCATAATCTGACCGTTCTAGAAAAGAAAGGCTCTTAATATTGGACTGAACCTTGCGGCACATAAAAACGACTGAACTTGGCAGTACCTAAAATCAAAAGAGCAAACGTCTGTTTTCAGCAAAATCAAACTAAAATCAACGCAAGATGCTGTACCTCTGCTAATACTGCTGTGCCCTTGACAAATAGCTTGCGATAAAAGCATGGCCATCTTCCATCAAGCAACGAGGGATGTGAATTCTGTCTAGATATGAAAGCTCGGACTCCCAAAAATTCCATTCCCTGAGAGCATCATCCGGTAACTGGTCGTCCCATTCCAGACCCTTATGCCAAAACTGCTGTAATATATATATATTAGCCTTGATGGTGTAAGATGAAATGAGACCCTTTGGATGGAAAATCTTCGAAGCGACACTCAGCAAGGTTCTCTTCGTCTCAAGATCACAGGAGGAATTCTTCTCCTGATGGACATGAAACTGAAACGAATCATCAAGGGTATCCCAGCGAATTCCAAGTGCTTTCATGGGCTCTCGTTCAGAAAAATCAACTAAAGTGCTCGACAATCTGTTCTTCTCATCTATTTCCTGAAAAACGCTCTCTGAGTTACTAGACCACTTCGTAAGATTGAATGCAGAACGATGCATTAGTTCTACTAGCGAGTTCTGGAGTCCTAATGTGTCTTTAACAGTGTCTGCTCCAGTTAAGCAATCCTGTCCGTACATACTATTCAAGATTTTGTTTGCCGCTTCTGAAAACTCTTGCCCAAGCTTGGCTTTGCGTGTCTTTGTACGGTTGCGATTGCGAGAAACGGACTACATGCGACACCGAAAGTTACTCGTGTCATCTGATAAATATCAGGAGATTTATCCGCTTGTTTGTCTCTCTACACATATCTATGGACTGCACGCTCAGCTTAAGCAAGCTTTATCTTCAAAACGTCTTCTCAATGTCTGCTATCAGTGCGATCTTATGTGTGCGAAAACGAAGCACACAGAAATCGTACGAATTCATTATCTTCAACTGTCGATCTTCTCTGCATGGCATTTCTCTACATACTGGTTCATGGCGTTCTGATAAGCTCTAGCTTTCACAGGACCTTTACTCAGCTGTCTATCCACATCTTCAAGTCATCTCACTGCTCGGTGATAGTTATTGGGTAGCTCAGGATGATTCTTCCACGGTAAACACACCTCATATCTCTCACCGTCAAACTTGAAACATTCTTGAAATTGTTTCACGGAAATTGTTCTTCGCACGACATCACGGTATCTTCTTGCTTGTTAATGCCGATGTCAAGTTCCCAAAACCTCTTTAAACAGGTAGTCACTGGATCTGGACTGACACTGGCTAGCATCGACTTGACAGTAATCGACGACTCACCGACGACTCACCGATACTATCAATCCAAGGGCGGAGTTAACGGCGGTTAAGGTGTCTCGACCGGGACCTCTCACGCACTCTCCATGCACGAATGCGTGGTAGTAATCTGCACCAATAAGAACATCGAAATCGACTGCGTCTCGGGGGTACGTGTCACCAAGCTCAATGGATTTAAGATGTGGATTGACATCAAAATTGATGATGACCGGCTCCAGGGGTTGCCAACTTTTGTCGATAGTCAGCGCTTCCATCTCTACCGGTAAAGACTGGGTACCACTAACTGCTGCTGGGGCTATGGATATTGCAACTCGTTTCATGTTATGGGTCTTTCCAGCACCACCACCAAAGGTGAGCAAAGGGATGCGGGTGCAAGTCCAGCATGAGTTTCAGGATGTGGTTGTTCATGTAACAACCGGTGATGACACTCTCTACATTCACCGACTCCACATCTAGCTAGTAATGGTTGCTATTTGTAACTCGCAGACAGTTAAAACAAAGACGCGCAGCCTTAACACGTTTCAAGCGCTCTTCAAGTGGTTGATCTTAAAGCCAAGAACAATCAGAGGTAATATTTCCTGTGGCTTTACAAATTGCACAAAACTTTGTCATGGGTGGTTGTTTGTTATTATCACTGAACAAAGCAGAAGCTGATGTTATTTGGGATTTCTGTGGTTATTTAAAAACTTCCTTCCCATGGGCTGGAGGGGTGCGACTTCGCCTATTACCACCAATGGAAGGTTTCCCAGATTTGCTACTTCTCTGGGCAGCCTCCCTAGATACCACTTGTTTATTGAGAAACATGAAAAATAGTTCAAGGTCAACTTTATCATCATCTGTCTCTGACAGTTCTAGTTCCCATTTTTCACATGTTTCAGGGGGGTAGTTTCATTTCAAATATGGGAATTTAAATTTAAGCATACAGTCCAGGTGTTTCTTCTTAACCTTCTAAAGCCCTTACACGACTTTGGAGGGTATCATGGAGCTCGCGCAGCGATGATGCATCTGCACTGGGTTTTGCTTGCAAACGAATGATCGACTTTATCAGTGAGGTGGTTATAACCCGCTTCCTACCATAGCGGTGTTTCAGAGTTTCTATAGCATGAATATAATTGGCACCTGTTATCTCGTATCCTTCTATTGTTTGATATGAGACCCCACCCAAGACTGATCTCAAGTAGTACTAAACTTCTGCACCTCAGGAATATCATCTCGATTATGTGCGGCAGCTTTGAACTGGTTCCAAAAGTTCTGAAATTTTATAACTCCATAGAATTTTGGAAGTTCCAGTTTGGGCAATTTCAAGTTGTTTGACTTTGTACTGACAGTGTCTGATGCATGGGTTCCCCAATACACTCCCGAGAGTGTATTGCTTTCGGTAATTAATCAATTTGTCCAATCTATTGTCCATTTTTATGACATCTCAGACATGCTATCTATTTCTTTAATGTTATCAATAACAGCTTCAACGTTTAATTTCAATAGTTTCTCTTTACTTCTAAGCACATTCAACTGATAATAAAAAAAAATCCATGATCTGATTCCGATTCATTGTCTATCCAGGTTCGGGTTTTGCATCAGTCAGCTGTTTTTCTATCTCAGCTGAGTCCCGAGTTATCTCGCTTGACTTCTAAGCATTATTGAGTCTTTTTTTAATGTAGCTCTATTTCCTTTGGCTAAAAGTCCTCGCTTTTTCAGCTCATTCTTTATCTAATCCACTGTGAAATCTTCATACGAAAATGAGCGTTGAGCATCTTGTAATGTCAGGCTTACCTCGTTTTCACTAGGCTTGCAACTTGACTAAGTTTAATCCGGCTCGGAGGACCAAAAATGTGAATTTAACAACAACGATTTTAATTCTGGACTTCAAGGAATGCAATATATACAGTTTGATATACGAGAGGTACGAAAAATGCGAAAGTGACTGCAAGAAATACAATGAAATAGAGAGAGTTCGTGCCGCTATGAACAATGTATGAACAATGATCTGGTCATGAGATCCAAGTACTGTATATAGTCTAGCTTGATTGCAACACAATCATTCCGAATAAATCTAGCCTAAACTACAAGTCTCGTCTCATCGTTGTGCTTAATCATAATAAGGTCCACGACTTTATTACATGGTGGCAAGGAGTGGGTGAGCGAACTGCTATGGTAGATGGAAGCTTTGCCAAATGGAAGCTTCGCCACGCATGGGACAATTACGAGCTCGCGACTCAGTTAGATACGAAGCCGTTTCAATAAACGAGGACAAGAGTCTGGCGAATCATATGACCAATACAAGACTGAACTCAGAAAGCTAGCCGAGGGATGCGAATTCCACTCCATCACTGCCGAAGAGTTATTGCGTGACAGAATTATTTTCGGGATTCGTGATAGCAAAGTCCGAGAGAGATTGCTCCGTGAATCTTAACTGACTCTGACAAAGACTGACGAAATATGTCGTGCGTCTGAAAGTACAGCTGTACAGATAAAATAATTTAGCGAGGGAGACACCGTAAGTGCCGTTAACTTAAGAAAGAATACGAGACGTCAACATGGGAGTGGAAAATCCGAGTATAAAAGGCGGGATGAGGAGACAACCAAGCCATGTGGTAATTGTGGCCGCAAACACGAGCCAGGCCAGTGATTTGCCCGAGGTAAAACGTGTAATGAATGTGGCAAAGCAAACCATTTTGCGGCTGTATGCCGTAGCAGTAGGCTAGTACAAGGGCGGCCAAGCAAACCGCTGCCAAAATGGTTGACTATAAGGACGGTGATTCCAGTGATAACTCGGATGTCTATGTAATCAGTGACGTCGCCGCTGTCACGCTGGATGATGCACAGCTCGTAACCTTAAAGCTAGAAACATCCTGAAGTTTCTTGCGATTTCAACCAGACACGGGAGCACGATGTAATGTGTTACCAGTTCAAATATACAAACAAGCATCAAACGACGACATATTAAAGGAAGTGAAGCCCATAAAAGGCACAATATCAGCATACGGAGGCTCAAGACTTCCTGTTATCGGTGAAGTAATCCTGCGAGTATCACGAGACAAAACCACATGCAAGTTAAATTGCAAGCTTGTCGACAGCAAAGCAATTCGCCCACTTTTAGGGCGGAAAGCATGCCTGGGCATGAACATTATCAAATATACAGATAAATATATAGATTTAGGCACTGCCTAAAAGCGGAGCCTGCGTGGATGCACTTTTTTAGCAATACTTGTAGCAAATTTAAGGATATAGGGGATGCAAACTAGCTTTGGAGTAGTTTTTGTATTTTATATCCATTTCCAAGTAAATCCTGGTGTCTTGGGTACATTACTAATTTCTGCCATGACCCCCACCCCCTGGGGTTTGACTCTCCAAAAAGGTAGTTGGGGTGTAGATAATCTTCTTTTAGGGTATAAACTTCACCCAACTACTATCCCCCAGGGGGTGTTTAATGGTTATTCTGATACTACTATCCTTTAGGGGTATCAAATTAATGAATTTTTGTATTCAATAACAACTGATATATTTACCTCCCTCCACTCCCCCAGGAAGACTACCCAGGATTATGATGGATGAATGAATTGAATTGAGCACGAGAATGACAATAAATACTTTTATTAACAAATTGGTACCTTTTAAAGAATGCTTGTTTTTATTATCATTGTACAAACTGTCGTCTCTTTATTAATACATGTTTTAACATTTATTATTTTATATAATAATAATTATTACATAATTATTATCCTCTTTTTATCTTTTTGTTGTTCTTCTCTATAAAAAAGGATGAAAGAAGTATCGAATTATATATTTTCCAAACGTTAGGGCTCACCTAAAATACACCAATAAACACCATATAGAATCTATGTATCATACCGGCATAGGTTCATGGGTAACGTATCAACTAATTAATGGGTCATTTAAAATGCGATGTTTTCATTTTATGCTGTAATTGACGGACAAAACCTTGCAAAACATCTTTGAGAACTGAGGGGAAAAAAGCATAAATGTGTCAGATAAATAAGACCTGACTGGAATCATTTAGCCATATTTCTTTCATAGTATCAAAGTGAATTGGGTTCAATAACACCAAAATATTGATATACAGCTTACTTTTTTAATAATTTATCAGTGTTATTTTACACTTACCTCATTAAGTGGGAAAAAAAGGAATTAAAACCTACCTGGTCCACCTAAAAAAAAGCTCTTATGTTGTATGCAGAGTAAAGAAGGATTTCAGAAATAGAAACCTTACTTTGTGTTAGAATATCTTTAAGCATGTTTATAATAAGCAGTGAGTCAAATGTAAAACAGTTTAGAATCTAACCTTCAGTGTGTCTACAATTAGTGTATGTAGCATCTATACATTCATCTGGTATCTGCAAATTATAGTCTGCTATGGCAGAGTCTGCTAATAGGACTTTATGCTTGTACTCCTGGATTTCAAAATAGTACACCTGTCATGTACAGTATCTTTCATTGAAAATTGTTGTGCAAAATTGATATTTTAACTATAAAAGGGGTAACATCAAAACTTTGAAACTTTTAGAAATACGACAGATCACCACCTACAATATGTATGTATACGAGATTTAACTAAAACACAACTATAATATTCATGAAACATCTGAGGTAACAAAAACAAAACTATCATAATTATGCATTATTTTATGCAACCAAAACTATAATAATTATGCATTATATTTTGGGTGCCAAAACTATGATATTTTGAAATATTTGAGTTGACAAAAACAAACACGTCTATAATATTTCTCTTTCGGATAGGCCTTTTGATTACTGTACACGAAGTTTTCACACAATTACAATGCAGAACGAGAATTTAACTCAACAGAATTGGGCTTAACAGTTTCAGCTTAATATGCCACATCTGGCATACTTAGCTTGATAAATAAACTAAATGACAAATAAACTAATTCTGCATTACTTATTCTAGTTTGCTTTATTTGAGGTATTTGCTCTTAGTCTAAATAGAAAATGATAGCCTTAGTCTAAAAAGAAGAAAGAAAACAAATAAGAAATCGAATATAGACATTATTTTACTCAAAGAAAACTCACCAACAAAAGCGGTAGTAGTGGAGGTCTGCCTCTGTTGTTTCCTCCTGAGTTTAGATGCCCTCTGTCGCTCACGAGCCCTTTCTCTTTGCCCTTGAGCAAACAAGCTG
The DNA here is from genome assembly GCF_932526225.1 of Nematostella vectensis. Lineage (NCBI taxonomy): Eukaryota > Metazoa > Cnidaria > Anthozoa > Actiniaria > Edwardsiidae > Nematostella > Nematostella vectensis. The sequence continues at coordinate 17,317,006 of NC_064039.1, forward strand.
TCTTCTGCCATCATTGTACGCTGGGCGTTGAGTGTTTCTAAGTTTCTCTGCCTCTTTACGAGCTCTCTGCTCGTCATCTAGTTCGTACTCCGAGTCCTTTTGCTTATTGCGGACTATTTGCTCACCACTTAACCTGTACTCGTAGCTCGTCTGTCTTTTTAGCACTCTTTGCTCCTCGGTGAGTACAAGGTCACGCTGTCTTTGCCGAACTCTTTGTTCTTCTGTCAACACTCGTGGCCTGCGTGACCTCTCCTCCTCATTATTTTGCTCCTCCCCTCTTCTTGGGTCTTCTTCAACTAAAATCGATCGAAACGAGATGACATGATCTGAAAATTAGCCCAATGGTATAAAATATACCTAAAAAGTAAACACAAGCGCGCGCAAGACTACCGCCATCTTGTTTTTGGACGCGAGTTTTAACAAAACAATTGTACACACATTATTTTCTGTACAATAGAAGTATTTTATTCTTAAAAATAAAATGCTAGTAAGTTTTATTTTAGCATTTTTCATAATCGTCTGATAATAAATCCGTGAAAACCTTTCTAACATATACTTAACTTAAAAAAGCACTCAGTTCAAAACCGTTTGTTTTTTAACATATACCTACTTGGATGTAAACATAAAACCATAATAGTTGTGCACGTACCTCTTTTATCACCACGTGAAAGGTCGTCCATGGTCACAGTGGCAATAATAAACTTCTCAATATTCAATTTCTTGTTTCGCTTTGCGGGTTTGCGTTGTTCATAAAAGAACTTTGAAGCATAAGTGGGGAAGTTTGGGGGCGGTGGTAAAAAATGTGTAAAAACACGTAAGCTTTATTTCCAGTTAGACTGGTTATAAACCGGTTATGTCCAGTTTGGTGATTGAGTAAACATCATCATGACGTCATCGTGATTGACGTGTCACTTGTCGATGACTCCTTTCTAGTTGGGGCCGAGTGGGGCCTGGGAGTTGCATGATTTACTGGATTGTGACACACAGGGTACTCGAGCGATGACCACAAAAACCAAGTCGCATAGTTATGCCATATTTCTATACCTATGGAGCTCCGCGCGCGGCCTGCGGCTGTGCTGGCTCCGCTATGATAAGGAAAAGAAAGACACAGACCGGAGACGCAGCAGTCTTTGAGGTTGAGGAAACGAGAAAGTGTTTAACCAAAGAGAACTTGTTTAATCAATTTCCTCAAGCATTTTCAGAGGTTGTCGGGAAGCTGGACGGCAAGTACCACATCAAGGTAGACAATACCGTACATCATGTCCAGCACGCACCACGGCGCGTACCGGTTGCCATGCGTGCAAGACTTAAGGAAGAGTTGCATTGAATAGAACAACAAGACATCATTGCCCCGGTTACAGAGCCCACACCGTGGGTCAGCTCTCTGGTTGTTGTTCCAAAGCCCAACGGAAAGCTGTGCATTTGCCTCGACCCCAAAGATTTGAACAAGGCGTATCGAAAAGAGCACTAACCTCTGCCTACGATAGAGGATGTTGCAACACTACTGCACGGTGCCAAAGTGTTCACCAAACTAGACGTAAAAAACGAGTTTTGGCATGTCGAACTTGACATTTGATTAATCATACCTGACGACATTCAACACCCCATTTGGAATATATCGCTGGAAACGGATGCCATTCGAAACTCGCTCGGCTCCCGAAGTCTTCCAGCGAAGGATGCATGAGCTCATTGAGGGCATGCCCAATGTGGAGGTAATCGCGGATGACTTTGTGGTTGTTGGTTATGGGAAAACGCACGAGGAAGCGAGCCGCAACCATGACCATCATCTGATAGCGTTCTTGAAGCTTTGTGAGGATAGCGGTCTCAAGCTAAACACCGACAAGATAAGGCTTCGACATACAGAAGTGTCGCTTATCGGGCACGTGTCCACCGGCACAGGTCTTAAGGCTGACCCAACAAAGGTAAAAGCCATCGTTGAAATGCCTGACGCTACAGATAAGGCAGGGGTACAGCGACTCCTGGGGCTGGCTCAGTACCTTAGCAAGTTTCTCCCGCACCTGTTTGATGTTACCAAGCTTCTGCGGGAGCTTACACAACAAGATGTCGAATGGTCCTGGGGAGGCGCACAAGCCACAGCACTGAGTCAGCTTAAGGATGCCGTAACCCGTACACCAGTATTGAGATACTAAAACCTGGAGGAGCCCGTCACCATTCAGTGCGATGCATCACAGTCGGGTATGGGAGCGGCTCTACTTCAGAACGGGAAACCAGTATCCCTATGCATCCAGGGCGTTAAAGTCAGCAGAAACCAGATACGCTCAGATTGAGAAGGAGCTGTTAGCTATTGTGTTTGCCTGCGATTGATTTGAGAGATATATTTACGGCCTAGACGTAGTTCATGTCGAAACAGAACACAAGCCCCTTGAGGTTATTGTGCTCAAACCACTCAATGCTGCACCGCAACGGCTACAACGGATGCTGCTCAGGTTACAGAAATACAGTTTGAAGCTTACATATAAGAAGGGTAAAGACATGTTTCTTGCAGACACACTCAGCAGGGCCTACCTACCCGAATTTTAACGCATCGAACCACCTCCATGAGCTTAGGATGTTGATCATGAGGTATTGCTACCCGTGAGTGAGGCCCGCTGGCAGCAGATCGAGCACGCATCCGCCGATGACCCTGTAAGTCAAGAGCTGTGTTCAATGATACTACATGGCTGGCCTAGTAGCAGGTCAGATGTGTCACCTTGTTTGATCCCGTATTTTGACATTCGGGAAGCGTTTGTGGTACAGGGTAATATATTCAAAGGACAGCAGCTTGTAGTACCAGCAGCACTCCGCAAGGAATTTATGGCAGTTACCCATCAACAGAGCTCAAGGAAGATATACGGAATAGTGATGTCTGTCTGGCTCATCGCTGTGGGCAAGCGAAAGAACAAATAATACAGCACGAATTTGTGGCCAGGCCTTGGTCAAAGGTTGCGGCAGACCTTTGTCAGATTGACGGAAGGACATTACTGGTGATAACAGATTACTACAGTAGCTACATTGAAGTGGCGCGCGTGACTACCACCACTACAAGAAGCATAGTCAAGGAACTTAAAGAGGTCATGCGAGACATGGAATACCCGATGTTCTAGTAACTGACAACGGACCGCAGTTTGCTTCTGCCGAATGTTCGGTATTTGCGCGCACGTGGGAGTTCGGTGAAGTTCGTGGTCAGTCAGAGAATTTGACGCTGCTTGATTGGCGTAACACTCCCGCAGAAGGGGTTGGCACTAGTCCAGCGCAGCGACTGATGGTGAGGCGGTGCAAAACCCTCCTTCCGATGGCAGGTACTTTATTACAGCCTCGCCATGACACTGAAAGGGAGACCCGTGCACTCGCAGGAGTAAAACAACGGCAGCGTTTCCACTATAATCGGCGCGCAAAACCTCTCAACAAGATTTCGCCGGGGGAGACAGTGAGAATGAAGCTACTTGGGAACGAACGCTGGACACCAAGTCTGCCCTGAGATATCAGACAACCGTAGCTACACAGTCAAAGTTGGTGACACAAAATACAGGCGAAACCGGAGGCACATCCTGAAAACGAACGAGCCTGCAATGCGAGAGCCAACCGAGTCCTCTGAACCACAGACACCAGACGAGGAAGACAAGGCTTCCATCACTCAAGGGTCTGGTAACGAGCCTCCCCTTATTGAGCCAAGTAACTTACGAAGGTCTGGACGAGCCAGACAGGTGCCGCTGTGGCACCAGGACTATGATGTGAGGGCATAAGCTAATGACCAAAGCCATGATGAGTATAATACTGGTTAACCAAAGTGTACATAGCTATAATCACATTAGAAATTTACTAATTGTTTTGTTTTCTGTAAGGGGAAAGATGTGACGAGATGCCGTGTCATGCGTGACGGCTTTTAACACTACGTGCCGGCACGAACAATGTAACACTATCCCAATGATCCGGTCATAAGATCCAATTACTGTATATAGTCTAGCTTGATTGCAACACAATAATTCCGAATAAATCTAGCCTAAAATAAGTCTCCTCTCATCGTTGTGCTTAATCATAATAAGGTCCACGACTTTATTACAGGGTCCGAACACTATTACTAGAATGAATTAGAGGCCTCTAAAAAATTATGTAATTATGCTATTTTTGCATATAAAAACTTACCCCCTAAATGTACTGCAACTGTTTCAACGGAAACTTTATTTTACCTGGTGATCTCCCGATGTCATCAACCTCTGATTTACAACCGCTAGCTTTAAGAAACGCTCTTCCTATTCAGAAAAGTGTCCCAAAAAACTCTCCCGGTAAAGCGGGCCCGGTAATTACCGGTATTCTGTTTTTCTTTTTTAGTTATATTCTTTTTCGCCGTGAGTCAATTCTTTTTGCCTTGAGATTTTTCTTGTCTCGGTGAGCTATTTCTTTTCTTCGTGCGCTATTTCTTTTCTCCTTGAGCTATTTCCTTTCGTCGTGGGCCACCGTACTTTCCAGACGACCGAGTAGAGTTTGGGATTAGAGAAATGATTTGGCTTTGATTGCCTGCAAACGGTTTGGACTCAAGCGAAACATTGAACTGCACACTAGCGATATGAAGGTGTTGCTTTGTCTATAAGGAAAATAATATATTCCATATTTGGAAAAAAACTGTGATCATTCTTGTCATTTTTTAGGTTGCCGTACCGCTGGTGCTTCTTATACTTGTCTATATGTCTTGTAATCAGAAGATACAAACTAACAGTGACAGTGACCATCTTTAGCAAATGGAGAAGTCTCTGAAAAGAAACTGAGATTCCTCGGTACCAGACCTCCAAAAAGACAACGTTTTCTTAATACATTTTCCATAAAGTTGATGTTTGAACTTTTTAGAAGTGGAGGAAAAAATCAACCGAGTGAGTGCTTTTTTTCAGAGATATTTTTTCCGTTAGAGTTTTACGCACGTCCCCACACTCGCGCCAAAAAAGCAAACACCAGACACGGAAAAATCCACAGATATCCCATCGTGACCACAAGAACTTTATCGTATAGTTATACACCACTTTCCTATGATTACGGAGCTCCGCAAGGGCTCCGCTATAAATGACAACAAATATACTAGCGCAAAGATATTTATGATCCTTACTCTTATATATGTAAAACGTATCTTATGATCCTTACTCTTATGGTCGTAAGTATGTTATGATCCTAAAAAATTTCTTATGATCCTCACTCTTATATATGTAAATTTCGTATGATCCTTACTCTTATGTTTGTAAGTATCTTCTGATCCTTACTCTTATGTTTGTAAGTATCTTCTGATCCTTACTCATATGTTTGTAAGTATCTTATGATCCTTACTCTTACTCTTACTCTTACTCTGATGTTTCTAATTATTAATTATTGTTATCTAATTTGAAACCGATTTCCTTGAATAGATGTTCCCGTAATGGACTGACCCCCGTGAATGCCGCTTGTGTAAACGATAATTTAAAGTCGCTGGTACAGCTAATAAATCACGGCGGACATCCAGACAACGCTGGTCAAGATCACCAAGAGCTCCCCATTGTTTCTGCTCAAAGGTACCACAGTAACAAGGTGATAAAATACATGACGAATCTGAAGCGAGAGGCGAGAATGCAACCCGGACTGGACAAACTAGACGCTCCCTACAGGACTAAGGTACTCAGTTAATGCTCTTTATCAGTTGGCTACGATGGTATGTGAGCCAAATTGCCTCTTTAGGAGGAGGTGTAAAACCCTCAATATACTTCATACCAAAAACAAATAATTTGAGTTCTGCTAAACAGAGAAAAAGTAAAATGTTGATTGCAAATAATCACACAGTACGAAGAAAAAAATGATGAAGCAATACTACAGAATCAACAGATGTTTTTCAGAATTTTTCTCAGAATTTTTTCGCTGCCGGGTGTCACAGGCTGAACGCTTTGCTTTCAGACACCATAGTTGAAAAAGTAAATAAGTACAGACCAAAAAGATCTCTAAATGAAGCTCTCATTTTTATTCATTCTAGACTCATAATTATGCGATACAAGTTCGGTAGATAGGATAACTGGACTCGTTATTGTGTGCTACAGATTTGGATGATAAGAAAACAGTACCCAATACGGGTACAGTAGATGGGATAACTGGACTCGTTTTGATGCGCTGGTTCGGTAGATGAGATAACGCGAGTCGTCAAACTGCGCTACGGACTCGGATAAGATAACGGTAATCGTTATAACGCACAACGGTTTCGCTGATGATGAGATAACTGAACTCGTTTATCTGCGAAGGTTTTGGTAGAGGGGTAACGCGAGTCATTACGCAGCGCTACGGTGATAGGCACCGGAAGAACGCCTTCTTCTCATTTAGTGATTCTACTACGTAAGTATTTCCGGTATCTTGTGCGACGCACAACTTTGAATGGGCTCGTACCCCAGACATCCTGCATTTTTTACTTCCTTGCACTCTGCTACGGAGGAATACTGTAGCACCAATGGAAAGACTAGTGTCATCTGCTTTTACATTGTGCCTGGTCTGTCTTTGAAGAACGTTTATTACGATAAAGTCTATTGCAAGCACCCCAAGAGGGCGACTAGCTGTCAAAAAACTCTTGGACGCTTCCCTGCTTTGGCAGCGTACAGGGTTCACATTTCCGACAATATTCTGCTACCCCTGGGAGCGCATCAGCATTTTAGTTGCTGCGTCCTGAACTGTACTTGATACTAAAATTGAACTGAGCAAAGTATAAATCAGCACAGGGTTGAAAAGGTTTGTTAAACGCCTTTGTGAAATGGAGTAGTTGCGCCTCTGTAAAACAGAGTAGTTGTGTTTCACAGAGGCGTTAAACATACCTTTTTAACCTTGTGCTGATTTATAACTTGTGTCCAAAGACCATCTAGCTTTTCTACAGCTTGCCTTTAGTGCTTTTAGTTATATCATAAACTGAGCAAGTTAGGTTGCCCACCGCCCACCTTGTGGTTAGAAGCCGCGTTGTCGCTCAAAAGTGTTTCCGAACACTAAGATGTCATCAAGGTAGATAAGCAACGACCGAGAATCAAAATCTCCGAAAGCGAAAAACGCATGAATAAAGCCGGGGCATTGCAGAACCCAAAAGGCATTCGGGTAAACTCGTACAAGCCCCCTGTCCCTGTCCGAAGAGTGGTCTTATCTGAATTACACTTCTTAACTGGGATCTGATGGAATCCTTGAGCCAGATCGTCTATTGCCTCCTCGGTCATAGGTTAAAGGTTCGCATCCGTGTAAGTCTTGGCCTTCAAAAGCCTGTAAAACACACACAGTCGTAGTTTTATACCTTTCTTTCGGACAAGCACAATCGCTGATTGTGATAGTCTCGGACCGGGTAATCATTTTTTTCTACCTGCGACCGCTGTGATTCCTCTGGACCTTCAACATGCATACGCGAGATGACCCTTTTTGCATACTGTGAACGTCAGCGTCAGTAGCCTTTCTAACAAGTATATGACCCTCGATGGTGGTTAAAAACTTGGCCGACGGCTGGAGCTGCGCGCTCTTGAGGACAGCTACTGGTGTCCTCGCATAAACGTATGCATTTTAAAGAAAACAAGAATTGGAATTTATGTTTTAAACTTTAAATGGGCGCACACCCGAATATTTAAGTTATAAGTTACGATCAATTTTGTTCCCCACGTACCATCAATACAAGGAGTAGCAAACGCAGAGGCTTGGTTTTACCTCGTATCAATCGCACTCTCGGACAACGAATTTTGGTGGGGCCAAAGCATGGAACGCTCTTCCATTGAATGTTAGGGAAAGGAAACCCCTTACTTTGCACTAAAGGCTTTATAGTGAAACATATAAATACTGTTCGAACTGAAAATTGTTTCGTTTAACACTATTGTAAATGATACATATTATCATTATGTACATTTGTAATAATTTAATTTTATGAGAGCCACATGTTTATTATTTGTATTGATATAAGGTGTCACTCTCAATAAAAAATGTCTAATGTATGTATCATTGTAAATGATACATATTATCATTATGTATATTTGTAATAATTTAATTTTATGAGAGCCACATGTATATTATTTGTATTGATATAAGGTGTCACTCTCAATAAAAAAATGTCTAGCCAGCCAGCCAGCCAGCCATCCAGCCATCCAGCCAGCCAGCCAGCCAGCCAGCCAAGAGACATCGGATTGAGACTTGGCGTCTCAGTAGATAGCTATCATTTATCTAAGCCACAATGTGGGAAAGACATTTGTAATCGGTCATAACTTTTGCTACAAAGCCAGCATGCGACATGCGAACGGCCTTATTGCAACATCCTGTCAGGGCAACGACGGCCTCAGTCAACCTTGTAAATGTCCTCAAAGAGTCTGGTGAAGCTTGAGAGATTCAGCAGCTATCACAACTTCCATTACGAAGATTAAGTTTGGAAATCATATGAAATCAGTAGCTCTATTTGTAAATATATCTTCATATTCATATTCATAGGCATATTTGTCACTTTTCGCCGCCCGCCTCGATTAGCCTTAGCTATTTGCGGGCAGCATTGCTGTAAATTGACTGAAATTGCTAATAATTTTTGTTGTTGTTGCTTTTGTTGTTGATGCCAAAACCGTCTGACGGGGAAGAGATGAAGCAAGGATGGGCCCAAGCAAAAGCGCGATTAACTGTTAGATTTACTAAGAAGGTGAAGGAGCATCTCACAGCACGGTTTATGGTCGGAGAAAGAAACTGGTCGCAAGGCTGACGCTTCGCAAGTAACGACAGATATGCGAACAGCAAAAGACACGTCCAACAAACGACAGTTTAGTAGAGAATAGTGGGTGACAAAGTCCCAAATTAAGAGCTTCTGTTCGCGTCTTACTGAGCAGGTAGTTAGACAGGAAGTCATCGCACCAGTCAACGAAAAAATAAAAGTTAGCTATCCCGTGTAGTACGATGTGTTCGATCTGTGTGAATGTTATCGCACTGAAACCCTTGGGAAGTAAAGTTAAACAAGGAAATGCTAAAGGCAATATGTGTTTACTTCGACATTCCAGTTAAATCTAGTTACACTAAGAGACTCAGAACATAGGAGAGATGATCACAGAGTGTAAATGTGTTACAGGATGACATGGTCTCTCTCACGTGAAAACAAAAATTAAACCAAACAAAATCCACTTTGATAATGGACTTGATAAAGGCTTTCACTAAAAAAAAGTCTTGGGATGATTCATTTCTGGTCGAAATTTACCGGGCGGGAGTTAGTGAGACAGCCTGTTAACGGTAATAAAATGTCTCAGTACTTACAAACTAAAGGATGTCTCATGTCCCGAAATACATTCAAACCCAAAACTCCTGGTAATGCCTTCTTGCGAACTTGCATCGAAGCAAGGATAGAGTCAAATAGAAACTCTAGGTTCTCGATGGTGTGGTTTAAGGCACTTAACTTGAGTTCTACATAACCGACAAAAAGAGATTTCCAAGCCTTGCGAAGCCCTTATCTGGACATGGGACGCCACATTGATCAATTGGCTGCCTCCCCGTAGAAACCCACGGTTAAAGGCCTCTGTGACTGTTGATATATCTCTGCCCCGGTATCTATCAGACATTCAAAGTCCTCTTCTCCGGCCCTCACACACACTCCCGGGCACTCACATGTCGCACTCTTGAAGATCTAGCCTCTTGTTAAATGCCCGCCCGCTGGTTGGCTCGCGGGCACCTCTAGTTTGACTGAGAAGTTCGCTTCGCCTTATCAGGCGTAGGTATACCGGACCCCCCCCCCCCCCCCCCCCCCGCCTGACTGTCTCTTTTTGGATAATCCCTCTTCAAATGGCCTGAGGACCGACACAACTAGCACTGGCGTGGTCCACCATTCTGGGGAAAGGAGTTTACGCAATAGCCTGTCTTAAAGATTTAATTTTCTTTTGTTGCACAGCAATTTGTCTCCCTTGCTCCCTTAAAAGTTAATGAATTCAAACCACAATTTTATTTTCACAGGTTGTTTCGATTCTCAATTCACAGGTGTTTTTTTTCCAGCAGTGGTATATTAGTATAATATTCAGACATGTCCATAGATAAAAATAAAAAAATAAATAAACTTAAATCCTTAGGTATAGCCAAACTGGTGTGTTGCAATGTTCTACCGCATAAGAAAGCAAAAAGCATAGTCACGAAACATGAAGCATGGTATCGAGTGAGAAGATTTCGTCTCAGGACAACTTAAAATCTTAAACTTTCAAAAGTTTAGTTTTTCCCCGTCCCAAACAATTGAAGAGGGCGAAGGCCGTCAGTTTTTTGTGGAAGAGAGAAAGTCTAGCGCAGCTATTATTTTAATTTGATGATTGATTTTACTTTAAACAGGAGCACACAAAGAAGTATCCACGTGTTGACGATGCTAGCAAGCACACATCGATCACTTGTATTGACGTAAGCGAGTTAGGTCAATATTCGTCAAGCAAACTGAAGTTATACGCTCCTGACATAGTCTTCACGCTCGCTTCCTGGCGTAGGGTACCTGTTACCGTAAAATATATGGCACAGAAGTCATACGAGAAGATGCTGAAAAAGGATATGCTCGTCCTAAGGTGAGTCTCAGCTACTTGGAATCCCAAGTGTTTCATCTAAAGGTCAAATGGATGTCTCTTACCCGAAATTAAACCAACAACAACTTTAAATGCTACAGAAATCAATCCTTTTTGTTATACAGTCGTTAACAATGATTGCATAATGTTTTTATCGCCTACAAAAGCAATTTCTTCTACTGCTGTTACATTACATTATTAATGCAATAACATTTTATCGCGCTCTAACTCCACACTCGCACGCTTGAACAATGTTGTAACGATATCCGGTTTGTACAACTTCCGGTGACGTCACACACCACGTGCGCAGACACACTTGTACGAGTTTCGTAGACATGTAGTTGTTGTTCTTTGAGATAAAGAATATCGTCGTCTCATATGTCTCGGTGTTCTTTCTTCGTTCTTCATCGTTCCTTCAGCTAAGAAACGATACAAATGTGACCCGGCAAGGGAAAACGTACACTAGAGAAAAAGCCTTCGGGCTATGAGCGAAAAATATCGTTCGACGGATTATGTAGAACGCTTTTACGATATTCAGAAAGATATAAAGTTTCTACGAGAAACGATCTCCGATTTTCAGGATCGTTTCTCCGAAGTTAAGATCGTTATCCCTGTTTTAAAAAAACTTTCATCACTGAGGTTAGCACTTGAAGGCGAGAATGTCTTTCCGATTTTCAAGATCGTTCTTCCAAAGAAGAGATCGGCTTCACGAAGACAAAGAACTTCTTTCCGGGACTTGAAAAATGTTTATCAGTGCGAGGAAACCCCAAAGGCAAAAACGTTCTTCCGATTTTGGTAATCGTTTACCAAAAAGACAACATCGCTCTTTCGAGAAATGCTTGGCTTGTTAATTTTAATTTCCATTTCAGCTACATTAAAGCTGCGGTTTAGCAAGTTGTTGTTTTTTGCAAAGACAAGTAAAGTTTAAAAGCTGATGACTCGCTTTCTTAGTTTGCATACAGCTCATAATCAATTTGAACACTTTACCTATCGCAATGATCGTAATAGCAAATTAAAGCTCAGATATTGATGCTTGAGTTCAATAGCAAGCGCAAAGCCGTCATAGTGAAGTTGTGGTCACCATTAACATTTTGTTGTTTTGAAGACAAGAAAATATCAACAATATCAAAAGACAAGAAAATATCAACATAGATAGATAGATAGATAGATAGATAGATAGATAGATAGATAGATATAGATAGATAGATAGATAGATAGATAGATAGATAGATAGATAGATAGATAGATAGAAACTTTATTAAAGTGTCATAAACAACCTCTAGCCGGGGATAAAACCCCTACTAATTGGGGGACACAAAAAAAAAGATAAAATTATAAAAATTATACTGATTATTAAAAATTTAAAATTGTAGATTCTTACTGATAAAGCTAAATAAATGAATATATATATATATATATATAAATACATGTAAATTGATTGTAATCTATATGAAATTATGAAGAAAAAAAAATGACTAGATTTAAAAATTATCATGCGGAACATAGGGCACAGCCCTTACAATTTTCTATAAATTCGAAATCCTTTTTTCTCATAGTCAATTTAAAACTTTTTAAACTGTCAATTGATCTTTCTGCCCTAGGTAGGCTATTCCATAGTTTAGCCCCCATATATCTTAGGGAATGTTTCCCGTAAGTGACTGTATTAAATCTTGGAATAACAAAATCGGACAATCTTAAATTATAGTTCGTGTTTTTTTTAGAAAACAAATCACTAATCCCAGATGGACAAAGGCCATTTTTAACTTTGTACATTAAGATGCAAATGTCTTGCAGTCTACGATTACGTAGAGTAGATAAATTAGCCTTTATTAATAGTTCGTGGTAAGTGCAATTCCAGTCTTTAAAAACAGCTCTTAAGGCACGTTCCTGTAAACGCTCAAGCTTCCTACTATCGCTTGCCTTACAAAAATGCCAGGTCAAGTGGCAGTATGTCAAATAAGGCAACACAGCAGATTTATAGAGAACTAGTTTAGCGTTTGTAGGTATCAAGTTCCTGAGTCTCATCAGCACACCGATTCTTCTGCCAGCATTTTTACATGCTATGCTTATATGCTCCGAGAAATTGAGTTGAGAGTCTATTGTAACTCCTAGTAGCTTTAGGGAGTCCGCTGACCGTATTTCCTGGTTGTTGATAGAAATGCGTGAGATCGAGTCCACGGAGGCGTTTGCCTTTTTACCATAACCGATGCTTAGTGTTTGGTATTTCTTGAGGTTACCAGCCAACAAATTGGACTCGTACCACGCAGTCGCGAGTTCGGCACTTGCACTGAGCTATCAACAGCCGATTCGCTTTCTTAATTTGCATACGGTATACGACGAACTTCACGAATCGCGACAATCTTATTGGCAAAAGAAAGCTGAGATATAGAGGACCATTTTAAGAGAGTTCTGTTCGATGCACGAGTTTAATAACGAGCGAGAACTTTCATATTGTTGTCGTCACCGTTAACAATGACATTGCAATGACAAATAGAGTCGACTCGCTTTCTTAGTTTGCATACAGCTCAAACTAATTTGTAAGTTTTCAAAATTAACTGGAAAATTAACTGTAAAATTTCGGATTGCTCCCTTAAGGATCATGTTGACTTATCAATATCCGTCTAAAGTGACAAGTAAAGCCAAAAAACCCCGCTCCTTCTATATATTTTTCATGGGACAAGATTAATAAACTTTAAGGGCGAACGTTCTCCCGCAATTCAAGGAAACGATCTTACGAATTTTAAGAACGATCTTCCGAACTTTCCGAATTTAAGAGAACGATCTTCCGAACTTTGGAGCATTTTTTTCGAATTTAAAGGAAACGAATTTCGGCCTCGCAAGTTTTCCACGATAGTTTACCAGCATATTTGTCAGAAGAGCTTGAAAGAATCCATAAGCACGCTCTACGGATAATTTATCCAGACCTCCACTATGCTGACGCTCTCTACGAAACGAGCCTTTTCAATCTACATAGCAGAAGGCAGCAAATGGTGGTTCAACTTTTTAATGACATAATCAAAGATCCCAACCATAAATTGTACCACGTGTTGCCAGATCGCAATGCCAGCTCTATATCCATTCGGCGCACGCGCACTTTTAACGTTCCAAAGTGCAAGACCAACCGTTTTAAGAACGGTTTCGTCGCGTTAGATTATATCCTTGTACATATCGGTTTTCGCCTTGATTTTCAAATCTTATATTTATGTATATAGTATTATTAACTTCATATTAACTTATTATTATAATTTTTTTTAATAATATTGTAATTTTACCGTAATTCAGCTTACTAGCTGCAATGTTATCTGTCTTTTTAATGCTTAAAATTGATGCCGCGACTGATACTAGGACTAGCTTTACACATTTACACTAGAGCATCTCGATTTTCTCTCAAAAACGTTAGAAACGAGACTCAAACTCGTTTTTTTTGCATATGTCGTAATGGCGGTCGGCCACGCTTTTTGAACGCTCCCGCCTTCACGACGCAAAATGGCTTCAAAAGAAGAGATAAGAGAAATCTTGAGATTTCAATAAGGCCACTAGAACTAAAGATCGATGACCTAAAATCTTCAGTGGAAGACCTAAATAAGAAATATGACGACATTCTGTCCCAAATGGGAAAGATAAACCAAATGGTTCAGTCACATCGAAGCTCAATCAGAAAGTTAGATGAAGAAAAACAGAGAAGTAATGAAGCTCTGGAGAAAACAGAAGAACTCTAAAACAAATGCAGGAGGCGTTAGCCTTATCTATCTAAACAACTGAAATTTACACGGAGGCACGACTTAGATGTGTCGGCGGACGGAATTGAATCATGCTGGATAGAACTAGACCGTCAAAAACAAAAGAACGTTTTAATAGGCTGTATTTATAGGCACCCTAGAAAATAGAGAGCTGTTTTACGATAATTTACGATCTAAATTAATGATTTGACTAGCAAGGGCCGTGAAGTCTTAGTTATTGGTGATACAAATCAAAATTTTCTAAGATACCATGACGACAAACAAACTGCGGAGTATCTGGACATGTTATTGCTTTAATGCCAATCATTACTAAACGTACTCGAATAACCGAACATAGTGCGACTCTCAAAGTACCTGAAAAGGTGATTAAAACTGGTTTCTTTGGCTGATATTTCGGATCACTTGCCTGTTTTTTTGCACAATGAGTGGCAAACTACCTCTATCCAATAAAATGTCTACTGAGTGAACACGCTGTCGTTTGATATGCCCTATTCCAAAATTGAAGACATAATAGCCTTGATGAATCTTCGATTGCACAGAGTGGGACGGCAGGATCCGTCTACCTTGACCTCTTACTGGACCTCCAGTGGGTGCAGGGGCCTTGAGTGCTTGTAGAGGGATTCTGTGGTGCGGGTTATGCGGGTGTGGAGAGCCTCCTCCTGGGCCGCCCACTCGTCTCGCCAGAGGGGAAGGATGTTAGGGTCGGAGAATTTCTTTAGCCGGTTGGCAAGGGATCGTCCAAATACGATCTGTGCCAAATACGATCTGTGCCGGGGAGAGGTGACAATCTGGGTCGGGGGTATTACGTATAGGAAGTCAATTTCTTAACAAATCTTCTCTCTTCTCTTTTCTTCTTCATCGATCGAAACTTCTGTCTGTAAGTCTCCTATGTGATGTCATATCGTAGTCACTCATTTCTGCCTATACATGGCTACGTATGTTGTTAGAGCAGTGCATTCCAGATATCTTGTTTCCGATTCCTTTTTCTCGGCCTTTTCACTTGTCGGCGTTAGTTGATTTGTTGTCACAAAATATGTCACGTTTCGGTATTCCTTCTACTAAACCCAACGTTTTCGCGAATGTATATACATGTGTTACAGCCAAAAATCGTTTTTAATAATCTTACACATATACACAACGATCACAAGCTTGAACAAGCCTGTCTTAGTATGCATAACAATAGCATCACAAGAATGCCACGCAACAAACACTTTTATTATACGCATGTGCTTAAAGTTGTTGAGTCAAGTCTTGAGTCAATGTGGTCGAGTCACTTGTTTTAATTCTTTAAAGAAACGTCCTCATTGTGTAATTTGCCTCTCACCAGTCAGATTCGTCATCCCCGTATAGCCAACCTTCTGGCAGTGGGTACCGGCCCTGTAGCGGAGCAGATGTGTCTAGTACTGGAATGTTTCAAGATAGGATCATTGCATTTCGTTTTGCACGAGACATCAAAGGAGATCAGTCTTCCTGACAGAGTCGCCATCTTCTGCGATGTTTCAGAGGGACTGGAATTTTTAAAGAGCCGTCGGATTGTCCATTGTTTCCTTAACAGCCATAGCATAATGATTTATCAGCCTTTTCGAGCAAAGATTTGTAATTTAGAGTATAGTCAAAAAGAAGGCAGCGAACCTAACGAAAGTTATCAGATGCTTCCAATTGACGCATGCGTGAAGCAGCACCCATGGATGGCACCTGAACAATTAGATGGTGAACCCACAAGTTTTGAGGCTGACGTTTACAGGTAGGTACATATATATATAGTTTACTTCATAGACATACTGGATATGACCTGTACAAAGCACTTTCTATGCTGTGAATTGTATCACGAAATTTTTATTTGTATAATGAGATTAAACTGCCATCGTCAAATAAGCAAACACAGACTTTATTTAAAAATTAAGGCTTAGCTACAAAAATATAAAGAAAAGCAAAGCATTGTAGGTATGGACTATGGCTACAGAGCACGCCATTACTATTTTCTAAAATTATGTTAGCCGAGTAAAGGTAAGGGCAACAAAACGCCAAACGCACCAGAAACATGATGCTAGCCCCATCCGAGGGAAAAACAGCACATACTTAGAAAACTTAACTAATAACTTTAGTATAACTCTTGATAAGCTAAGTAAATTCGTTGATAATGAGGGAACTATTCGCGTAGGGGGTCGATTCGTCGTTATGTCAGTTCACGGTGAAACTAACCAAAAGAGTAACTGCGAAGGGGTACCTGTGTTTGTTTACATGTGCATCTACTAGAGCCCTACATTTAGAGGTAGCATACTTGTTAGGTACTGACAACTTTTTGGACGCGTGTTCGAGAATAGTTTCTAGTAGGGGTGCTGAAGTCTTCAAAGAGAGCGATACGCGCGATATTAGAAGACGCGGGAATCACGGTGAGACACTCTTGCATGATTGAACTGGTTGCATCCTTGTAGAGGTCCGCTCCGTTTGAGAGTTCCATTTCAAACTAAAGAAGAAAATATTGAAATATGTCCGTTAAAAAACCGGCGGAGAAATGGACCAGAGAGTGTAGTTCAGGAAGCGGAGTTCCGGAAGACGTAATGCTGTCGCAACTTGAGCTAAAAGAACGAAAAATTGAGAACATCGAGTTGAATAAAAAAGAGAAGTTGAACGCGAGGCAGACTACTCAAGAAGAGAAAATGAAATTTTCTTTTTTTTATGTCCAAGATGTTTAATCTAACGGTGAGTGAAAAGTTCAAGAATGTTTTCCAAGTTGAAGTACTTTCGCAAGAGGCAGCGGAGGAGAGGAAAATACTGCGAGCAGCTTTCAAGTCTGCAAGGGAGCAGCCTGTCGACTCCTGCAAGTGAGCGGCCTGTCGACTCCTGCAAGTGAAAGGGAAGTACCTCATGGTAGGCAACGTACGCTACACAGCGGACAGACCAGAAACTTTAAACCCGGTAGTGTCTTAACTATAACTTTTTACTACCCAAAGATTAGAAATGTTTTGAACGTCAATTTTGAACTCTTACGCTTTAATGTATCTCTTAAAGAATCTACGTAAAATAATTACGATGCATTAATTACAACTTTCTGTTTGTTTGTATGGTTATATTTGTTTTCCATCTTATGTTTCATTCTGGAATTCCTATTTTGTTTTACCTTGCAAATAGTTTAAAATTTTTATTCTAATCAGACACGAGTCTAGATTTTTCTCCATTAACGTAAGAGGTTTGCATGATTACAAAAATGGCAGAAAAATATTGAAGTGGATAGATAAGCACAATGGTGACAAACACGTGACGCCAAAAAGATTTCGCGGACAATGTCGCATGGTACACATCAACAATCTCGTTCCCAGAGCCCACGTACCTTTGTGCCAGTGGCAAGATACAAGGCTCTGGGATAATCAATTTTTTCACCAACAGAATCTGTTGGTTCCGGTTTTACTGCGCATGTCCAAACAAAATAGCGACCGGAAAGAACAAGATTTGATCTCTTTCACTGATCGATCTAATTCGCGCTTAACAAATAAGGAAAAGTCGATGATTTCACGCTGAAAGAAATTAAATCCTAGTCATCGTTTATAGAAAGGATGGTTTTGGTGTATTTGTTGCCAACCCGTAGTGTTAAAGCATTCCTAAATCACGAAGTGCTTGGATTCGCCAACGATGTGTTTGTGTCTCAAGGGGAGCGCAGTTCCAACTCAATTATTTTACTGATTCGCCCTTGAATGCCTCAATGGAGGAGGACAAGATTGAAAAGCTTCGCTCACACATTATTTCTGTGCCCATGCATGTGAGGGTTCCATCGCTTCACGATGTAAATTTTACATTTGCTCGCCTCGAAGTAGTCGTTAACGGACGGGGATTTGGATTATATTGCCTTCGCTTTGTCTCTTGTCGAAGAGCCGACACATACCGCAGAACTCTTTCA
Source organism: Nematostella vectensis (assembly GCF_932526225.1). Lineage (NCBI taxonomy): Eukaryota > Metazoa > Cnidaria > Anthozoa > Actiniaria > Edwardsiidae > Nematostella > Nematostella vectensis. The sequence continues at coordinate 17,335,152 of NC_064039.1, forward strand.
AAGAGTTATTCCGCCGAGAACATGACCGGCATATATATTACGACTTTTCACGCTTCTACATTTCCCGTTATTTCCCATAGACTTTCCACAAGGCTTCCCTCTATTTTGTAAGACTAAAACAGCAACAATTGATTATTGTAAGTTACTAAACGTTTGTAGCAGCAATAATAAAATTTGGTTTTAAATGTATACGCTGGTTTGTGGGAGTTTTCCCTGCAATTTCATTTTCAAAACAGATCTCACTAGTAATGACAGAATGTGTGACAGGCGTCGTGAAGCTTTTCCATTGTTCTATTCACTGTCGTTCTATTTGCGCATGCTCACTGAAGCAAGCTCGAGAGCAAATAAGAATCGCCCTAGGAATTGATTTACCCAGGGCCTTGAACCTTGCTGCTGGCAAAAAGGTAGTGGGCTCTGGGAATGAGATTGATACACCAACGTAAGGGAATGGCAATTTATTTCTGGATATCTAGATCTTCGAGTCCAATATGCAGAGTTTTTGTCTGGTCAATGTTTATGCACCTAGTGACGAAAACGTAATAAGTTGACCAAAGGAGGGCAGAACCTTGCCCCTCCTTTGCAGATAGTGGTGTTTACAGTATAGGGGACCTGGTGGATGAACGTGGTGCGATTCCCTGCGAGACTGTTTAGAAAAGGGGACTCCACGATATTTTAACTGGATGAGACTAATTCATTCCGGTGAGATTGAAACATATACTTAAACAGGGTCAGGTTAACAAGGAAGCTAACCACAATGTATTCGATTTATGATTTTGCGAAATGCCGTTTGAAAAAATCTTTACCAACCACGTATATAGTTTTATAATATCAAAGAAATTTAGAAACCTAACATCGTAAATAAATCTAAAAAACGTTTAGGATGACCCTTCTATAAAGTTGAAGAATGTCTATGAACAAATCTTTAGCTCTGTTTTGGATATGTATTCTAGAAGTTTTAAATATCTTTTAAATTATTATCTTTGTTTTGTGAAATTAGAAATTGGCTTAATCTGTTTGACATCTTTCTGCCTGTTTTGAATAAATGAAATATTATCTTATGGGTTTTTAGTTTGTTAGTTTTCAGTAGTGATTGTTAACCAGTTGGGTTTGTTCACGAGGAGATGTTCGTGCGAGAGAATTATTTGTTGCTTTAAGCGGGAAGTTTTTGCGTCGGACGTTTCATTTACATTTTTTGTGTATACGAGAAGCACGTGCGAGATGGGTTTGAGAGTTTTCACAGAGTTCGACATTGGAGTTTTCGTGGAGATGTAGTCGTCGTGGCAATTTCGTCCCTCTTCGCACGTCAAAACAGCTTGTGCCCTTGCTAGCCAGGTACAGAGAACAACTTCCCTTGCAAGTTGCCTTCTATTTCTAAACGGTTGATGAAAATAATTGGATGCGAGTATATTTATGAAATGCATTCGATTTCCAGCGGCCTAAATTCCTGCGCATCAGACACGCCATCATCCGCAGCATAAGAAGAAGCACCTTTTTTGATAATTTGGCCCTTGTATCTGGAGGGGTCCAACCCACACGGTTTGATAGCAACTGAAAGCCTGTCTGTATATTCCGATCTAGGCACAGGGGGTTTCCCTGTTTGATGGATAGCAAGTTAAGGATTGCCTTTGTTATTTCTGTTGGTAGTTATAATATATATATTTAGGCACTGCCTAAAAGCGGAGCCAGCATGATGTTTTTCAGTATAAACTTGTGTAGAACCCTCCTTCCCTGCACTTTAATTATGCATCATGTTCCACCACCCACAAAAACGGCACCATATGTAAAACATATAAAGATTGCATGTTCTATAAATACTGCAACTATTATTAAAAGGTGTCCTCCCAATCCTCCTGGGGAATACCTAGAACAAATATGCTTTTTGTTCTAGGTAAAAAAGTATTTATTGACATTACTAAGGATATAATTAAGTAAACTATACTTGATAGACAACTGATACAGCAAAATTAGCAAAATAAATTTATGCTTTGATTAACAGGGAAGGCTTTCAGGTGTGAAGGGAGGTCATATTTATTTTAAAATGAGGATCAATTAAAGTTCCTCACAAAAAACTGGGTGCTATTTTATTATCTTCAAAATTAAAATCAATAAACAAATACATATCAAATTCCTATACATTAATAAGTATATCAGCAAATCACACTATCATTTTTTATAGTGGATTTGAGGTAAAAGTACTCATTCCCTGCCTGTACTGTCCCAATTCCTTTTACTTCTTTAAATTACTTTACTTATATTGCAAAGATAGGGCTTTCATTTTCGTTCTCTTGTGTAAGTTTTAAAATAAGCAATTCAAATATTGGAAAACTATCTTCATTAACCTTCTCTCTTGTGCTTTAAAATGTAACTTTGCTAAGGGTGGATTAAAAGCACTCCAACATATTGAAAAAAATCTGAGTACATTATTTTATTATACAGTTAAGAACCATATATAAGAACCTAAAATGAACCTGTTAAACTAAAATTATAAAATTAGAATCCTTTTTATAAGCATCTATTTAGCCTATAATTTGAAATAGGTTGAAAAGGAAAAATTGATTTCTAAATAGTTTAAATATGATCTTAAGGGATCATATAGGAGAACTGTTTTTGTTTTTTTATGATTAACTTGCTACCTCAATGAGTCATTGTAATAGCAAGAGACTATTTATGAACATAAATAGCCTAAAATGTCACTAACCACACATCATACAAGAACCTGTCAGGCTAACTTGGAAAAAAACTAGGTTTTTTACTTTTATAACTCTGGTTCATTTTTTAGAACAATTTTCCCATTAAAATATTATCTTTGTTACTTTATATGTTTACTTTTTGTTACTTTATATGTGTTTATTTTTAGTGACCCTGGGTCATGTTTCTTAGCTAGCAGCTTGTGTCTCAGCTTGATTTCAGAATTTTCTGGCTGAGATTAAGCTAAAGAAGTTTGGGGAAAAGCGTTAAAGAAAAAACTGGTAATTTCCTTGCGATACAAATATTACACCACAAAAACCTAATTAATAAAACCTAAAACTAAAAATAGGATACAAATATTATCCCATAAAAACCTAATTCATAAAACCTAAAACTAAAAATAGTCCCAACTAAAATTTTCTAAAATGATACCCATTACAGAAAATGAATATATGAACTTTGCTGTCTCATAAAGCTCTATGATCTGATGAGCCAGAGGTTGAAAGAGCTTTTATAGGAGAAGCTGCAGAGGGAAAAAAACATTGCTTTTGAGCAAATTGCTCCTCTACAAAAAAGCTGTCTTGGCTTTCTATGAAACCTGAATTTTACTTTTGGACCACATTATATTGTGACATATGAAAAAAAAAGTTTTTTAAGGTCTGTAAGAAAGCACTGATGTACCCAGGGTTATTGAAAATATTGTAGGTGGTATCAAAACAAGGCATATTTTTAGGTAATAACAGATTCTCAAGGTCCTAATATGTATGTGCATCTTTTTTTTTTTAAATGAAAACAGAATTCCAGAATAGTCGATTTAAATTTCAAGTGTTTATCAAATATATTTAGGATATTTAGGGTTTTAGGAGACCAGCTCTCTACTTCTTTCTCCAAAGCAAGCTGAAGTTTACCAAAGTAATTCATTTAAGCCTTGCTCATCTTTGTGAGAATTTGACCAATCATTCATTGAAATGACTCATCCGCCATATTGTTTTGCGCGCTCTGGAGGCCTGTGCCGAGGCAGATCGCGGCTGGCTGGCTGGATGGATGGATGGCAGCTTGTGAGATGCTTGTGACGTCATCGACCACAAAAACCGAGTCGCCTAGTTATAGACCATTTCTATATCTATGGGGCTCCGCGCGCGGCCTACGGCCGCGCTGGCTCCGCTACCACCAACTCGTAAAAAGGCATGAAAAGCCATGATGGTAACCATATTTTATGCTACGCAGTTTTGGAGCCTCGTTCTGGGAATGTCTTACCCGTGCCCTTCCATGGTGCTGGCTCTCTGGAGAAACTAGCATATCACAAGCTATCTACAAGCAAGGAATGATGCTGCCAATATTGCCTACGTGGCCATACTATATCGCCGACATTGTGGCGAGCTGCATTGAACCCGAGGACGAGCGTGCAGATATAAGGTGAACATTTAGGTTTATGGTTAAAATAATCTTACATTAAACGTCAAAATTCTGCGATTTCGAAATGTCGATATTTGCGACAAGTTATGTTTGTGTGCCATTTTCATAAAACCAGGTCAATTTACTTTGTAATTTGTTGCAAATATATAGAATTAGGCACTGCCTAAAGGCGGAGCCAGCGCATTTGTATTCCAGATATTTTCCATAGTTTTAATAATTATAACAATAACAAAATAATAATGATAATAATACATTTTATAAATCATAATAATCATAACCATAATAAAGATCAGAATAATAAAAAGGGTACTTGTTTATTTTGTCCAAATATAGAGCTCACTTTAATTAGCATTATAAAATTAACATAAATATATTATAATTAACATAAATAAATGAACAAAAATAAAAACTCCACTCAAAACTTTTTTCTTAAATGCTGTCCTGCTTAAGTTTCATTTTAGCTTGAATATTAGAACCTTAAGACATTACATTTATAGGTTTTTATCCATTTCTAAATTAATTTTTTCTATATTTCCACCACTTACTGTATAAACAATAACAGCAAAAAGGAAATGAAAAAATACAAACATGATGAGAAAAGAAAAATTTGAAATAACAATTGTATTGCCTTCACACAATGGTGTCAGGACTAATCTAAGGGAGCATTTTATTACTCGTGATTCCGGAATAGAATGATTAGACTAGAAAAAGGGCGCGCTCTTTCATTCCGCGTTCCCATCCCGGGATGGAATAGAGGCCTCCCATTCTGCTACCTGTAGCAGGATGACTCGAATGCTATTCTGAACATTCTCTAATTCTATGGCCAAGGAACAACACCAGGGATTATACAGTTCAGATTTTTTTACTATTTATTATTATTTATTTATTATTTATGTCTGGTTTAAATTTGTAAGGACCTTCTAGGATAAGTGCAAACTAGTTGTTGATGTGAAACAAACTCTCAGAAAGAAAGAATTTAAAATACTAACCTTTACTGTTCTTACCGAAAAAAATCAAAGCTGAGACAATATGAGAGATAAAATACATTCGTTTACTCTTTTTGCCTTTTAGTCTGGCTCAGATTCTAAAGTATAGAATAATAAGATTGACACGAGAAATTATGATTTGGTCAGAAATGGCAGAAGCGGAGTTGGTTTTGTTCGAACAATTCGCATTTTAGATATTTATTTTCTACACCATGATTATAAATAAAAACAGTAACTCGGCAAAATATATAGTGTTACTGTAAAGGAAAACTAAACTAATTAAATTAAGACTAAAGAAGTGAACACGAACGAATAAGTAAGCGATAAAATTGTTTAATTACTTATATAACTTATATACGATTTGAAAACGTACCGTTTCATTCGTTTCAAGTCGGCGAGAAACCAACCTCACTCATACTTTTGCTGCTTTATTGTCTTCGATCTCTCCGTCTTTAGACATGAGTCCTTTCTTATAAGTTTAGGCTTTTCGTAGACTTTCACTCTTCGCTATGTTGTGAATCGGTAGTGATTTTCTGCCGTGTGATAACCAGTTTGTTGAAGGCGAAATTCGACAGCGTGCTCAGAGAAAATTGTAGATTCTTTGATTTAAGCAATCCACAACAATAGGGGTTTTCAAATAATTTTCTCACTTCTTAGACATTTGGAAGTTTGTGTTTTCTCGAGTGGAGGCGAAGCGTGGTTACACAGCTTGACGTTTTTTCATCAACATCGGGGTAGCGATGGGTACCTCGAAATTTTGTAGCATGTTCGTTTTGCAAACGAAGAAAAGAAATGTAATGCTTTTTTTCCAGTACTCGCGGGTTCCCACTTTCGCGCCATTCAATTTTAGATCAATCAGAGAAGCGAATTCCATTTTTGGCGTTTTCTTTCTACAGGAGAGACACCAACCAAACAAACAAGAGCGCGCTAGCAGCGTAGCTATATACCGAGCTGTATGATTAACAGTTATATTTTGTTGTATTTATCTAAGACGTTTTTTTCAGCATTATACGAGATCAACTTCATACCATAAAGCATTCTGGCTGGCATTTGAACTCTGCTTTTCTTGACATATCATTTGAGGAGTGGCTCACAGACAACGAGAAACTGCATCACTTTCGTCGGCGTAGCAGAACACTGCACAAATCCAGCATTTCAAGAAAGATATCACTCCTGGAAAATAATTTGGTGACCCTGGAAGACAGCAAGCTCAGGCTGATGACCAGCAGGCGAAGATCATCGACAATACGGAAACAAACCATCGTCACCGGTAGGTTCTTTAGGCGATGATAAATTTTTGCAAAGGCGATGAAGTATTTTGGAGTATTTCGGGTAATAATACAAGAACAAGAAGTCGACAAGTCGACAAGAACTCGACTATAAAATACACTCTAGTTAGTGTGACTAAAACAAAAAGCATAAGAGGTAAAGATGACCTTAGTCTAGCATTTTCTTTGTGGTAATATGATAAAGGAATAACTACTCAAGACTTTGAGCCGAATGTGGAAGATTATAGCGCGATTTGAACAAAGATCAAAGAGGCTTTAAACACTATAAAAGGGAGGAAACTGGTTTGCTCCGAAAAATCTGTCAATCAAATCAGTTGAGTCAAGACTTCAACGCGAGCGGACGTGTTTCACGGAGCTCCCAATAAACCAGAAGATCAGTCAAAAAATACCCATTTTCAAAAAATCTAATCGCTTATCTACAACCCTTCAATGGAGCTCAAAGTAAACCCGAATGATCTCAATATCTTAATTTTATTCTATGAAAACGACAAAAAAATTTTATCGGCGAAATTTTACATGGCGGCTAAAAAAGTTCAATTTCTTTATTTTGAAAGTATTAAATAGTCCCCAGAACGGCCACTAAAACCTACGATCAACAAAACCGATTGCTTTAATTTCTGGTATGCTGTTAGAAATAAGAGGTAGCTAAATAACAATGGTAAAAATTCCTTGCTTGCGTATGGATTTTTTTTAGGGGCGAATTTCAAAATAGGTAAATAACAGAGTGGCTGAAAATAAAAATACGCCAATATCTCAGAATTCCTCCGCGGAGCTCCATAGGTATAGAAATATGGTAAGTTATGCGACTTGGTTTTGTGGTCATCGCGCGGTTACCCTGCGTTGTCACAAATCAGCCAGTAATCCAGCCGCGCAACTCTCAGGCCCCTCTCGGTCTTACGCTTTTATGTGTTTTTAGTTCAAAGTTCGTATGTTTACAGAAAAAAAAGGCAGTATTTAATGAGAAAATATGCGGATTCAAACGGACTGAAGTCTTTTAGGAACCAATTTGTCTGAAGTACGAGTCGATAGTAAAATCTACCCGAGCGTTCGTGAATCCCGCCCGTTGCAACAGCTAAAAAGAGGACTATAGAGGCTATAAAAATTATTCGCTTCTGTCGACGAGTTCCTTGCTAGCAGAAATTCGACAACTTCACAGTTTACAACAAAAGCGAACAACACAACCACAACAGAAAGCGAGAAAAAAAAAACTGCCAAGGTGAGTTTTAGACGACGATTTGTATTGAGAATATGAAAGGTATTTTTTTATTGTTGTGCTTTTATAATGCTCGTTTGTTCGTTTTTTTTTCCATAACTAATCGCTCAGACTAAAACACCGTACCAGCTTTAGTTTGACGTCAAGATGCCATATCAAAGTCATATTATATCCTTGTTTTGATGTAAATACGTAAATACTTACAAGTTCTATAAATTCAGGCGTATATTCCTCACGGTAAGTAAGAATTTAACGACAGAAATACGTAGTAGTCTAGTTACTGTATCAATGCCACTTAGCCTGTTTGATTTATACATTTGTTTATAGAGTTTGCTTTGAGAATTCGTGGTCTAATCAAACATGTTGAGCATAACACATCCTTTGATATTCTTCGTTCTCTCTAAACTTTATTGACTGCGTTGAGATATTTAATAAAGGCTGACAAATATTATCCTGTCCTATATTGCTAAAGAAGACCTTTCTTGTCTTTATATTCTGTGTATTTAGTCTTTTCAAAGATACAGCAACATTTTTTCAACATTATCATAACTACTTTAACTTTACAATTACAAAAGAATTTTCTCTTCGAAAAAAAAAATCAACTTATTACCTATATATTTATATTGTCTGCATCTTGCATACTTTTTAATGTGTATTATTTATTTTTATTCAAATAGTTGTGGAAAATTAGTAAGGTTATAAATGGCATGATAAAAATATTGTTTTAAAAGAAAAAAATAATTAATTGTTTTCATTTTTATTTAGGTAAAACTAACCAAGGACTACCTAAGGGCCGTGATTGATTATAAAGACTGAAAGGCATAATAATAGGCAAATATTAAGATAATATAGAAGGGGATTTCTTACTTTTATATTACAGTATAAGTGTAATAGGTTTTTTAGAGCAAGATACTTGTATGCAATTGATATTATTTGCTGTTTCCCCTCTGCACCCTAAATAAATTAAAATATGTTAGCTTTGAAATAAGACATTTTCATTTAGCACTACTTTCAGTAATATCAAGGATTTTTTATTTAGAATTTGCTTCCCAAGTAAATTTGTTCTTCTCCATTGCATTTAATTTTGGAGTAGCATTAGCATGTGTGGATCCAGGGTTTTTATAAAACAGCAGGCCACCATGCTAAAGGGTGGGTGCACCAATATGTAATGCATGACTGTAATATCCTTGGTGATGGAGTATTACCATTATGTGATAGACAAAACTTCCATATGGCACCTGAAATCTATAACTGTATCATTATATCTTTGGAATGCTGTTTCATTTATTATTTGTTTCTTTGCAAGGGCAAAGCTGGTCAGAATGTAGCTTTGATACAAGTTCTATACTTCTATAAAGGGAAGAGGTTTTTATTAGATCAAAGTACTTAAATTATATAAATATAACAACAAACTTGTGCTTTTTCAATAATAAATTTGTAAAGAAAACAGTTTTATATCAATCCTAAAGGTAATAGGAAAGGGAAAAATACTAGAAAAGTGCTCAGTCAAGTTATTATTGCATTATTGTTATAAATGCTTGTTAGAATGCTATTTTGATAAAAAACAAAATATAGATAGTGGAGTTAAATAAGAGGGAAAATAAGAATTGACCATTAGACTCTTGAAAATCATTCTCGTCCACTAAGACACCTGAACTTTGACAGCCTTTTTCACACCAAGGTTTAGTATTTGTTAACTTTCATACTGCATATTTTAATATTTTAATATTTAAAAATATTATTAAATGAGTGCTTGCTTGATACATTTGGAGGGGCCAATGCAACAGACCCATACCGAGGATTTTTCATTGGGGGGGGGGGGGGGGGGGTGAGAAATAAAAAAAAGTGGACCTTCTATTACCGCGGTGGGGGAGTTCTCTGATAAAAATCTGACCGCGCCTTTGCAGTATTTCCAGGGGAGGTTTAATGTCGGATTTGGCTACATACCAGAGTGAGTTTTGTCTACAAATAATAGCACTCCTACTGCGAACCGAAAGTGTTCCTTTGGCCGTGTGTGTGTGTGTGTGTGTGGGGGGGGGGGGGGGGGTGGGGGGGTGGTGGCAGCTCCTAGGTACGGGCCTGTACAATTCATTGTAGGATTGTGGTCAGGAACCGTGGCCAGTCACGCGCTTTAAGGACTTTGTTTTGGACATGCGCTAGAGTGTTACAGAAACAATTCAGGGACATATCAATGATATATGCCATATTACTTTTATACTTGTCTTGTTTTGTTTGTAGATAGGATTTTATAATTATTAATGCGTAATTAAATGGAAAGGGAGGGATGTAGGATTGTGATCAGGAACCGTGACCAGTCACGTGTAAGGGATTACATAACGGGTGTAAGGGATTATGGGTAGGAGTAGAGGAGCCGGAGTGCTATGTAGGTATGCGATAAGAGTAGGATAATAAAGCGGATGATCTACGAATATTGCCGTCGTTTAAAGCATTCGACCCAGAACATTACATTGGCGACGAGGTAAACTGTTATTTCTTTGGCTAAACAGCTTTGTTGAAGGAGATAGAGGCGACATTTTAGACTGATTATTTGCGGCAAGCCAGACGACAATAGTGAAACAGCGGCGATCCTAACTCCGATAGATGTGAGAGGGATTCCCTGCTTTAACCCCAGGGAAGACTCTTCAAACTTGGCGATCAGATGGAAGAAATGGAAGCGGTCATTCAACCTTTATCTGACAGCAAAAGGAGTAGTGAATGACAAACAGAAGGTAGCGCTACTTCTGCCCACGGCGGGACTAGACCTACAGGAAGTTTATTTTACTTTGGTCGGCGAAGACGAGGAAAAAGCATTCTCTGAATGTGTAAAGCTTCTGGACGACTATTTCATTCCTAAAGTCAATTTGCCATTTGAAAGGCACCAGTTTCGCCAAATGAGTCAGGCTCCAGGCGAGAAAGTGGATTAGTTTGTATCACGTTTGAGACAAAAAGCGAGCACGTGCGACTTCAATAACGTAGATGAAACAATACGGGATCAACTAATAGAGAAGGGTTTCGAATCTAAACTGAGGCGGAAATTCTTGGAGGAAGTAAACGCTAGTTTGAAAAATTTACAATATGTGGCTCGCGCTTACGAGGCCGTAGAAGAACAAATGAAGTCATTGGAGAGTTCGCACGCGGTGAACGCACTCAACCAAAACATGAATAATGGCGGTGATCACACAAAGATAAACCGCAAATCAGGCCTGAACCAAGGACGTTGCTTTAATTGCAATCGGACAGGACATATTGCGAGAGACCCAGTCTGTCCCGCGAAATCTCAGAGCTGTAACTCGTGCGGGATAAAAGGCCATTTCTCGGCGTGTTGCAAGACTACACGGAGAAAGGGCAACGCGTATCAGGTTGCCGCCGAGGAGAACGGAGATTCGGAAATAGACGAGTCGTATGCGTTTGTGGTCGGACAGAATGACGGCGCTCGCTCTGGTGAAGTGAACCTGACTATCGGAGGAGTAAGCCTAGAGGGAGTCCTGATTGACTTGGGAGCTACATGTAATCTTATTGATTATGCGACGTGGACTTACTTGAAGGACCATCGAGTAGATTGCAACTCCGCGAGTTCCAACAAGAAATTGTTTGCCTACGGACAAAGAGAACCAATTGACGTCGCAGGAACTTTCACGACAGAGATAATATGCATGGCGAGTGGCAAGAAATGCCGGGACGAGTTCAAGGTTATAGAGTGAAAGGAAAGGCTTTGCTAGGAAAGAAGACAGCCGAGCAGCTTAAAGTACTTAGGGTCGGGCCGGAGACAAGAGAAAGTGCGGTTGTAGAAGCTAGCGATTCTGATATTCGCGAACAGTATTCTGATATATTTTCCGGAGTCGGAAAACTCCCAGATTACAAGTTGAAACTTCATGTCGATGAAGGAGTCTCACCGGTCGCACAGCCTGTACTGAGGTTACCGTTAGGATTACGGGATAAGGTAGACGAGAAGCTGGACGATTTGCTAGAGAAAGAGATAATCGAAGAGATACCGGAAGCGACACCGACAAGATGGGTTTCGCCACTGGTTGTTGTTCCAAAGGCTGATGGCAAGGACATACGCGTATGCGTAGACATGAGAAGAGCGAACGAGGCGATTATAAGAGAAAGGCAACCCATTCCGACAATAGAAGAGGTGCTGTACGACCTGAATGGCGCGACTGTGTTTAGCAAAATCGACTTGAAGTGGGGTTTCCATCAAATTGAGCTAGACGAGCACTCGAGAGACATCACTTCATTCGTGACGCACAGGGGAAATATCAGAAAATCATTTCGGATGTTTTGACCGGCTGTAACGGAGTGGCAAACATTGCAGACGATTTGATTGTTTATGGAACTGATCTAGCCGAACACGATGCAAATTTGCATAAAGTGCTGTCACGGCTACAGGAGAAAGGCCTGACGGTAAATGGAGACAAGTGTCAATTTAGATTACCCAAGTTAAAATTCTTTGGGCATGAGCTCAGTGCGCAAGGAATTACACCAAGCGAAGAGAAGATTGCGGCAATAGTGAATGCGAGACCACCACAGAATGTTTTTAAAGTTAGATCATTTGTACAGCTTGTACAATATTCGGCGAAGTTCATTCCAAATGTTTCACAGATCGTCAACCGTTGCGGCGTATGCTCAAAAAGGAACAGTTTTTTGTCTGGGACACAGAACAACAAGAGGCATTTGACAAGCTAAAGAAACTGGTGACTACCGCGACTGCATTAGCATATTTTAAGAGTGATTGCAAGACGAGAATTGTGACGGATGCGGGACCGGAAGGGATTGGCGCCGTTTTGCTTCAACTACAAGACGAACAGTGGAGAGCTGTATCGTATGCCTCAAGGAATCTTTCAGACGTGGAAAGGCGTTATGCTCAGACAGAGAAAGAGGCGCTTGCTGTCGTGTGGGCATGCGAAAGATTCAACATTTATGTGTATGGTCAGGAGTTTGAATTGGAGACAGACCACAAGCCATTGGAAAGACTTCGAAACCGTCAGCAAGGATCGAAAAATGGGTGTTACGACTCCAGATCTACAACTACAAAGTGATTTATCGGCCTGGGAAGAAAAACATTGCAGATGCTTTGTCGAGACTGAATCAGAGAAGACCAAAGGGTAAGAGCAGCGAAACCGAGGACACTGTTAGATTTGTGGCTATGGAGGCAACACCGGTTGCGTTGACAACCAGGGAAATTGAGCGCGCGTCAGAGAACGACCCGCAACTACAAAGCGTCCACTACTACATCAGGTCTGGAGAGTGGTCTCAGTGTAAACTAGCGGCGTACACTTGTATAAAGAATGAACTGTGCACTATAGGAAAACTTGTTATGGGAGGAGACAGAATTATTATCCCTGGAAGTTTGAGAAGCAGAGTCCTGGAGGCAGCACACGAGGGACACCAGGGCATAGTAAAGACCAAGAGCCGACTTAGGACGAAAGTTTGGTGGCCTAAGATGGACAGTGACGCCGAGCGTGTCTGCAAATCTTGTCACGGATGTCACGTGGTTGGGAAGTTTGCTGCCCCAGAACCAATGAAAAGGTCGGAACCGCCGTCCGGACCGTGGCAAGACCTGGCCATCGACCTCATGGGGCCAATGTCGACAGAAGAAAGCTTGTTAGTAATAGTTGATTATTACAGTCGTTTTTACGAGGTAGTTATTATGAACTCAACTACATCACACAAGGTAGTTAATATGCCTTAACCCAAGTCTTCGCTAGGTTCGGATTCCCTCACTCGATTAAGTCGGATAATGGGTCCCAGTTCGTCAGCAAAGAGTTTACAAGATATCTACGGGAATGCGGGATCGAGCACAGGATATCGCCACCACTTTGGCCGCAGGCAAATGGCGAAGTTGAACGACAGAACCGCACGCTGTTAAAGGCACTCAAGATAGCAGCGGTGGAAGGGAAGAACTGGAGAAAGAGCTGCCAACATTTCTGTTAGCATATCGTTCTACTCCGCAAGCGACCACGGGAGCGACGCCAGCATTTTTGATGTCCGGTAGAGAGCTCAAAACAAAGTCAATTCCGGATGAGAGTATGAGGGATTTCGAATGGAGGAACAAGTTGAGTCAAAAGAATTATGCGGACGACAAGCGTCATGCGGTAAGCAGTCCTATAGTACCAGGGGACAAGGTGTTGCTGAAAAACACCAAAACATCTGGGAAACTGGAGCCGAATTTTGAAACAGAACCGTATACATTTATAACAAACGAGGGGAGCGATGTGACAGTAGAGTCAGAGGAGGGAGTTGTATACAGGAGAGACAGCTCATTTGTCAAGCCCTACAATGTCCCAGCAGAGCGGAGTGAGCCGGACCAGCCGCCAGAGAACGAAGAGATTAGCTCTAGTGCTAGACCTAGACGCACAGTAAAGACACCAGAGCGCTTTAAGGACTTTGTTTTGGACATGCGCTAGAGTGTTACAGAAACAATACAGGGACATATCAATGATATATGCCATATTACTTTTATACTTGTCTTGTTTTGTTTGTAGATAGGATTTTATAATTATTAATGCGTAATTAAGTGGAAAGGGAGGGATTTAGGATTGTGACCAGGAACCGTGACCAGTCACGTGTAAGGGATTACATAACGGGTGTAAGGGATTATGGGTAGGAGTAGAGGAGCCGGAGTGCTATGTAGGTATGCGATAAGAGTAGGATAATAAAGCGGATGATCTACGAATATTGCCGTCGTTTAAAGCATTCGACCCAGAACATTACATTCATAATGACATGGCAGTAAAAAATGACTTTTTTAATCTCATTAAAAACATTTTAAAGACACCTAGAACCCCCCAAATTACCCCTATCAGTCAATACAAAAAGGTATCAAATGCTGGCTCCGCCTTTAGGCAGTGCCTAAATCTATATATTAAAACTTCTTTAATAAAACTTCGTGACGGGATGGTTGGAGATTCGGGAAACCGTATCGAATCTCCTTAAGTTTCCCCGTTTGGACTTGAAATGGTTGTGGCTTTCGTTCATCGATAAATCCTCAAAATTGTCGAAAAAAGAGAAATGAGTACGTCCTTATCTCTTATTTCAATCTCTTACGGGTGTTAGATGAGCGACGATTTAAATATAAACAAACGAGCACACAATTTCATTTGTGTCGCCCTTATTTTGCTTATAGTTGTAGGGAGATTTTTTTCGATTTTTGGCACGAGAGTTGTACATTTGTCAGAAAATCATCCGCTTTATGAAGTGCTTTACTCAATATTCAGCCAAAATGTATAGTTTTCTCGATTGATATTTATAATAACCATCCCGCTTCTCATCGAAAAAATGGCATTCAAGTATAGCTAGGCAATGCATTAAATCTTCTAAAACTATCAGTTTCTACCCCCAAAATACAGAAACCTGTTGGTAAGATGTTCAATCCGAAAGAAATACAGTGGACATATGTTATGTTGTAAATGTTATTTACAGCAAATGTATAATGCAATATATCTAGAAAACAAATAATTTTCATGAACTTATAATTTTTCCCCTAAAAAATTTTATCTAATGATTTTAATTCTTTCTGGTAGAAAATTTTCAGTCAGAGTAAATGGGAGAAAAGTGGACAAAATTTGTCCAATAATAAAATTTTTACAATTTTGACACATACAGTATTTCATACAAGTTTTAATGACTTAATAGTGGTATAAGCTCAAATCATCTGATCTCCTACACAGTAAAAGCATGTGGTACACAAAATTTCAAATAAAACAAATAAATGACACAGTTTGAATATTTTGTTTGCTTGGCTTTTACCAACCAGCCCATCCTGTGTATAACTCTTGAATTTAAATGTTTGACAATGTCCCTAGAGCATGAATGGGCTATGACTTGATAGTCGAAAGGCTGGATGGGCATAGGATTTATATGCCTTGAAGGTTAGAGGGATAATTGCCCAGAGGTGGGTTGGAAGGGGGGGGGCAGTATTCAGTTATAAACATGATTGAATGGTCCAACAGAGCTCAAAATGTCATACACCCAAAAAGAATGGAAACTCGCAACCCCAAAAATACACAAGCCTGTTGGTAAAATGTTCAATCCCAAAGAAATACAGTGGATACATGATATGCTGTAAATGTTATTTACAGCATATGTATAATACAATATATCTACAAACAAATAATTTTCATGAGCTTATCATTTTTCTCCTAAACAATTTTACTCCAACAGAATTTTAATGATTTGAATTCTTTCTGGTAGAAAATTTTCAGTCACAGTAAATGGGAGAAAGTGGACACAATTTGTCCAATCATACAATTTTTACAATCAAGCACCATACACAAAAGTGATGTGAAATAATCATAGATTTTAAAAGCCCAATGCACCTTTTGAATGCACAATATGCTGAGTCATATATTATGTTTTAGTGCGAATAAAAAAAACACAGAAGTATAATACTGTGTTAGCTCTGGGTATTCAACACATAGAAACTTTTTAACCAAGCTTCATCCATGTTCTTGGTTCATACTCGGATCATACTAGAAGTAGAAAACCTTCCCTAGCTAGAATACATGTTATTACTAGAAAACCCATTTTTTAACAAGGGGTCCATGGACCAGGTGCAGGGCTGTAGCAGTGGCTCGGGTGCATATCTCCATTAACGTTGAAAGCCATATAATCTCAGACCATGTGTCCGGCGTTCTTCAAGCGTTGTCTTTGTAAATACGAAGGGGGTCCTCCCTATTTTTTGACAATGATACAGAACTGGGGTGTCAGTTTGTAACTATACTTTCAAATAGTGTAATAGTCAATAACACATATCTTTAACAAATAAAACAACTATTAAAAAAAGTTTTTTAATCACTCAGTCCATCTCTGTCCATCCTTATATTTACTTATTTACATCTGCTTTGCCATGGTCAATATCTAAAATAAACAGTAATATATAAATTTAGGCACTGGCTAAGAGCGGAGCCAGCATGACTTTTTTCAGCATCAACTTGTGTAGAACCCCCCTTCCCTGCACTTTCATTATGCATCATGTACCACCACCCACAAAAACGGCACCATATGTAAAACATATAAAGATTGCATGTTCTATAAATACTGCAATTATTATTAAAAGGTGTCCTCCCAATCCTCCTATGGAATACCTAGAACAAATATGTTTTTTGTTCTAGGAAAAAAAATTATTTATTGACATTACTAAGGATATCATTAACTATACTATACTTGATAGACAACTGATACAGCAAAATTAGCAAAATAAATTTATGCTTTGATTAACAGGGAAGGCTTTCAGGTGTAAAGGGAGGTCATATTTATTTTAATATGAGGATCAATTAAAGTTCCTCACAAAAAACTGGGTGCTATTTTATTATTTTCAAAATTTAAAAAAAAATACATATCAAATTCCTATATATTAATAAGTATATCAGCAAATCACACTATCATAGTGGATTTGAGGTAAAAGTACTCATTCCCTGCCTGTACTGTCCCAATTCCTTTTACTTCTTTAAATTATTTTATTTAACTTGCAAAGAAAGTGCTTTATCATTTTCTTTCTCTTGTGTTAGGTTTTCAGTAAGCAATTCAAATATTGGAAAAATATCTTTATTCACCTTCTCTCTTGTGCTTTATGAAGTAACTTTACTAAGGGTGGACTAAAAGCACTCCAACATATTTGAAAAAATTCTGAGTACATTATTTTATTATACAGTTAAGAACCACATATAAAACCTAGAATGAACCTAGAATGAACCCAAAATTATCAAATTAGAATCCTTTTTATAAGCATCTATTTAGCCTATAATTTGAAATAGTTTGAAATAGGAAAATTGATTTCTAAATAGTTTTAAATATGATCTTAAGGGATCATTTAGGAGACCTGTTTTTGTTTTTTATGATTAACTTACTACCTCAATTACTTTACCATGAGTCATTGTAATAGCAAAAGACTATACAAGAACCTGTCAGGCTAACTAGGTTTTTTACTTTTATAACTCTGGTTCTGGATAGTGAAGAAAATACTCCTCGATGTTCAATTGGTTTTATTGACAAAGATGAGGAAGTCCTATGGCAATACAATAAATCAAGGATTATTATTAAACTGAGGATTACAAATAACGGTAACTAGGATATAACAAATGAACGCGTAGGACTTACATGAATAATGTTCAAAACAAGATGGCCGGCTGCTCTCTCCTGAGCCGGTCAGCGGTCTTACATAAGACCTAGGCCCTAGCGGCCAGCGTCACACACTCTTCATCCCCCCCAGTCCGTGAGTCTATACTAAGTCTAGAGTCTATACAAGGCTAGACGAACGGACTCCTGCTACTGTCCAATTCCCTGTCTCTGGTTCGTAGCGTTTTGGTCGTGTTCTCGCACGAGTTGGCCTTCTAGGTTCAGGGAGTGGCTGCGGGGCCTGAGATGAGGCGTCAGGCATACAAGAGGATACAGGGTCATTGTTGGCTTGAGTGGTAGGTGGTGTTTCAGCGACGGGTTCAGCGGGTGGAACTGTCTGGTTGCACTCTGTGGGTATGACGAGATGGCTACCGTGTGAGAGTTGGGTGGTGACGTGAGGATTGCCCGTCAATGGTCCACTGCCTGTGGGAGGCGACGGTGAGCTGTTAAGTGTGGGTTGACACTCTGGAGATCTGGGTGGAGGTGGTGGCGTCCTGTACTGATGGTCTGGGGTGGGCGTGGCCGGGGTGTATGCACGAAGGAACCGACGATTACGCAGGGTCAACCGTCCTGAGCCATCCACCTTTATCCTGTATTGGTCGTGGCCTGGCGACTCCACTACCATGCCTGAGCGGTCCCATTTGTTCGGGTGTGGGCCCTGCTGGTTCTGGATGAAGACCCTTTCACCTAGCTTCAGAGGTCGAAGTGGTTTGGAGTGGCTCGTCAATGATTCGGTGGTACGTGATATGCGGGTCCGAAGGGCATCTTCCTTCGCCGCCCATGCTTGCCGCCACAGGGGTCGGATGTGTGGATTAGAGAACTTCTCTAGTCGATTGACGAACATGAGGGAGTCTCGAAGGGGTCGACCGAATATGATTTGGGCTGGTGAAAGGTCGCAGTCCCGGTCCGGTGTGTTTCGTAGCTGTAACATGGCACGCAGAAAGCGATCGTTATCAAGGCTGCCGTTAGGACCAGTATTGGACATCAGGAGACGTTTAGCTGTTTTGACTGCCACTTCTGCTCTCCCGTTGGATTGTGGGAAGCCGACAGAAGACAGGCGGTGTTTGATCCCCCAAAGTCGGAGAAAGGTCTCGGTGCCGCCTGCTGTGAACTCTGGTCCGCCATCGCTTGATATCTCTGTTGGCACGCCAAAGGTGGCGAAGAATGCTCGGAGGTGACGGACCAGGCCAGCGGAGCCCCCTAGGTCAGTACCTGCGGTGGAGCTGAGGACCTCCACCCATCCAGAGAGCCGGTCTCCGACAACTAGGTAGTGGCGGCCACCAAAGTCGAAGAAGTCAGCGTAGACAGCCTCGAACGGGGTAGATGGCGGAGAGGTCGGGAGGGGCGGTGTGGCCGCTTAAGATGGGGCGTTGCGGTTGCAATCTGTGCATCCGTCTCTGGTGCCCTGAATGTCCCGTGACATCCCCGGCCAGAAGACAATGGCACGCGCTTGCTGCTCCATAGTAGAGGCTCCTTGATGTGCAGCGTGTAAGTGCTGGAGGACCCGTTTGCGGAGGGACATGGGCACAACCACACGGTCGTTGAGTAGTAGAACGCCATCCTGTGCATATATCGACTCACTGAGATGTCCGAGACTTGAAAGCGCCGGGTCGTTAGGGTCAACAACAACATCTTGTTCAATGAGGCGTAGGAGGTGACCTAGGCATGGGTCCGTAGCAGTCTCTTGTGCGAGGATCGGCCACGAGATGGCCCCAAGATCATGTGCGTCGTTCCTGATGGAGGCCATGAGGGCCGACTCAACCATGTCCGGTACACTAGGAGTTGAAGTTGCGAGACTGTTAGTTGAGCCTGATGGGGATGGGTGTCTTGATGTGGCGTCAGCCGCCTGGTTACTTTTTCCCGGTCGATGGGTGATGGTGAAGCGCCACGGGAGGGTACGCTGCTTTAACCTGAACAGACGGGAGTTGGTGATCTCATCGAGGGTGCGATCGCCGAAGATTTTGACTAGAGGCTTGTGGTCGGTGACTACCACCAGGTTGTCGCAACCCTGTGTGAAGTACCGGGTTTGCTCGAGACCCCAGGCAACGGCCAGGGCCTCTCCCTCGATGGCTGCGTAACGTTGTTCGGCTGGGGAGAGGAAGCGTGAGCCAGCCAGAGTGATCCGCCATCCTCCTGGGCAGCAGTCAGGTATACCAGAGGGGCAGCTACAGTGTTGCTGGAGGAGGAAATAACCAATACCTCTTCGGGACCAGTCGGGGCGAAGGCAGGTGCGCCTCTGCATGTCGTAGATTTCCACGCCCTCGCGGATTGCCTGAACTATGGCTTCTTTGGACTCTTGGAAGGCAGACTCCAGGTCAGGTGACCAGGTGAATTTGCACCGTGGGCTTAGGAATGGCTTAAACGGCGCCATGGTCTCGCGCAATTGGGCGTAGTTGGCCACCTGGTTGACCAGACCGAACCAGCTTCTGATGTCTGTCGTCGATTCAGGAGTGGGGAAATCACGGATGGCATCCAGGTACTTAGGGAGTGGCTCTATGGTTGAGTCGGACACCCTAAAGCCGGCGAAGTCCACACACTTTTCGGCGAACTGAAATTTGTCGGGGTTCAGTACTATACCGGACTGGCCTACGCATGTAAGGAAGTCGATGGATCGCCACCAGTGTTGTTCTAGGTCAGTATCATAGTGGATTGTGTCGTCCACACACCGCTCTTTGCGCTCAAAGGCTGATAGGATAGCATCGAAACGACGGTTGTAGCCATCCCCTGACGAGAGGAATCCTTGTGGTGCCCTGGTGTAGCGCCAGCGCCCGAAGGGCGTAATGAAAGTGGTCAGGTGTCGATCTGCCTCGCGTAAGGGAACGCTGTGATAGCCGTTCCAAGCGTCGGTGACGGTCTTCCAGGTGTCCTTCGGAATTCGGCGGGCGAGGTGGAAGGGAGACTCCATGGCAAAGGTCTCGCGCTGGCAGAATTTGTTTAGTGGCGAGAGATCCACAGTCCGGCGCGGTGAGCCGTCGTGCTTCCGGGTCACAACCATGCGGTGGCACCATGTGACAGGTTCCCCGTAAGGCACTCGTTCGATGACACCAAGGGCCTCGTCCCGGAGAAGGTCGTCGTATACCTTTTGCTGCCAGTGAAGAGGGATGGTGGCCGGGGTGTGGCACGCTCTGGGTGTGGCTGCTGGGTCTACATGTATCTCGATGGGTGGTCCGTCCATGCACGGGAGCGCACGATGGGGGCAGGTGTTGAACGTCGAGGAGGCATACCTCTCGAGGAGCCAGTCTTTCATGCGGCCATTGTTCTCCGGGGTGCAGGGGAATGGCAGTTCCGACGGACGTTGTGGTGGCACCGTGCGCTGGGGACAATGACAGGTCGGATCAGAAGGGGTGTTTGGTGCTGTGCAGCCGCCGTTGATGGAACGGGTGGCGTTGATGGATGAGTGCGGCTCTGGTATGCTGCGGCCATGGGGGGTAGGTCGGCGGCCGTCGTGTCTTCCAACCGGGTTCGTCGGGAAGTCCGTAGATAGGAGACCGAGGTTGAGGAGGGACTCATAGGAGAGGTACATAGCTCGGACTGAGCTGCTCACGTACACCATGGAACGGCAGCACGTGGCCTCACCGTTGGGAGGAGCTGTGGAGAGTTTAGCGAAGAAAGCACCGTCGATGGCTATTGGAGACCGGTTGGCGGCCGACAAGCTGAGGTTGACCGGTTGCAGTTCATCGCGCGAGAAGCCGCATGCAAGGAACTCCTCTAGAGACCAAAGGTCGGACTGGGCACCAGTGTCGGCCACGGCTGATATCTGAGCTACGAGGTGATCGCGAGGACGGGAAGTGGCTCCCGAAGCTGATGGAGTATCGAGCGATATAGTGATGTTTGTCCGCGGATGATCACGGAGTTGAGCTCGTCGCCACTCCCCCTTGGTGAAGATATGGTGATCCAGTTTGGCGGGCTCGTTCTGTGGTCTACCACGAGAGCGAGGTACGGCTCCGGATTGTAGAGATGCGATCTGGGAGATCGGGCCTGACTCGATGGCGGACTGTTGACTTTTGGCTGGTTGTCGCCTTTTGCGCCTACGGGCTCTGTAGCAATCGATGCATACCTGATGAGGTTTGGAATTCCAGCCCCGAGATCCTTCTGAGAAGACGTGAAATGACACTTTACAATCAGGACAGGAGGCCTGTCGTGATTTCTCTGCTGCGCTTGGTGACTGGTCTGAGGGTGGCGTGTTTTTGTTACGCTGGAAGGACGACATCGCGGACAGGGTTGAAGACGGTAGGGCGTTGCGAGCCATCTCTTTACTCTCCACCGAGGCAATGACGTCATTAATTGGGTTGGTCAAGATATCTGTAATGCCCAGAGTCTCACGCCTTATGTCTGAGTCGTAAATGCCATTTAAAAGGACGTCGCGTATGATGTGGTCGGTGTAGTCAACGGGTTGGCCACACGCACATGCTGCTGTGCATGCGCACGTTTCCGCTTTTCCCCGCACCCTGGCTGCGAATGCACGAAAGGTTTCGTCCCGTTCCTGTTTTAACTGGAGCAGCTCGGTACGGAGGACACATGTAGCGATAGGAATGACAGCTAGCGAGCGCATGGCTGCGGTCAAATCTTGCAAGGGCAACGAGGTGGCTCCTGGGTTGGCTTTCAGTAGGCTGTCCCCGAGGTCAGGGCCGGCACACTGGAACAGTTGGAAAGGCGCCTGGGCGTCAGTGATGCCAGATCCAGAACGGAAAACCCCCCATCGGCGCATGAATATGTTCCATTCCTCGATAGAGATCCCTATGTCCACTTTGGGTCGGTCGAGTTTCGGGCCTCGGGCCGGCGGTGGGGCAGAAGGAGCGGGAGGTAGTGCTTGATGTGCGAGGCCGTGGTTATTTAGTAACGCTACGGCGATTGCATCAGAGACATCCTGTGTTTTGAAGTCACAGTTGGGTACCGAACATTCGACGATCACCATGATAATGATTTCCTCATGAAGAAAATACTCCTCGATGTTCAATTGGTTTTATTGACAAAGATGAGGAAGTCCTATGGCAATACAATAAATCAAGGATTATTATTAAACTGAGGATTACAAATAACGGTAACTAGGATATAACAAATGAACGCGTAGGACTTACATGAATAATGTTCAAAACAAGATGGCCGGCTGCTCTCTCCTGAGCCGGTCAGCGGTCTTACATAAGACCTAGGCCCTAGCGGCCAGCGTCACACACTCTTCAGATAGCAAGAGGGGCACTATGATTTGAAGCTGTGTATCATTTTTGATCTCTATGTCAAATATCTTTCAATATCAGGGCTGCATCACAAACATTAGTATACTGCCCTGTGATCAGTTGATTCTAGGCCATGAAGCAGCATTTGAACAGTAGAGACAATATAATAATTCTGTTGTAGGCTTTATTCATGATATTTCAAAATTAAGAAAATATATGCAAATGTCTTACTTTATAGCGGAGCCAAGCGCGGCCGCAGGCCGCGCGCGTAGCCCCATAGGCATAGAAATATGGTATAGGTATGCGACTTGGTTTTTGTGGTTATCGCGCGGGTACCCTGTGGTGTCACTCGCCAGCCAGCCAGCCAGCCAGTCAGTCAGCCGCGCGACTCCCAGGCCCCACTCGGCCCCGAAATGGCGACTAAATACAAGCACGGAGCAAGGAAAAAAGTTCTTGTGGATTATGCGATGATTATTTATTTTGCCTCAAATTTTGTGACTTAAGGATAAAGTCAACTAGAGGAGATCTACTAACATTCATTCACGCCAAGATTTATCTGGTTTTAGCTAGTAAATTTAAGCAAGTAACAGTTTACATTAAAAAGCGAACAGAACCACAAGAAAGCGACCAAAAAAAACAAACAAAAAAAAAACAATGCAAGGTGAGTTTCGGACGACGATTTGTATTGTCTATTGAGGATATGACAGTTATTAGGCTTTTTGTTGTCCTTTTTGTATGCTTTGATAATGCGAGTACTTAACTTAGTAATCAAATTATTTGAGCATAACAGGTTTTGTTTTGACATTCTTCGTTTTATCTATATTCTTGATTGTGTTGAATAAAATAAAATACAACAAAAACTGGAATTCGTCTTTAATAAGACTTCTTCAGGGCAGATTGATTGTGTTGAGATATTTCATAAAGGCTAACCAATATCGTGTTGCATTTGTCTAATACTGCTAAAGAAGACCGTTCTTGTCTTTATATCCTGTGCTCTTAGTCCTAAGAAGATACATATCCTTAGAAGATACAGCAGCTTTTTCAACTTACAAGAGAAATTTTCCTTACCGAGGATAAAAAAAACCCTATTTTCAATATGTATTGTTGTTATTGTCTGCATCTTGCATCTCATGTGTTTATTTTTTTTTCAAATAGTTGTGGAAAATTAGTTAGATTATAAATGGCTTGATAAAAAGATTGTTTTGAAAGAAATAATAAATAATTGTTTTCACTCTTTTATGAACCAGGAACTACCTGAGGGCCAAGATGAATGCTAAAGACTGGAAGACATGAGAATTAAAAATCATGTCTTGAAGAGAACAGTAGGATGTTCTTATTCACTAGTCATTTGATACCCCCACACCCATGGTCCCAGGGAAGGGTGGGGGCTTAAACTTTAATAAAAGCCTGTTTCCAAGTTAAGAGTCAAAAACAGTCAATACCACCACCCCTCTTGACATATTCTGGTTAAAAAGTGGTCTAAAACCCCACATTAACCCCTGACTTCTGCGGGACCATAAGGGAGGGGGCGCAAATGACTAGTTCATTACTATGTGATTCAGCAGTACACACTCATAGGTTTTTTTAGAACAAGATACTTATATAATATAAAACTAAAAACAAACTTTTGCTTTTTAAATAATAAATCTGTAAAGAAAACAGTTTTCTATCAACCTAAAGATAATGGGAAAGGGGATATTTTAGAAAAGTACTGAATATAATTATCACATTATTGTTATTATATTTTCTTTTCAAACATTTAAGGAAGAGTCATATTTCTTCCTTTTTCTTTTTTAGGGCAATGTTAGGGCATTGTTATTATATTTTCTTTTCAAACATTTAAGGAAGAGTCATATTTCTTCCTTTTTCTTTTTTAGGGCAAGATACTTAAACTTTATAACACTAGCAACAACCTTGTTCTTTTTCAATAATAGAATTATGTTCACATAGCTTGGATAGCAAAGACATGGCCTCTTTAGAGGCCTGTAGTGGTGAAAGGGTTAAGATAATGGGAAAGGGGAAATGTCAAGAAATGCTCAATCAAATTATTTTCAGTACTGTTATATTTTTTTCACCAAACCTTTCAAGTTGAGTCAATTCACTTTATATCTCCTCTTCCGTCGATTATTTTTTAGTCAATTGGTATTCTTTGATTCATCTCTACCCCAAACATAGATCAATAAAAGGGTTTGGTTTGAAATTAGAAGTTAGCATTTTCAATCTGTTTTTTTTTCATTGCATTCATTTGGGAGTAGGCCACCACCAACAAGGCCACTATATGGTAAAGTGGGGTGCACCAATATGTAATGCATGAAAGGAGATATATTTTTGGATTTTAATTTCCTGACATTTTTCTGAATATTCGGTCCAATGAAGGAGAGAATCGCCACTAAATCAATACATAAAAATCACAGTATGGCATCTAAACAGTCTAAATATATTATTTTAAATTTTTGGAATGCTGTTACATCCATGACATTTTCTGCACAACGGCAAAACTTGTGGGAGTATTGTTTTGATTAAAACAAAGATATTCATAATGGAACTTCTATGATGGGACATAAGAATTTACCATTAGACTCTTGACAACTTTGACAGCCATACCCACACCAGGAATTGTGTTTGTTAACTTTGAGGTACTGCATAATTTAAATTATTGAATAAGGCCTGGATCCATTTGGTTGGTACAATAAATAAATCTCAGTAGAGAGCAGGATCCTAGATCCCCCAATAATACCTTTGATCAGTCAACACAAAAGGTGTTTATGCTGGCTCCGCTTTTAGGCAGTGCCTAAATCTATATATTTTGACATAGTATTTCACCACACTTCCCGATGACATAGTTGGTGAGTTTATCCACTTCATGGCACTGCAAAATGCTTTGCGGGCCAAACAAAAGACTACCAAAACGAACACGTTCCTTTCGTTTTTTTAGATAAAATCGACTTAGTGAATAGATAAATTCATCGTACCGGCTCCCTGGGATCTAATCGAAAACAATTTTAACGGACTGAAGGGTTGAGTTGCTTTAAAGGAGCTTCAGCGAGAATACATCAGTTTGTTGATATACTTGAGGTTCGCAAATTGTCCTTCTGTGTCGTTGAGGTTTCTGTAATATCCTAGCGCCCTTGCACACTCATACCGCTGACCAATAAAACTGAGTTGACATCCAAGATGGCGTCCCCCATGTAGCGTCCGGTTATTTCAGTGGCGACGAGAGGAAAAACAACGGAGAAAACCGCGTGGGAAGATCGGGAAATCAGACAGAAATCAGCAAGAGTCGTGGAAGAAGCCTAGAGAGAAGAAAATAGAGCTCCAGCGGGAGAATTTAGCGAGAAAATCGAAGAAAACGACGAATTCTGTCACGTGTCGAAATGGGAGAGAACGAGCAACCTCGCGAAATCAGGGTTTTGACGAGTGGTAAGTTCCTCAGAATCCAACCCTTCAGCATCCCGACGAATCAGTTGGAGATTGGAAGAGCCTGGAAGGAATGGCTTGAAGATTTTGAAGAGGAGGTCGAGTATTTTGAAATCAAAACAACCGAAGATAAAGTGAGAGCGATGAAGATTTATGGAGGGCCTGAGATCAAGAAACTAGCAAGAAACTTACCAGAGCCGACGCCAAGCGCGGATGACAACGACTTCACGAGAATGAAGACGAAACTTAACAACCATTTCCTGCCGAAGAAGAACAAACACCACGCAAGATACACGTTCAACAAACAAAAGATGGAAACGAACGAGAGTATTGTCACATATGCAGCCAGAACGAGATACCAAGCCAAGGAGTGAGAGTTCGGTACTCAAGAAGATGAGAGGATTCTAGAGCACCTCATCCAGACGATCTCAGATGGAGATTTAGTCAAGAGAGCCATAGAGAATAGATGGAATTTGACCGAATTCATAGAAAATGCTGGCCAGAAGGAGGAGATTAATAAGCAGGTGAATGACATGAAAGAAGATTTCAAAGTGGCCAAGATCCAAACACAAAAGAAGCCCCAAGCCAAGAAACCCGAAGAAGAACAGGCACAAGTGTGGCTATTGTGGGAAGACTGGTGCACACAAGCCGGGGAAAGACCGCCAAGCCTATGGGAAACAATGCCTAAAATGCGGCAAGTACAACCACTTCGCAGTTTGTTGCAAGTCAGAAGGTGGAACAGAAGACAAGCATAGAAGAAGATTCAAACGTATCCATCAAGTCAGTCATGAACCAGAGCACGAAGATTCCAGCAGTGGATCGGATAGTGGGTACCTGGAGTTAACTTCCAAGCACCTATCCCATGTGAAGATAGTGACATCAGGCAAGCCCAAGGGTACAGTTTTGGTTAGACTTGGAGACGTGGATGCGCAGGTTGAACCAGACAGCGGCGCCAGCGTCAATGTAATGGACGAATACCAGTACAAGGCACTTTCCCACCGCTCTGACGAGATTGGAGATCTGACAGACTGCAGAGAAAAGCTGAAGACCATCCAGACAAGCCTTCAGGTGAAAGGAGAGTTTGAAGTCATCATACGAAACAAAAACCGAGGTACAAAGACTCGCTTTGTGGTGATAAGGGGAAGAATGGATTCGACGCCACTCATAGGAAAGGAGACATTGAACGAGCTTGGAATGCTGAAGATCGATCCAGAAGGGTGTATCATAAAACCCAATGATCTAAGAATCAAAACGGTAAAGCAAACAACGAAGAGTGAAAAAATTGCCAAGCAATTCGAGAAGGTCTTTGACGGCATTGGCTGCTTCCAGGACAAGACAGGCGAGCCGATTGAGTTCAAGCTGGAGATGGACCCAGAAGCAACTCCAGTGGCACAGTGATCAAGGAATGTTGCCTACTACCTGCAACAACCCCTCAAGAAATGGCTCGATCAGGGAGTTGAACAAGGCATATTTGAACCGGTGCCAGAGGGAGACACCATCACCTGGTATTCGCCATTAGTCGGTCAGCCCAAACCGAAGTACACAAAGACAGACAAGGAGAAGCTAAAACCACAAATGATCAGAGCAAGCATAGACATGAGGGTACCAAACTTATCAATGAAGAGAAGCCGCTGCATTCAAGCCCCGATAGTGGAAGATTTCACCCATAAGCTCCGTGACTGCAAGATATTCTCCAAGCTAGATCTACGGCAAGGATACCACCAGCTGACTCTGGACGAAGAGACCAGGAAGGTAGCGACATTCAGCACGCCATGGGGAAACTTCAGACCCCGAAGACTTGTCTTTGGCGCCAAGTCCTCACAAGATGTATTTGACAAAGCAATGTTCAAGGTATTCGGAGACATCCCCAACTACATCAATCAGCGAGACGATATCCTGATTGGAGGCAGAGGTGAAGCAGAACACGCTGAGACGCTGAGAACAGTCCTCCAGAGAGCAAAGGATCACGGGATAACATTCAACGGGGAGAAGTGCGAATTTGAGAAGCAAGAGATTGAGTTCTTTGGACATGTTTTCACCAACAAAGGGCTCAGACGCCGGACAAAGTGAGAGCAGTAAAGGAGAGCGAGAGACCTGAGGACGAGGAGGCGGTGGGAAGCTTTCTCGGAATGGCGGGGAATGCAACCTGTATTCATCAACCGCACGATGACCGACACCGAGAAGAGATACAGCAAGACATAGAAGGATGCACTAGCGATCAAGTGGGCCAAAGAGAGGCAGAGGATCTATCTGCTAGGTGCACCAAGATTCAGAATCGTGACCGCACACAAACCCCTACTACCCATGTTCAACAAGGGACAAAGACTGCGAAGATGCCCCCACGAATAGAGAAATGGGTGATGCAAATGCAAGACGTCGACTTCGAGCTGATCTACGAAGCAGGGAAGGACGAGCAAGATCCACTAGATTACCTTTCCAGGGACCCCCTCTCGGAGACTGGGGACGACAGCACAGAGAAGATCATCAAGTGGACCGTCGATGCTGACCACGCAGTTGTGCTTAAGAGAATCAGGGAAGAGACACTGAAAGACAAGACATCGCAGAAGTTGGCAGAGAGAATAGCAAGATGTGACTGGGAGAAGTTCAGAAGAGATAAGGACATACAGCCATACTACCAAGTGAGGCAAGAACTCTCAGTTGCTGAAGGACTAATATTCCGGGAAGAAAGAATCGTGCTTCCTGAAGTACTGCAGAGAAAGATCGTCAAGATCGGACACAAACTGGGACACTTAGGCAAGACAAAGACCAAGCAAATGCTCAGAGAAAAGTATTGGTTCCCAAACATGAACAGCATGATAGATACAGCAGTCCAGCAGTGCTTCAATTGCCAAGTAGCAACCAAAAGCCACAAGGAAGAACCTATCAAGCCAACCCAAATCCCTAGTAAACCTTGGGAGACCATCTCAACAGATTTCGGTGGACCGTACCCAGACGGACACTACAACCTCGTTGTTATTGATAAGAGGAGCAGATATCCAGTTGTGGAAAGAGTGCCAAGCACAAGCCTGGGACCAGTCAAGGAAAGGATGAAGAACATCTTTGCAACATATGGCACACCCAAGAGGGTAGAGAGTGACAATGGACCACCATTCCATTCCGGGGCCTATGAAGAGTTCGCAAAGGAAGAAGGATTTGATCGGGAAGGACAAGTACGGACGGCAAGAAGCTATCCACAACATGCTAGTAGCATACAGATCGACATTCCACCCTGCGACAGGAGTAACACTTTATGAAGCCATGCGAGGAGTGAGTGTTAGAACCAAGCTAGACTACACACCACCAACCACAGGGAGAACAGCCAAGGAGGAAGCGATAGATGCCAGAGATGAAGAATACAAGAAGAAAATGAAGGCAAATCGAGAGAACAAGAATACAAAGGAGACACAGCTCATCCTAGGAGATTACGTATTGGTGAGACAGCAGAAGAGAAAGAAATGGAGCACGCCATACGAACCAGCCTTCTACACTGTCACAAGCATTGAGGGATCAAAGGTGACAGCACGCAGAACTACAGATAGCAGGACGGTATGCAGAGACGCAAGCCAGTTCAAGCTCGCTAACTGTATTATCAACACAGCGGACGAAACCAGAGAGAAATCGTGTGAGGGAAATCCATCCATCCAGAGGGCAGTGATCAACCTACTCAGAGTGCAAGCGTAGCGACAGAGATAAGCGACAGCACAGACAAGACGGAGGAAGAAAGCAAAGAAACAGCTAACGCTAAACCACAGCCTAGAGAGGACCAGGAGACACCAGAGCTGAGGGGGCGACCCAGGAGGGAGAGGCGCAAGCCGAGTCACCTCAAGGACTATGTTACCAGTTAGAAAACAAGATACTTTTTCTTGAGACTTTACTTACTTCAAAAGAACTTTATTGATTACTTTATTGAGTTGATCGTTAGAAATGTTAAGATTGTATAGAGCTATTCTTTTTAAAGTAAGGGAGAAATGTAATATCCTAGCGCCTTTGCACACTCATATCGCTGACCAATAAAACTGAGTTGACATCCAAGATGGCGTCCCCCATTGTAGCGTCCGTTTATTTCAGTTTCCATTGATGGACCAAGAAGGGATTTGCAATCTTGTTGTTGATCCTTAATTCTCTTAAGACGACCATTTTCTCCTGTAGAAGGCTGTTGAACAAGATGCTTCGGCCTCTATATTTAGGGGTTGTTTTGCGACTGTTCTTTGGTTGAATGTGCTATCCACTAAAACTGAGGAAGGAAAAATGTTGAGACTGGAGCAAAATTGACTAACTGATACTGGGAAAATGGCGCAAATTTCAAAAGCTGCCTTAAAAGACGAGAAATACGGTATTATAAAGCATGTCGAAGACAAAAAATACTATAAATGCATTATAAACCACATTAATTATAAAATTCGAGTTTTATTGACTAAAAGTTTGAAACAATTTCAAACTTTCTATTTTAGCGTAGCTATAAAAAAGGGCCTCAATCTGATGCTAGGCTTTCTTGCCCATGGTGCATTACAATCCATTTGATGAAGTATTCATATTTCAGGTCTAGCAAACACACTTAAAGTGCTCAACACTCGACATTTAACGCGGAAAGAGAGGGAGATAAAGAAGTACGGCGTGGAGATAGCTGAGCAATTGGAAATCATTAGGCGTGTGCGAAGACGCGCCCGACTCTACCGCCGACGCCGATGGGCAAAGGAGACTACAGTCAGGCGACGACTGGAAGGAGATTTAAACAGGCTTAAAATTGATAAAGATAATGATGATGAACAAGGAATTAAAAAGGTGAGAGGCAGAAAAAAAT